>NC_134427.1:3641363-3944393 GCF_030867145.1 Opisthocomus hoazin | reverse complement strand
TATTTAACATCATGCACCCGATCTCTGAATGAGTCTAGGGTCGGGGGGAAGTAAAAAAATTACTTTATGTGATAACCATCTACAGAAATATACATGTAGAAAGAGATAAGATTAGCCTCACATGACACTTCATTGATTGCCTTCGAGGAAATTACCCTGGGCATTCCTTCCAGCCATGCACAATTGATTGTCTCCTTTAATGTTAAAACATGTATTTTTATTCTGTAAGCAGGTCAGAATGTACTGTAGAAAAGCTGGTTTTGTAAGTTCCTCAACCAAAAAGGGAGAAAATGGAGAACATGACAGCATGAACTAGTCACTAGGTAGCTCAAACAAGCTTAGAATTTCAAAGAAACTTGTTGGCTTAGAGGAGATATTGTCTGAAACAGACTAGCCTATTAACTAATCTGGGTGTTGAAATATTTTTTCTCTGACAGTTGTTAGTAGCTATAGTACTGGTTTCTTACCCTGTAGATGTGTTATGAAGATGAATGTTCCAGTAATGCAGTTACATTACTGAAAGTAACATTGCCGAAGTAATGGAAGGGATTTTTCTGGACTAGTTGGTTCTTACGCCCTTTGCCTAAATATCTCCTACTGGTAGATGGAGACGTGGTAGTGGTTAAGCTGAACCTTCAATCTTTCCCAGAATTTATTTCGTGGGGTAAGTGGTATCTCTGCTTCGCGTAAATTACATTATATAAAATATCTTCTCTGGTCCAGTTCATGTCGAGATTATCACTGAGTCCAAAGAGGGAAAAGGTGATTTAAGGGCAGGGCATAAAAAGAAAGAAAACAGGGTGATCTGGGCAAAAAAGAAATAGCACAAATAGTAATCATTTTGCCGGCAAGAGTCATGATAAAAAGCACTGAGTAGTACAAGGTCTGAGTTAAGAGAGGATGGCTCCCTCCTGCACTCTGCGAGTGAGCCAGCTGTGCGAGCAGCTGTCAGGGCACCTCAGAAGCCAAGATGCTACATAACTGCTGCACCTACTCATGTTTGGAGAAACAAGGAAACGTGAAGGGATGACACCTCATCAGAGAATATCTCTAGTTTTTCCTCTCACCTAATAATGTCTCAACCTCTCCAAATTCTCTCCAGTTTGCTTTTCTCCTATCTTCCTGTTAGGTGTCCAGTTTCCTTTTGTGAGTTGCTAGTTTCCTTTCACATGATTTTTCACTGCTCTACAAATAATATGGAAGAAAAAAACCCCAAACTTTAGTACTAAAACCGCTAAGGAACTGCTTTTTGTAGAAAATTCAGTTGTGCCATTTCATTGCTTAAATTCAAGTATCCACTCACATTTTATTGTGATGTTTTCTAGTACTTAAGATTTTAATCTTGTGATAATTCTTGTCATTTCATCCTAAAATAGATTATTTTGAAATTATTTCAAGATGTGAGTCTGTAATATTGCTCTTATTCTTTACAAGTTGAAACGAACTTTCAAATCCACAGCTCCAGACAGGATTGTCAGCCCGTGCATAACCTGATTCCCAGCTGCACATCTGTACACAGAAGTACTCGTTGTAAGGAAGTGGGTACTGCATTGCTTCTGCTTTCCATGGCACCTTAATAGCACATCTCTTGGTACCTCCTCTTCAGACAGAGGCTGAAGCTGGAGTTTTCACTCAAGGAGACGGAGATGCAGAATTAGGTCTGCAAATGTGATTTTTAAAGCCATTCTTCCCCAAGTTGACCACTTGAATTCATAAGGTCGCATTCAGGTTGCTCTGGCTTTTCTTTGCTTCATACCCTTCCCATCTTTTCCCGTTTCCACTTAACCGTATTTATCTTTGTGTTATTTCTATAACAAGCTACAGCCTTAAACTTAAAATTTAGAAAGTGTGCTTGTTACCAGAGCTTGCCACAGAAATTAGTAGAGCATCTCGTCACATAACACACACACACGCAGATATTCACATACTTTGTCTCAGTGGCTGTTGTTCACAGCAGGAAGAGCTACTGAATGTATCAAACTGCGAAGGGTAGCTGTATGCTGCAAGCTAGAAGAACCCTACAATTTTTTTCTCCTGCTATTTTTTAAATAAGCAATCTTCATGACACTATTTCTTTAGAGAATGGTGAAGAAATGACAAGAATATTTAAAGATTTGTTTAGGTGGATTGTTTATACCTAGGTGGTTTTCCTTAGTGTCTTATGCCTGGTTTATTGATTAATCTTTTAACAAAATTCACAAGCTGAAAGGGGGGGACAAAGGCAGGGGAAATTCTGTGTCGTCTCTGCAGTCATAACATTTGCAAGCCATGCAGTTCTCAAAGGCTGCTCCTGTGAGTTCGTGTTAAGGTACTCACCCGTAGGTTCTGTTCTTCAAAACTGCTATGCTCAAGTCTTCATTTTCTTTGCTTGCTTTAGACTTGATTAGGTTTTTAGATACGGTTTTATGTTTTGTAAACCACACTCTTAGCTAAGGACTCATGCCTGCTTTCTCTCACTTGAGGCTGTGTGCCTGCTTTTACCCCAAGAAAAATTCCATGCAAAGGCTCTATGAGAAACACCCATTGGTACTGGTCGTTTATGTGTCTATTCTGATGTGCCTCTTGCACATATCTTGACATTAGTTGCACATTGTTCGTGTAATTTGTGTTTTAGAGTTTTAAAAATGGGCATTCAATATCAGTGCTTTCTCAACACGAGTAGAATAAATGAGGATACACTGGTTACTGGAAACAGTGATGTGCTGTTATAGGAGAACATGAGAAAAGGATGATGTAGAGCCTGAATGACGAGCACTAGTGACCCTCTCCCTCTGATCCACACAGGTCTTTATTTATATCAGAGTGTGCACATGGCTGTTCCATGAGCAAAGCAGTTATGGCAATGAATAGGGAAAAATGTTAGTATTTTTATTATTAATGTTTTAAAGTTAATATTTGCTGCAAAAAGATGTTCTGGGTAGATGGTCAGGCAGGTTCCCTAGAGGCCAGGGGAGAGAGAGAGAGAGAGAATATTAACATCTACCTCACAGTCACGAGTGTTTTGCTACGCAGATTCCTTGTCAAGCTTGGTGCTTAGACCCTTGCATTCGCTTCAGATTATTGATTTGGTGGGAAATAAAAGTACCTACCTTCCTTCTCTGATGTGAATTCTCTAATCCATGACCCACTAGGTGGTTCAGGGTTCCTCATTTGCTTGGCTCTTTGTGTAGTTTTGGAATGGTAGGGGCTTTTTGTGGGGTTATTTTTCCCCCCCATAAGAATAGGTACAAAATGAAAACAGTCATGAAATAAAGCTCATTTCCTGGCACGCCAAGCTCGCAAGGGATTTGTGCATTGATCCAGAAATTCAAAACTAAATGAAGGTAGTTACGCTGGTAAGTGTCTCTTGTAGGACAGCTTTACATAACGGCCCTGTAAGAAATTATCTTAAGATGTGCTGTACTTTCAGCCCTCTGCAGACATTCAGCTCATGTTGCCAAGGGCTGGGTCATAGGATCCCCTTTCATAGAAAGACCATTCTAATATGACAGTATTCATAACTGTTTTTGACTCCAGAAAGAAAAAAGATGAACTTTATCTAAAAAGAAATGCTAGAAGGAAGGTAAATTTTAGTCTATGTGGACCAGATTTAGTAAGGATACTAAGACAGGATTTTTTTATCTTTCAGAGTACAAAAGTGATTGATACTTCCGTGTTTTCTATTCTTGAAAATACGCAAAATAAAACCCACAAATTTGTCAAAATATAGTCTAAATTTTCTTAACAGTGAAAGTAAAGTTTATTTGAATGTAGCATGCTATATACAAACATAATTGATTTTTAACTTTAAAAATTTTCCTTTTATAAATATGCTTATGAGACTTTCTCTTTAGAAGCACTCACTAGGATTAATACTATTAATTTTTCAAAATAGCATATTTCTGAATTCTGAAGACAGTATTCTATCAGGAAAGTTAGACTACATGTTCAGAGAATTTTCATCTCTGTCTTGAATTTTCTCAAGCTGACAAAGCAACAACATAAAAAACACTAAAGTAGATACTGTCCAAATATTGTGCTTTACAGCATAGCATATCTTACATACGTTCTTTTTCTAAAATACATTTTCAACATTTGAAATCATAAAAAAAATGAATGCAAAACAAATCAAAAACTTCATTAGAAATTGGCACACAAAGAAAATATCACGCATGTGGAATATTATCTGCTGGTTTTGGGTGATTCATTTCCTGTATATTTTTGATTCTTAGCATTCCCTTATCTTCAAATAAAACATAAACATGCTCATATAAATGGTATAGAGTGTTGCACAGGGGACATGGGAGTTTTCTTACCATATTTCTACTGTACATGAGAGGAAAGCTGGTAATCTTCAGCTGAGGTCAAAGATTGTCATATCAATATGATATAAAAATTTCATTGTGTAAGTTATATTCAAGGAATGTAATTATGCAATTGTTCTAAAATTTAGTGCATGGTGATTATAGCAAGAATAGTCAAATTAGTTTAACATATACTAACAGATGGTTAGTGGGCAAAGACAAATCCATTAATAACATGACACACTGATCAGCATTAAAATATCACATATCTATGCACTGTGAAAATGATTGCAAATTATATTAGCATTGTGTTTTGACAGGAGAGATTTCTTTCTGGTGGCGCATACTTAATAACACAAAGATACCTTAGCCCTACTATTTCTTAACTTGCACTATTCAATTGAATATACTGCTAAAAATGGGTATTTTGTCACGGTGCTAGCAATGCTAGAGGTTGAATAGTAACCAAATTCTATGCTTCTCTGATTTGATTTTAAAGTTAAATTAGTAATCTAATTTCTGAATATAAAAATGAAGCTACTTCCGTAGAGAATATTCTGTTGCCAGTGATATTTATGGGTAAATATTTCCTTCTGTGCAGTTCTCTGTTGAAAGTGTTTGTCTCTTATTCATTTTCAGTTACTTAAACTATAAAAGCTCTTATTGAAAACATCAGCATTTCTGCCAACACAGAAATGAAAAAAGGCTTTGAAATCTTATACTTCCATTTATCACTTTACTACTGCATTTTATAAATAACAGATATACTTTAGTATCAAACCTGAACCATTTAAACATATTGTTGATTTTATGTATTAGGCTTAATAAAATAATTCGCTTATACAAAATTCTCTGATTTTTTTAATACGGGAGGACACTTTTGTGCTCCAATAGCATAATGGCTCGAGATAAGCATTCTCTATAATGGGGGGCTGCTAGGATGTGTATAGTCTGCTTTCCAGGAATGTTTCTTATCTTCCTCAGTCTTCATGAAACTCCACTCAGTTCAGTTTCACAATATTTATAGTCCTCAGGGCAACTTCACCACAACAACACAAGCTCCGGCCCTGCCGATATTGACAGGAACTTCCTAAAAAAGGAGAAAAAAGGAAAAGAAAAGGGAGAAAACATGTTTAGTAGACTCTTATAGAGAGGACTAGAAGAAATTACTTTCAGATTAAAAGGAAAACAATTTGTTTATTCAAACTAATGTACTGTTAAAAAAATTAGATTTATCTAGGGCTCTAAAACCACAGTTTCAGCTTTTTGGGAAAAGGCGTTAGCAGCCGCTGAGAGTTACAGGAGTGTAGGCTGCTGGTGTTTCTCTTGACTTTTACAAAAGACCTTCACATCCTATGTTCCAACGACACGGACTATGTAGCTACAAAAGGATCTGGACAGTTCTAAACATTATTTCCTTTCAGTCTCAAAGGTGATGGTTACAAAGAGGAGACCCTGAAGGGGCCTCCAGCAGAGGGCATTGCCGACAAACTCATCCCGGCTTCAACAACCGCAAATTCCAGCACTGCACGCACAAAACCACTTGTGCGGCCTGGCTCACTTGCCTCTGTGCTGCCTCCACCCTTTCGTCTGGTCAGTTTTATAGAGTTATTTCACAGGAGAGGCAACCAGTATTTTATACAAGCCAAACAACGCCATTACCGCATCCTAATACATCATTTTTCACAAACCCAGTGATAATTTTGCAACTTAATCATTTTTTCTTTGCTCATTATTCGAAGAGAAGTATTCCTGTCTGCAGGACAAATTCCTGTTATTTATTAGGTAATTCTTCCTATTACCTCTGTCCACTCGTTATTTTGAGCATCGTAGGACTCCACGGTGTCCAGGTACGTGTGGCCATCATAGCCCCCAACAGCATACAACCTGTCCCCCAGAGGACAAATTCCAACAGCATCCCGAGGCACGCTCAAAGGGGCCACTGTTGTCCAAGCATCTGTTTTAGGATCATACCTAGGATGTTTTATGATCAAAATTAGAAGAATACATTCTAGAAACACATTTCAAACTTAAAATAGCTGATATTTGCTTATTTTGTCCTGTATTGTAGTTCAGCTTACACCATGAACTAGTATAGAGAATTACGAGTAATGTGGCTAAGTATTCAATTTAACCACTAGAGGGGTCTTCAAGCACATGAAAAATGCCCATATTTTCACTTTTTGATTACAGTCTCTTCTATCGGATTAAATAATCAATACATTTTTAGCAGAAATGAGGCCTGAGGGAATGGTAGCACAGCCATCAGTTGACTCAGCAAAGTTAAATTCATTATTTTTTCTTTCTCCATAAAGATTTTTTTGTCTTTCATTTCAGAACTAATGTTTTCAGAAAATTTCACTGTAAGAGAAGTTAAACATCTCATATAGTTGATAAAATTTGTGACATAAAATTTGTAGCAGTATTTTACGTCAGTGTTGATTTTCTTTCTGCCATGTAGTCAGAGAATTTCCAATATAAAATCAAGTAGATTCCAGGGTAGTTCCAGCTTTACACCATCTAACTGAGAACAACGCTTAGCCATTTTTATTCATAGCAGGGAGCTGAATACTTGCTCATTTTTGCTTTTTTATCCCCAAATAACACAAGAGTGTCAATGCATACCCACGGGCCATTAAACAGCCAGAGGAGTTGTCCCCACTCATTATGTTCCCTTCTCACCCAGGGCTCAGCTGTTCCCTGATCCTCCTACATTGTGCCGCAGTGGCAAAGCAACAACTGACACCATACTCTGTTTCTGCAAAAGAAATTTCCAGTATTTGCTTTTTCTTGAGAACTGTGCTTATTAAAGGAGAACACAAAAATGGGATTAAAGAAGGACCAGATAAACAGTGTTTTCCTTTTGAAAAGTAATTACTTTTCAAGTGGATATAAAGCCCAGATTTCAGTGCTTGCAGTTGTGTGCTACCAAAATCATTATGCCAATATATTAACGCGCGATTTAAAGTTTGAATTCAAGCTAAAGTAGTTCGCTTTGGTGCATGTTTACTTTTTTTCTTGCTTGTTAAATCAGACCCTTACCACATGTCTTAGCCTGATTTACTGTAGCGACAGTTTCTTGCAGAAACAAGACTCTTTCTATTAGTCTCGTCCATCAGGAAATACCTGTGTAGTGACTACTGCCTGTTTGAGTATGTGTTATATATCATATTTTTAACCTTTGGTCAGTATCAGCCAAACTACTGGAGGAAGAGACAATTGAAAAGTATTTAGTTCCTACAATATACGACACACATAGACTAGACCTGTGTTTTGGCACATAAGAAACAGAAATATCACATGTAGAATTTGTCTTACCTGTCTTTACCTGGCTCCTGGATAGCTCAAACAGAAGGGGGAGCTGGAATGAATTTGCTTCTGAGGGTTCATTGTTTTGTTTTCACAAGAGCATTGGAAACAAGTTATTCCGCTCAAAATGTCACTTTTGTAAGCATAATATGTTTTACAAACATCACATTACAGTTGTGAAGAAATTTCCCTTGCTGGTATAAATTATTTTATATTTCCTTCCTGGAATGTGTTTAAAAAAAAAAAAATCCTTACCTTTCTACGCAGTCGGAAAGCCGAGAACAGTGGTTGGAAGCAGGTGCGTCGTGACCTCCCACAGCATATAAAAACCCGTTGTACGTTGCCACACCAACCCCACCTCTTCTCTTGGACATTGAAGCACATATACTCCACTTGTTTGTGTGCGGATCGAAACACTCCATTGATTTGAGGCAGGAGCTCCCATCTCGTCCGCCAACAGCATACAGTCTGGGATAAATACCCACAAGAAGGCAAACAAATTCAGTCATTATTCTCTCATTTTAATAGGAATTTTATTTGGTTAACTTCGTTCAGATCACTTGAAAATTATCATTCTGCCCATTATTTCCTTCCTGACAGCTACACACTGGAACTTTCTTCACATACAGGGTTTCGCATTTAATATGAATTAAATTATAGTCTTCATTTGCAGCGTAATTTTTCAAGCAGTCATGTATGAAAACAAAGCTTAAAAATGCATGTCAGCTTCTTTAAATGTGAGGTATAGATGGAATCTAATTGAAAGATGCTACGTATGTTTGAAACATATGGGTAGTATTCCCTACGACAGGCTTATGGAGTATTTGACATCTTAATATTGTATTCAACATTTTTCATATACTGTTAATATGTAAGGAAACTTTAATAACATAATTATATATCAAAAACACATGTCAAAAGATATTAAATATGTTTTCTTCAATGTTTGTATTTAAGAAAATCTGCTGGACAGAAGTTACCGTATAGGCGTGTCATCTCTGTTCAGTCTAAAGGCACTCAGCAAACAACTGGAGATTTAAACCAGGTGATGTTGAGGCAACACGTAAAAGTAAATGGTGGAAATCCAAATTAAGAAGCCTTGGGTTTCGTGGTTTTTTGTCAACTAATTTTACAAGGTTTAAATTTCTTCTGTATTTCAAGCTATCTTGGACGCTGCTAGACAATACATCTAGAGTATGCATACTGGGTGTACTAGCAGACGCGTTTAGATGTGGAGTGTGCCAGTTGCTCAGGTCCCTTTCAAATCCTGGCTTTTACGTGCTGCTGTGAAAGTGAATTTAGTTAGTGCAGCTGATTAGAGACCTAGGGAACACATGGACTTGTCCGGAGTAAGTCACCTAAAACAGATCAGTTGAATTTTGCTTGAGAAGTGCCTGTTTTTCTCCAGTGACTGGAAAAAGTTTTAGACTGCTCTGATGTATAATTTAACTAGAACATTCCTGAGCACTGTTAGAATAATATAAAATTTCTAGCGCTCTCTTCTAATGTTTGTGCACGGAAGCGAGTCTTGAGTTTGGTGGTGCGGTTTGTTGCTTGACCTGTAAAAAAATCTTGAGCATTTGGTTTGTTTTCTTTTCACATCATGCCATTAGATACAGTCTACTTGCTTACACAGCTTTCACAGGGAGAGGAAATCACTGTATATACAAACAGAATGGTTGGGATATTTTATTTTCAGTAATGTGTCTAAAAACATGGCAGTGTTTCCCATTCTCTAAGGAAAAAAAAAAACTACACTTCTATTGACTGATATTTTCAATAGACTGTTTATTGGTCAAAAAGTGTTTCTCTGCAGAAATTTAAAGTCTCTTCTGGTAGGATTGAATAAAAAAAAAATGTGGCATGACAGGGAAACAGGAAAAGGAGAAGCATTCTGCCTGGTTAGACCGCATCAGTAGCACTAAATGATGGACATTTGATCTCGGCTTCCCCCGGTATGCCAGAAATTACATCACTAGACTAACAGGCGTGATTTAGGCCAGGCTGGAGACAGCTTGTATCAGGAGTGATTGAGAACAGAGTCAGGATCAGGCTGGATTTCCTCTTTGACACAGTGGTTTCCTGCGTGTCGCTGTGGAAGGTACCAACAGGAGTTTCTGGTGAAGTTTCTGCTGAGAACATTTCCTCTGAGATACCACAGGGACTTGAAGAGGCAATTCTGCCTCTCCTGGACTTTTGAGTTAATGGTTAAAAACATGTCATGTCTGAATGCAAAACCCTGACTTGTATGTAAAGAAGCTTTGCATTTGCAAATATGTGTTTACTGACATCTTTGTTTCTGCTCTTTACCCTTCTCTTTCTCTGGAATTTAAGAAGTGTACAGGGAAGCCAGTGATAAAGTCTCAGGATAAATGCAGTTGTCTGCTGCAACTGTCATTGCTAAGAGCTTTCCGTAGATTTAAATAAGAAGGAAGGTTGGCTCAAGCCACGTGCTACAACATATAACCTGGGGCCTTTTGCAAGGCTTTTGTATTTCCAGCACCGGACTCTGAACGAGGAAAACAGAATTCTGTTAGGCATTAATTTATTAATTGTTCTTCTTTGTGCTGAAATACAGCTACTTTCAAATAGGAACATACAAAAAGGTGTAACCCACGGTTCATTACAAGTTACACAGGACAGACACGTGTGTCTGTTCCCATGTAAAAGTGCTTGAGTGGCTTTAGTGTCTTAGGAGGATGTTTAAATAAATTTTGAAAATCTTTTTGGGAAAACCAATGTACAGTGAACATTTGATCTCAGTGTATTCAAGCAATAGATGAAGGGCAGAATAAATCTGGGTAGAGTAAGACTTATAGAAGACTGTTCATTCCATACCTGATTATTAAACTTGCCTTCCTTTTGTTGAGCACACCATATACCTTTAAGCTTTTGAAAATTATTCTTAACTGTACACTTGTATGTTAAAGTTATAGATGCATGCAGGAGGTGTAAAATTATAGAGGAATTACTTTGTTTCTATATGCATTCTTTCAAATGGTGCTTCCTTAGCAACAGTGATTTTAAAATGTAAACATCGACTTGAAATATTTTTTTAAAGTACCTGATCTTATATCCCCGCAAGGTATATTCTAGGTAAAATTCTGACACACATGTAATAACATTTTCGAGTTACTATAACTTGAAACGGTTGAAATACTTTTAAAAAATTACTGCAAGTTTGAAAACCATTGACCACACAACAGGGGGAAGCTTTCTTTTCTTATTTGTGTGAATTGTATTTTCTCTTTGTTCTCTTGAGGTGATTAGTTACTATAAGATTGAAAAGAAAATTTAAGAACCTGTATTTCCAAGGAAGGAAGCAAATGAGAAATGAAAGAGGGTTTTTCCTGTTGACTTACTTGCTATTTAATGCTGCAACTCCTACGGTGCTTCTAGGGGTTGACATGCTAGCCACATAATTCCATTGCCGTGCTTGTGGGTCCCATCTTTCTACAGTATTAAGGTAACTCCATCCATCATGGCCACCAACAGCATACATTGGTCCTTCAAGCATTGCTACACCTTAAAAGATAGGATTAGGGATAAATTACAGTATCTAATAATTTCAGTGGCCAATAGTGTATTAACTTCTTACTTTAATTTGCTATATGCAGATAAGCAATTTCATCTGGTATTGAACTATATAAAAGCCGCTATGTCATTTGACAGACTAAATAAAGGTAAACAAAATGCTTCATATACAGTGTTTTTCTGTATAATAAGCATTATCTTTTGCCAACAGATTAGAGGAAAGCTGCTTTAGTTCTGATGTTCTCTTGGACTTTTATCTCTTCCACTTCTGTTGACCTTATTCTGAAACAAATTTGAGACCCAAAATGAGAAATTATGCTATTCTTCTAAAGAAAGCATAAGGTTGAGCCAGGCAGTGAAAAATATGCCCAAACCAATCACCTACCCTTATTCTGAGCCAGCTGAAGCTCTGTATTCCTGCCAGCATGAAGCCTGAGTGGGTGGGCAGCTGGCTGTCCTTACTAGCTGAAGTACCATAACATTTTAATGCCTGTGAGGGGGACACACTTGTGGATAAGACCTGGCTTGTATCTGTTCTCCTTAAGGCACAGAAGAGTGATCTTGGCTGTCTGCATAAAGCTCCGTGTGGACATATCCTGTGTCTTTGTCCTCCTCCAGGGAGAAGGGCTTTGGTGCCTCCCCTTGGGGAAGCTGCTGCTGTTTGCTTGCTTTGTTAGGGAGGGCAAAATGTTTGAATCTGGCTGCTTAAAAGTTTTCTAAATCTGTCTTTTCAGGCCTAAATATACATGGCCTGATTTTTTCAAAAGTGCTAACTCTCCACAAAATCACACTGAAGCTAACAGGAGCTGCGAGTGTAAGGCAGCATTGCAAACCAGGCTGCTGCGTAGATAGAAGCCTAACTTTGGGCACTCAAATTTAGCACTGTGACCTGCTTGTTGAGTAGAATTATGCCCTTGCAGCTGGTAATTGTAATGACTTCAGTGAGAATTACTTAATCTGTTTTGTCTTCTTTCCCTTTACTACCTACTGGTAATTGCTTTTAATAATTTGACAGACTAGCTGGTAAGAACCCTACACTATAATTTTCTCCACCAAATGGTGCACAAGGTGATTTAGGCCACAAAGGTTTACCGAATAATTCTGGATCAATCTTTTTCTATTATTCATTAAAATAAGAATATTCTATATCATTTTGAGCTTACCAATGATTTCAAGCAATACCCTTTCTGTACATTTCAGAGAAGCCAGCTTTTCCGCAAGAACTGTGATATATAAAGCATTCAGAAATCATCATATTCCCTCCCTTACAATCTTCTCAACTGTAAACTTCTCCTTATTTTTTTATGGTTCCAGAAATAAATTCTAGATTTCATACTCATCTTATTCACTGTGAGTAATATTAAGGATTATTGTGCAGTAAGGACCCATAGATACCAAGCCATGGTATCATGGTTTTACTCTGTAAAACTTCTTGTAATTACAACATTAAAATTAGTGGAGTGGTACTTCTTTCCTTACTGCAGTGGTTTCTTCAGTCTGGGTAATTCTCTGGTCTGATTTTCAGAAGTGTTTGCTACCAATGGGCTCAAGTCATAGTTTATCAGATTGTTATTGTATTGCAAGCATATCTTTTGACCGCTACGTTAGACAGGGAGTTGATTATATTCACTGTTGCTTATATTTTGGAATTTTCTAAAAGCAAAATTAACTCTAGAAGACCAGTGCACGTTAGGTGAATACTAATACATATCACTGTCATAAAATTATGGCAATAGGCAGCTCTGTCTTTGAAAAACATCTACAAATATTGCAGCATGTTATTAAATGCTTTAAAAAGTTATGTCAGCAGTGTTTGTGTTGATCAAAATTAATTTGTATGTGATGCAAGGTATTTACAAAGGAAGAGCATCTCTTACCTAGGCCATGTCTGTGGGTTGACATAGGAGGCATTAGCGTCCAGACTTTGGTGATAGGGTTGAAACATTCAACAATGTTCGAAGTTTTCAGACCGTCTCTTCCTCCCACAATGTACAGCTTGTTGTCAATTACTGCAACTCCAAACTGTAGTCGCCTACCATTCATAGTACCAATTTGTACCCAACTATTAGTCCGAAGGTCATACTTTTCAATTGTGGTGGTACCTGTTAAAAAAGTAAGTATTATGAGATAGCCATGAACCGATCAGCACCCAGCAGTCAGTAGTCGGTACTACCCAAAATATTATTAAATTGCAAAAGATTGAAATTCTGTGTGTGGACTTTTACTGTGGGTCCCTGAGAACTTCAGTTACGAAATTTGAACCTAGTGAAAAAGCTGAATGAATTGCGTGCATGTATGATTGTCAAACCTATGAGAATAAGCTGGCGGCAAGAAGATGCAGAATTAAATGCCAGCAAATTTTTTAATATTGAAAATTTTGCAGATAAGTTGAATCTGTTACTCTCTTAAATATCATGAGAGTAGGGGTTTCTTGTTGTTTGGGGTTTTTTTTATATTTTTTGTGACTATGGTACTTCACAACTATCTACTTTTTAACCGTGTGTGCTTAAACCAATGGAGATGTCAAAAACAAAAAATGCTTCCATGTGTCTGTCTGTCTTAGGACTTAAGGATGCGTGTTAATGAATAGTTTGGATATTTTCCTTTTTACAGTGGAGACAGGCAGAAGACTGAGGTGTGTGAGTACACACTTGGTTTCCACATGTAACTCCCCTGAGGTTCACCTTGCAATAACTGCTTCTCTGCTGTAATATACAAGCTCTATTTTCAATTTTTTCAGGTCACTGAACTTCTAGTAATGTTTTTACTGCAACTATTTGTAAGACCCTAGCTCTCTGCCGTTCAAACTGACACTTCTCTGTGCACTGGCTCCTGTCAGTCATCCAGCAGCCATAATTGCTCCTTTGAGAGTGGATTTAGTGCAGTGGGGAGATGGCTGAGTAGCAGCCGAGGTAGAAGAGGCAATTGCCGGTTGCACGCACAATGCACCTTAGAGCTCAGCTTCAGCTCAGCTGAAGGCAACCAGATGAGAAAAACAAAGCTGATTTCCTGCCTGTTCCTTGACTGGGATTTCAGACTAGAGAAGCAATATTTTCAGAAACACAATAGGCAGTTAGTGGCTAAGGAATGATTTACAACAGCAGAACAACCATGCAATAAAGCAGAAAAAGAAAGGTAGCATTTTGTTTAGAGATGTTTTCAGAAGTAGAATCTGCTAGAGATTATAAGCTATACTCAATAAATTTAGTGAAATAAGAGCTTATCTCATGATACCTTTCTTATACTCTATATGCTTTTCCAGATCCATAGATTGGGAAAGAAACTACCAGATCCATCTACAATAAAAGAAAGAAATTCTGGGTTTTCCTCTTTCCTGTCATCTTATATTCTGAGCAACTGGAGTTCTTTGACTGTTCTTTCCATTTTGTTAGTCTGTTTGCTCTGCTTTGCTTTAATTCCTGCTCATTTATTCTATGCTAATATGCAAGGGCCCCAAAGTTCTCACTTCCAAAAAAGTGTCTTGCATACTAACTAAAAAAACGCAAAAAATACAATAAGGTATACAGTGTGTTCAGCCATACCCTATAGGCTGTAATTTTTACAGGGGTTTGAAGGTAGATTTTGAAAATTAGCGTGGTTTAGACACATTCACATTTTTCAAAATCGCAGCCCAAAAGTTGCTCTTTGATCTTCTTTGGATCATTTGAAATTGAGATTTGACTTCATATACCACCTAAACACAAAGCCAAACCTGGCATTCCCTGAGAGTTTTCGTTATCACAGAAAGCACATTATTGCCAGAGGTGGTAGTTACTCCCTTCTCAGAGCCGTTGTTCCAGTGCATCCTAGCCTCTTCGGTGCTGTTTCCTTTAGCTTACAACCCAGCACAGGCTCAAAGTATGAGTCAGAGCTGTAGAGGACAGCAGGGAGGAGAGGAAGTGCTGTTCTTCTAAACCATCAAAAGGCAAAAGTTCAAACAATTGGCTTTATTCCAAGGTAATAAGTAAAAGAGGCACCAACAGGAAGTGCAGATGTTGACTGAAATAGCCCTTTCTTTGCATAACCTTCACCGAGAAAAACATATTAGAAAATTTTATTCTTATTTTGGTACAAGTTTGTTTAAAGATTACTTTGGTTTCTTGGTTGTTCTATATAATTCATAAATAAATCAGTATTGCTATTGAAATTATACTAATGGCTACAGTTTAACTTAATTTTGCTAAGTTGTCCTAGGAATGCGTGTTTCCATGTTGTGGTGATGATGAAAGTATATTTTGCACTTGATTTGATTGCGTAGAGATAGTAAGCTAGCACCACAAGATCTCTCATATAGGAAAAATTGGTCATAAGCAACTTTTTGCAAACCATGAAACGGATTAGCTTCTTTGTTATTCTATTAAAGGTGAACTCACACAGCTAAAAGTAATAGTGTTCAGCAAGTATCTAGACTTTAAACTAATTACAGCTCTTTGGCTCCAAGCTGTGGATTTGAAGTTAAGGTTCCTGTAGAAAATAATTCAATGTACTACCTACTAAATAGAATTGTGCAATGTGTAAAGCTGTAAGCTGATTGCAGTCATGAAAATCAAATAATAAAAACTGGAATACATTTAGAACATTCAACTTTCAACTACAAACCTGAAAAAAGCCTGTGTATGAAGTTCTGAAATAAAGCTGTATATACCTTTGCATTCATGGAAAAGCACAAATCTTTCCATCTGAACTTTTATAATAAGAATTGATAAGCTTTAGCTAAGACTTCTCTATAGTTCAGTAATGCTTTTTGGATTTATTTTCCTCCTCTTTAAAGATTTTTCCAGCCTTCAAACTTTTGGCAAAAAATAGAGCACAGCATTCTAAAACAACATTAAATGAATCTTGAAATATTTTGAATATTAATTTTTCCTTCTGATTTGTGAAGTCAAACGATACGCACGCATTCTTACAAAGCTTAATTTTACAATCACCATCTGAATCAAACTTCTTTAGTCTGCACCAAGATGTATGTAGATCATTTACAACATGATCCTTGCAAGAAGAACATCTAACACATACGGTTGTGTTCTGTGATTTTTTTTTTTCCCCTTGTTTTCATCCCTAAACTGCTGTTTTCCTAACAGAAATCTTTAAATAATTGTCATATATTCTCTGGGTTTCTGTAATGCAATTAAATTAATACAATTAAATTAATGTCTCAACTTACCTTTAGTGGCATCCATACCTCCTACAGCATAAAGTGCACCCACTGTAGACTTTCTAGGCTTAGTTCGAGGACTCTGCATCATAGAGCGTCTTTCTGGTAGAAGATGGTACTTCATCGCCTCCATAAGAAGTTTCTGACACTCTAGGTCATCTGCAAACATTGGACTGTTTTCGAGATCGGCTAGTAACTAAGAAATGAAAAGAGAGCATCTTATATATATCTAAATCATTAAAATTGTATGTACTTTAGTAATTAAAGTATTTGTAGCTGCAAACACCCATTTTCAGTTCACCTCTCACTCGAGCTTTGCTGGAAACTATGCTTTAATGCAAGCAAAATAATATGAAGTTAGGAAAAAAGTCTTTAAGTATAATGTCTTTGCTTTGTTTTTTCCAAAACCTTTCTTTTAGACTTCAGAAGAGGTTAAAATTGCAAACGTAGTGCTGCACCCTCTGAATGCAAAACTCCTTTTGATGTGAGCATAAGCAAATCTGACATATAGTACTGGACACCTCTGTGATTATTAGAATATATTGAATATATTTTTAAAATATTTTTAATATATTTTAAATATTAAATGTATACAGTATTTTGATACTTAATCCAAAGTTGAATATTTGCAACTTCAGTCATGGAGAGCCATAAAGTCGCTGTAGTGTCCTGATGGTCTTGATATTCCTATAAGCTTTTCTGATGAGATATATAGATTGTACTATGACACAAGTACAACTGCGTCAGCTTACTATAAAACAATATGTCCACTTCTGGAACTTATTCAATGACGTATCTCTTTCAGTCTTAAAGGACAAGTAATGTCAACACTCAGAATAGTCAGCAACAATATAAACCCTTTTGGTTTTGTCTGCATTTTATGGCAATAAAGAAGTAAGTATTATGCCCTATCTGTCCTGCAGTTTGGTAAATCTAAATAGACATCTTTGCCTGGTATCTAAGTTGCTGTATTATTAGAGGAAAACTACTACTGTTGCTACTCAACAAAGAAACACTGTACTTTCGTTATACCATTACGCTGACAGTTTTATTCTGAGCCCAGTAATTACACTGGCATTACAGGATTCTTTTTTCATCTGTCTTTACAAATACTTGACGTACCTACTATAGATTTGGGGGGGGTGGGAAAGGCAAAGATACCCCATCAAGAGACCCTAGCCAAAACCAGAATCTTTCCACAGAATTCTTTGCCTAAATTATGCTTAAGGCAAGCCTTGCAGTTGGTAGTGAAGCTCCATGTTAACCCTTCACTTTCATACCTGGGGTGGAAGTAGAGGCAGCCTAATATAAGAAAGAAGCATTCCTAGGTCTCGTTGTCGGTTTTGCAAATCATGCCTCACCCACATCATTAACGCTTGGAAGATGGCTTCTTCATCTGGAACATTGATGTCATCGCTAGACAGCAGTTTTGCAATTTCATTAGCAGGGAGCAAAAGAAATTCCTGGTTTTTTATTACTTCTGTGAAGTGTTCCTAAATAAGAAAAAAAAGATTTCAATCCACTGATGATATTCACACCTTGAAATAACATTTTCTAAGACAATGTAGACTTTGTGTATGTTTCATTCCTGTTCTGTTCTACAGTAGAGGGAAATGCAACATATATTCTAAAGCTCACTGCATCTCCTTCTACCATTTAAGGGAGATCTTGGTTGCTCTTTTCTGCCTTACTCTTGCAGGACTGAAGAATTATGCTCATCTTCATACTGCCATGCTTACAGATGTGTTTGTCAGGCTTCTTGTCAGCGTGTCCTGTCTTAGGGATCTGAAGATAAAATGTGTATCTTGAGAATGCCAAGCGGCCATTCACATAAACTACACATCTACAGCTAAAACCAGATTCAAAAGTTTTAAGCAAATTGTATTGAAGCTTTGCAATCCTTTTGCAATGAGCTGTGGCAGATGTTGACTGCAATGTCTGCCCTCAGTACCAGAAGACACAGCAAGGAAAATTAAACTCACTTGTCTAACAGTATTTTTTGGGCAACAGAAAATTGCACAAGCCGCAGCAAAGGGGTCTCAGTATTTAAGCTATTGCTATGATAAAACTCCTTAGCTCCAGAAATGGCCATGAATATTAAATCCCTAGAATCTTTCAAAGTATTATTTTTCATTAAAAAATATATATTGTGTAGTTGAGTTACAACAATACTAGATATTAAAATACATTAAGTATACTTGCTTGTGGTAATTCTGAAGGAAAAAAAGAAATTTGGTTAACATATTTTTTTTATGTTACTTGCAAAGAAATGCATGTAGGAATTCATGTCTGTATTTTAAATATTAATCTGGAATTAATATATCTTATTTGGGAACCAGACTGAAATAGGGCATATGAATACATCTTCGTAATTGATATTTGTATTATCCGTTTTCAGTAGTTTCTCAGCTTCCTGTAACTTTTTTCAAGAGTACTAAAGATGTAAACATAGAAGTATCAGTGATTAAAGGAGATGTTAACTTTGCTCTGTCATGCATATCCTGCTTTAATATTTTGTGACATTCAGAGAATAGGAACAGGAAGGCCAGTCTACACTGAGGTACAAATATAGCACAAGATGTTTATCCGAACAAGCTCTATCTGCACGAAAAGATACCAGGCAGGAAACTGTTAATACTTTGCATCAATGGCTAAAGTAATTGAAGGGGAAGGTCTCCATTGTGTCTGTTTTTACTGAATGGATGTGGTGTTTGCAGCTGATTATCTTCTGAAAATGTTTAAGTACTACCAGTTCATTTGAATGGTCTCTATGTTTACAGTACAACTTTATAGTCTTTCCCCTATGGTACACATTGTCAAGTGGTTGAAGTTGGCATGAAACAGAACAGAATGTTTTATTTATCCTCTTCCACAACGCTTGTGGGTGCATGTGATGTTATGATCTCTTATTCGCCAGTTTTGGAGAGGGGCTTTTCACAAGGGTGTGTAGGGATAGGACAAGGGGCAATGGCTGTAAACTAAAAGAGGGCAGACTTAGATTAGATATTCGGAAGAAATTCTTCACCATGAGGGTGGTGAGGCACTGGAACAGGTTGCCCAGAGAAGCTGTGGCTGCCCCCTCCCTGGCAGTGTCCAAGGCCAGGCTGGATGGAGCTCTGAGAACCCTGGGCTGGTGGAAGATGTCCCTGCTCATGGCAGGGGGGTTGGAACCAGATGATCTTTAAGGTCCCTTCCAACCCTTCCCATTCTATGATTCTGTCATTTCAAGGGCTTAAAAGAAAATTTTCTTTAAGGTTATTTCAAAGAGGTGCAGATTTCCTCCTCTGTCTCTAAATTGCCAGTAGCTGCAAACTTGGTAGGTGGTTTTATGACATGCAAGGTCCTCTTTCACGGCAGCTTTCTCAATCTGTGTTGCACACAAGGTACAGGAGGTGGTTCTGGAAGTGGAAATGCTCCAGGTTGTTTTCAGGAAGACACAGTGTAAAGCTTATACACACAGTGCTGCTGAGCCTCATAGATTCACTCTGATCCTTCACATTGGACAGTGTTCTTATAGACCCAGCTGTCATTTCTGTGACACGTAGTTTTAAAAGATAGTAAAAGTCTAACTTCTGGGGAAGAGTGGAGGATTCAAATGGTTAAAAAATCTAACCAGAAAAGGCTCTCTTATTGTCTGACATCATATTATTTTATTCCAATTTTGAGGAAATCTGGCCCATGAATTTTAAATGCTTAAAGCCCATGTGCTAGGGCTGGTGGCAGAACAGAGGCAACAGCAGAGGGGGGGAATTTCTTGATTTTCGCTGGGTATGAAATGGTGTCGAGCAGCAAGGACAACACTATTATATAGAGGCTGAGTGAACCTGTATCTTAAATGCCCTTTTTCTAACTTTAAATTATGAAAGGAATCTAGATTGCTGCTAAACGAAGTATTCATTAGCATGACAGGACGGAGCACAACCAGTGCCCTCAATCTGCACAAGCCACTCTCATTTATTTCAGCATGTGGAAGTGTACAATCTCTTGCTGGAATGCTTTCAGCATTATGGAGCCTCTAAACTGGTTTTGACATACTACACTAATATTTCAAGCATAAAGCTGCCATGTGCCTCCTAACAAGTAGTTCTTTTTATATCTGTTTAGCTGTAGCAGTTGCTATTCTTTCTGTGTTTAAAGCTGCTACAGCACATCTTGTTGCCCTGAATATTTATCCCTTGATTTGGTTTCACAGCAAGTATCTTGCTTCTCTGTTTCTCGCGCTCTGAATATGCATTTCTTGCTTTGAGCCAGAGGAGGATTATATTATGCTCTAGTCAGGGATGTTCTTCTTTTTAGCATTCCAAATCTTTCCCGTAAAATCTTTCTTTCGGCTCTTGTTATGTGCATCTCACCTTAAAATCAGCTTTAGAACTCCCTTTGTGTTGAATCAAAAGCATAAGAATGAGCCATTGCTGTTTGCCTCGACGTTAGCCATGTTAAGGCCCTGTGACATTTTCTGGAAGGAATAAGTACCAATCAGGCTGTTAATTGAAGTCTAATAAGTATGTCCTTCTACAAGGCAAAGCTCTGAAGCAGGAAGCAACAGAACTGAATTTGTTTTTCTAAGCACGCTTTTCTCCCCTTCCAATACTTCTGTAACAATCACAGTTCTTAAATTTCCCTTTGGAGACTGAGCTGGGCAGAGATGTCCCTGCGTCAGGGACTTTACAGAACTGACCCTGCCAGCATAGGGAGAGCAGACCCACTGCATCAGTCTTGGGCAGAGCAGCAGCCCCAAGCCCCGCTCAGCTGGCTCTGGTTTGCCAAAATCCACATGTTTTCCGTCAAGTATTCACCCTTGTTGTTACTGCCATAATTGCAGAGTAGTTCGATTGTGCATCTTACCATCGTGTAGGTGTGTGCCACCTTCAGGAGCTCCGTGCAGCCCTGAGCATCCCCGAAAGAGCGGATCCCCAGGCAGTTGGAAGGATGGAGCTGCTTCATGAGGAAGTTACAGCATACCTCAATGACCTGGGATAGCTGGAGAAGACAAGCTGCAGCTAGCAAACTTTCTATAGTGTCTTCCTTTAACTCTAGAATACCTGTGCAGTTTGCATATAGGGGGGAAAAAAAAGTTTTCAGTAATTTTCTTTGTATTTTTATTACTTGAAAGCTTCCCACTCCCCAATTTTTCTCCTTCTCTAAAAAACTTTGAAGTGTCCTGTGATTCACAAATTCATTTTCCTTTCTCGCTGAAGAATTCTTTAAACGTATGTTTTAACAGACTTAAAGGATTTGGTGGATTTTGAATACAAAGATTGGAACAGTTTTATTGGAGCTTTAAAAGTATCAGATCTGCTTTTGCCTGAAAAAAAAGTAAAATAGAAAAAAGGTGTGATTAGAGAAAAACCTTTCCTAAAATTAATATATTAATTTATTAAAATATATATTAGAAGTTTATATTACACACAAGAACTTCAGTACCAAAAGCTAGGAAACGCCAGCAGTGTGTGCAGAAAACATAATTTCTTCCATCATCTACTTGTGCATTGAAATTTTTAAAGAAATTATTATATGACGTGAAGATTTTATGTTAATAAATAGACTGGAAGGTGTTATTTTAATAAGATCTTCCATTCTTGTTGCTTAGTGGATGGATCAATCCCGTAGTTGATACACAGCACTAAAAGAACCAGGGGGAGCGAGCAGGCGGTTTATGACTGCATTTTCCATTTATCAGTACAACATCCATTTGCTTCAGAAACATTAATTTCTTTTCCAGCTGCTTCTGTGAAAGGGTGATACACACCTTCTCCACAGTATCAAGAGATTACAGTCAAAATTATCGTCAGAGTAGAACTGTAAGAGGTTTCTTGTCCAGAGTTCACTTCTGATTTATTTCAGTAGAACACTCTGAACGTTATAGCTCTCATCTCTGAAAGTCACATTAATATTGCATTACCTAGGAAAAGAGTAGCGCTCTGTTTAGAGGCTTCATTATCATCACTTGAAAACCTATGACAGAGGCAGTAGGAAAATTCAGTTTTCCATAGCAGTCTCCAGCAGTCTTACCTTAGCACAACCCCATCTCTTCCTCACGTTCCTTCCTTTGTAACTTAAATAATACCTTCCACCTTCTACAAGACATGAGGAAGGGCTGGCAGGGTGCAGAATAAGGCAATGTTTGGGTTTGGTTTTTACTACATAAATCAGAATAGTCACTGCATGTATACAGCCAAACTGGTACATGTTCTTGTAAATAAAGACTGCAATATAATGTCTCAAAGCAAAAAGGGAATCCTGATCTCGCGAGCGAACTTACACTACTTCGTAGTCTGACATTTGTTTTTGTAGTCTTATATATGTTCTTTACTATGGTTTTGCATTACATAAACTGAAAGAGATTAAAACTAATGAAGTGGGATGATTCTGACATACACATGAATAATACACAGCCCACCACCGAGCTTCTTTGCGCTTGGACTGATCTATTTCCTTGTGTAACATATGCTTATTCAGTGCTACAATATCACTGCATTATATGTGTTATGCGGCATTCCCTCTGGCCCTCTGTATTTATTCCCTTCTTTGTACCCACAAATGGGGTCTATTTTCTATACAGAAACTTAAGTTTACGTTCTGGGCTGTAGATTTCGCAACCTTCTCCAGATTTCTCTCCTTATGCAACAGTCCAGATTTATGAAGTGCCTAAACTAGCAAGTGGAGAATTCTCCTATTAACATTGATGCCAATGTGGTGAATATAAGGAGGTCTTTGTTTTTCTTTGATATTTTTTTTAAAAATTTACTCTAAGCCCTTTGAAATACTATAAAACTATTGATAGATACCTGTGATACATCTTCCAACCTCCCTGTCTCAGTGTTGAAGTTGTGTCGTTTCATTCAAAAGCAAGCAAGCAATGTCCTGTGTGGGCCATCAGATGACAAGGGTCTAGTGAATGTTGCTGATAATGGACATTAGCTGAGGGGATGGAACAGTTTATGAGCAACCTTGATAAATTCAGAAAGTTGCTCTTCTGGTCAGTTAAGTGTTGTTACTTAGGGTAGTAATCTTCTCCTTTCGAGATTTGGGCATTTTTTGTCACAGAACCACACAGCTTGGTGAGGGACAAGGGTTTCCCTTGTACCTTTCTGGCTGGAGTAGCTGCCCTCTGCTTTGGGCGGCTTGCCAAACACCAGCAAGTGCAGAATTCCAGAATCTGCATAGGTTTGAATGATCTGGGTGTAAACCAACATAGCAACCATGTTCTACAGCATTTTTCCCTGTTCATTATAGAGCAGATGAAAGGGATTTCACAGTTCTCTGACTTAGCCTTTTTGGCTGTTTGTTTCAACCGTTTGGATTCAGCATTACAGGGGTAAATGCTGAAAATGGGAGAAAATAAAATAGGTAAAAAATACATACAGCATTCTGGTATTAAAGTATTTAATTTCATCAAGATTAAATCTCTATAGTTTTTCAAGAGAACATAAGTAAAGCTTTTTCAGAACGTGGTTGCAATTTCTCATGTTAAAAGTTGCTTTACTCATGGGTGTGATCATATTCCTGTTTTCCTCTGATTATTCCTACTCAAGAGCACCGAGTGAGCCAAATAACTGCCACCCCAGGCAGACCATTTCTCGAGCTATTGATGAGAGGAAGGTTCATAGCACACTCTCCTGTAACTACATGAAGTAGGCAACAGGCAAAATATGTTCTTTTCATTAAAATTCCCAAAAATAATTGGTATCTAGAGACAGATGTCCTACATGAATTTATATGTTAACTTTTCTGTGTATCTTCCAGAATAATTTATTATGTGAAACAGTGATATTTATTCATCCTTTCTAGAGCAAGGTTTACATCATGTATGCATGATTTATGCATGTATTTATGTGCTAATATGAAATGGAAGAAGCAACAATTACGTATGCATTGAACAGATTTTATCTTCCTTTACAACACCAATGTGAGTAATGGAGGAAGAACTACCTGTGTAGGCATAGCGCACCAAAGCTTTCAGCGCATCGGGGTCTACTCCTTCCATCTTGATCTCCTCTTGTTTTGCTTCACGCACGTCATTAGTAAACATTGCAGCAAAATAATCAGACACTGCACTGAGAACCAGCCTTGAAATAAAAGCATTTTAGGAGGACTGCAGATTACTTCGTAATCTCAATAACAAGCATGAAATTCAGTATTATTATATAACAGATTGTGTGTGCAATAGAAACATTAAATTTAGCATAGGATTCAAAACTTATAGCAGGGAGCAATAAAGTTGAAAGGGTAGTTAGTAATCTAGTTTTCTCCCATAGTACTTGTTTGGGCAGATTTTCTTCACTGATCTCACTATAGTTTGACAGCAGCAAGAAGGGAAGATGGACAATATTAACAGTTCATATTTGAATGTCATTCTATTTGAAATAATGACTATGAAACGTTGATCACCTCATTTTATTCCTTTGTTAGTTGATGTCCTAATTATAGTGACTGTTCGTTCATAATTAAACAGGGTAGGCATAAATTGACCTAGCATTTGGAAATTTCAGGCATTGAAGCCATGTAAACAATACTGGGATATGTACCTGTGAGCCGGAATCTTTTGGTCACCAGCTATGAGAAGAACATCACACAGCTGCTTCTGCTGCAGGTAATTTTCCATTTTGCGGAAAGTTTGCTCTGCGTGGTTTGTAGACTGGAAATACTCATCTGAGCCACCGGTGTTCATTCCAAGCACTGAGCTGCTGGTCGTTGATAGCCTGCAAGGGAAAGAGGCATGGTGCGAAGTTTAGCATTATAAACGCTGATTACGTTCCTCTTCTCATTTTTCCTCAAATGGCAGTACAGGAACATTTAAATTTTGTAAAGCTCTTATGATCCTGGTCTTAATATGCCTTCCTCCTTTTTTTTGCTGTTTGGTATCTTCAAGCCTTCATTTATAAGGTAGCACATAAACTGTGGTTTATTACAGTTACCTGTAGTAGGTGGTGCTATGGAGTTTTCTGCTTCCCATGAGTTTTGTGTCAGTGATGCTTGCACAGCGTTTCCATGTGATAAATGCAGCCTCCTGGTCATTCACAAACAGAATAAATGAAAACCAAACCTATTTTCCTGTGATACTAATAGCTAAAACATCTTGTGGTATGAAGTTTTGGATAATACGTGTCTTTAGATCTTCTTTCTGTTTCTCTTCGTATATCGTACATTAAATTGCTTTACTAAATGGGAATGAATCAGGAGACCATTTGACAAGGACCATATAATTCAGGACAAATTACCAAAGTCAAAGCTGATGAAGTCAGTACATTATATAGCCTTTAGAATCTGCATCCAAATAATAACAATGAACTAATTTCTCTACATTATCATGGAAATTGTGCATTATAAATATATTCCTCTCACTCCAGAATTCTGTTAGCTGTCCCATTTATAAATACCCATAAAACCTATATACACAATTTCTTTTATCTCACTGTTTTTTTAAGATATCATTCCTTACTGCCTTTTAATGTGGACTATGTTACAGACTGAAACGCCTGCTTTTTTGGAAATATATTTATTTTTATATTCATCTGTTTTTAGTAAAATAGTAATGCATTTGTTGACATACTTGTGTATCACATCTTCAAAATGCTGCAATCTTCAACACTATTTTAGTCAAGGATTTTTTCAGAAAAATGTTTCTCATTTTAATATCATATTATTAAAATGTAAAACACCTGTTTTTCAAATTTCCAATTCCAGCTAGGAAATAATGGCAGCTGGTTAACTAAATTTACTGATTATCTTTGATAATTCATATTCATATGCTAATGCATATTCATAAATGATTAGGAGAGATAAAATCTCTTCATGAAATTAGCGTATTAAATTTAGCATAACGTTTGGATTACATTCACAATTGAACATCTCGTTCAGAAAATACAGAAACCAAAATGTGTAAATCAGATTAAATCAGTAATTTTATCAGAAAATAGAGATAAGTCAGAACATGCATTTTTCAAAAATCATACCTCATTAAAGAGCTAATCAGAATTCAAGGGGAATAATTAGAAATCAAATGGTAATGAAATATTGAATGGAGACACAACAGAGTTTTCCATCCCCTCTGCAGTGTAAGCGAGTTACTGTACGCCTGTGCTTTTCAGAATGGTACAGAACAAAACCACAGTTGGTACGGCTGTTGTGTGTCTGGGTTTTTCCAGACGTGTCTCTTTTTTCCATCTGAGAATCTATCCATACGAAGTTTTCTGGATTTCTGTGTTGCATTTATAGACATCCCACAGCCCATTTGGAATACGGCATCTTTTGGGCGCTGGTACGCCAAGAGCCTGCAGATCCCCAGTGTATCTGATGCCTTTCGGATGCACCAGAGCTCAAGGTACTTGTTCAGGTCTGGCCCTGCCAGAAGCTCTGTGTATGCCAGAGCATTTTCAGTCTGCAGAGACACATCAATCCTGCTCTAACTGAGGTGCGGCAGCCCTGAGGTGTGTGCATACGTCACCTGCGAAACAGCAGGCCTGATGCGTCCGAAATCCTCAGATGTGCTGCGGGTGGGCACAGTGTGCGCGCGGGTCTTTGTGTCTGGGCACTCTCAGACTACACTAATTGTAAATACACTAAGATGTATCAAATCAGTGCAACAAACTCTCTAGCTTTCTGTTGAAGCTCTTTACTACTATTTAAATGCATTTTCTTTTCTATTAAAAAAAAAAAGAAAAAGGGGCAAATCAAGTTCACCTATAATGTGTATCCTTTGTAGTTTACAGCTTACAAAAATTAATTTGTCTCAGTGAGTTTAATGACTATACTTTTTTATTTGTTTTCCTTCAATGCTTCCTTGAAAATGAAGAAGCTGCAAAATTGGATTATATGCTCATTAGTTTTGCATCAGCTCCTTGATGCCAAATTCATGCTCTGTAGCATTCATGTTTTGCTATTTACCTCTTAAAATCTTTAACATTTTTGCAGAAAGTTATTTTTTAAAAAATATCTTTTTTCAGATTCACCATATCCACTCTAAGTGTTGTGTTTAAGTATGTATTGCATTGCACTTGCCCTTGAAGTTTGCAGAAATCAACTAAAATAATGTTCAACCATCCCTATTGCAAATGCACAGTGCTAGTTTCTTGAAATAAATAATTTCCCATAGTGTGTATATATTTGTGGATAGAGCAATCATTTTTAAGCTGTAAATATTTACAAAGGGACTTAAAGTCTAATAATTTCCTTCAGTCCTGGGTACTTATTTCACATGTTTTGCAGAGTGACCTTTAACTGCAGCAGAAATACCACTAACCAAATCAATTATTTCAAAGACAAAGGTCTTCAGAGACTGAAACATACTGGAAGAAAAAAAAAGTGCTCTATTAACTTTGTCAATATTAATATTATAATTGCCGATTTACCTTCAGCAGCTAATTTGAAATGGTTGCTATAGTATATTACGGAAGTGAAAAATTAAATTAAAAAATAAATATTTACACATTTTCCTTAGTATATGACTATCACTGCAGAGAACTCAAGTGCTGACCTTCAGAATACAGTACTGGGGATCAGTGAACTAAAGAAGACAGAGATAAAAGTACCTTGAAGGAAAAGTCAGTAAAAATATCCTGGAGCCTGATGTGTTTCTGTTGAATTATAACAGGGGCTGCTGCGGGCTGCAGTACAAAGGGGGAAGCTAGCTGCAACGGTGTGAATATGTTCACCGGTCTCCTCTTGTTCCGCGTGGGGTGGGCTCGTGTGTCAAGAGCACACGTTTAGGGAACTCAAGGTTCACGGGAACCTATTTGGAAAGGAAGCATGTCGAAGATGGAGAAATACTCATTTTCTATAAGATGTGTACAAGTTTGGACAAACAAAATCGAAACATTGAGTAATACAAGTTTCCAACAGCGCATTAGCCCTGTGATGACCAAGGAATTAGTTTTCCACTCAGTCAGGAGGGAAAATTATCAATGAACTGTTCTGAAGAATCAGAATCCCAAACTGCTTGATGTCATCTCTGTGTTAAGTGTTCCCTAGGATGCTGAGTTGTGTTAACACCGTTAGCATTAGGCATAATGGCTTCAGAATGTGGATTAGCCTAGAAAGAGCAGAGATAAATCTATATTTAAATTCCTCCAAAGCAGCTGAGCTCTATGAACTTCGTCTTAGGTAGAGTGCCAAGTGAAACAATTTCAGAGTTTTCCTGTAAGGATTTGTGGAGGACAGTGAAAATATGGTACCGTTTTCAAAAAGAAGCAACATGAAATTTTGAAACAGACAATATAAACTGAAAACTTGAAGAAATAATCAAAAAGCACTAAGCATCTAGGTGATAACAAGGAGATAAATACCAGCCAGCATGGCTGTCCAGAGCGAATCACGTCATAAAAACTTTTTTTTTTTTTTGACACGATAACAAAGCTTACATTGGTTGTCAGAAGTCATCCAAAGGTCAAGATGACTTCTGACAACTAATTCACATGACATTTTCAAAATCAAGCTAGGATGGCGTGTGTTAAGTGTAATAAACATAAGACATATGAACAACTTGTATAGCTACTCTCGACAGCTTCTCGGGGATTTGCTTTCAGAGGCAGACGTAGTTCTGAATGCATTGCAGGCAAATTCTGCTTCTGATACCACTCCATATTTTCATTACAGACAAGCATAAAATAGAAATAAGGTTTAATTCTTACACTGATGTATCGTAGCAAGTCACAAACTTTTTTGGAACAGAATTTAAATTGTGAGAGCCATCTTTGCCTTTGTACTTTTTGAACTTTAGGCAAATTTTTACTTTTCAAAAACCTGCTCACATTTGTGTGAGTAATTACCTGAATGAAACACAGGCTAAGAAATGACAGTTGAGGTAACAGCTAGATTTTTCTGGACCCCAAACAAGTTGTGACTCAAAAATGGTGTTGTGAAGGTAAAATTTCATATTTTCGGTCAGAAGAAATGATGTGATGAGTTTTGTGGCTCATTCCAAGCCTACAGTTCTTTAAATTTCTGAATTATGTTAAAATTCTTTTCTGTCTTCATAAAGTAAGCTTTATTAATCAGCACAGCACTCTTCATTAATCAGTGTATAAAGGATAAATTCAATTTTCCTCATTATTTGATTAGAACATCATAAATATAAATGCCACTTGCTTGCCATATCCTTTTAAAAATTCAGTATGTTCTTAAAATGCCTCATTAAGTGTGTCTTTGGCCAAAAAACAGAAAGTAAACCTGATCATAAGGAAGCTTAGTAGCATAATATTGCATAAAAAGCGGGTGATGAAATGCAGTATTTTAATTTTGTTGTTCTTGATAAGGCTATTGTTTATATTTTTATGGTGACCTCTTCTCATTTGGATATTTGTTGAATGTACCTAATTAACCTGCTATAATATTTGGGAAATTCAGTTTAATCAAGTAACAGTTCAGTTGTCACTGTCACAAATTTTGATTTTGGATGGGCTTACCTCCACCCCACAAAGCATACCAGCAGCAAACTGGAAAACCGGTTAGAGACACTGGACATCCTCAGGACTTTATCAGCGCTGAAGACAGCAATGCGACTCCAGCTCCGTGGTGCACTGATGTGCTTTAGCAGTGACAAGGCATGAGGCAAAACTGCAACTTCATCAGTTCAGATTGTTTGTGCAGCAATATTTACAAGGCAATACATTCTTTATTTTTTTTCCTTTCATTTGTTTTTGTTTATTGAAGAGAACTGCAGTCCACCCCCATGTACGCAGACTCCCTCCTATCCAGCTACTCAAGCTCTGACCTTCGTCTGCTGGGCAGTGTCGGGGGTCTGGAGGTGGAGAGATGCTGTTCTCCTAGGTCAAATCATAGGACCATGGATTATCTCTAGACAATATCTCCTAGAGATAAACCACATCAGCTGACGAGGAAATAAGAAAAATGTTTCAGTTAGGAAGCCATTTCTGGACACAGATAACATCATGATAAAGTCGATGCACCTGTGCTAATTGACTGCTGATATGATTATGCCACACCAGTAACAGTCCCAAACTCTGCCTTAAAATCTCTACTGCAGTTGTCTCCTCTATTATTTATAACAGCTGAAGACTGGTATGGGTAAAAAAGAAATAAGCAAGCGAAATATACAATTATTTAAGTTAATGGAGAGACTGCTGACTTCTATCTGAATTGAAAGTTCATACTGACAGTTCTTTTAGAACTTGGAGCTCTTGAAACTGCCCATTATTCATAATTTTTTGTTGCTCGTATTAACCTACGAGCCACTTTTCTCAGTTGGCATTAGCTAAAATAACTTTTTTTGCGTTTGGGATTACAAGTGTAAGTGTGCGTATCATTAAACACAGGGGCTTCAGCGTACCCCTGAAAGTTCTGCAGCTGGTTGGAGTTTTGTTCTTCCCCGCAGACATGATAATAGACAGATGAATGCCATTATGGTTCATATCAGGATGAATTTGGGTTAGGATATTTTGAATTCTGCGATGAATAGAAAGCACATATTTGGTGGGGTAATTCCGCTGGAAAACAGAGGTTCTGACCAAACTGCAGAGCCCCTGAGCACTGTAAAGTCCTTTACGCTGGTGTCAGCTGTGGACACATCATGATTTCGTGTTACAGAAAGGGCTATATCTAAACACTCTCCCCAGTAATCTGTTTTCCTTGGAAAATTGTGTATTTATTTTTCTAATAGAGGAGGTTAATTATAAAACTATTTCCCCAGCTCACTGCAGTACAGATTGCTCTTATTAGCATGTGTACTCTCTCAGTTGTTATCTTTTGCTACTAGGAAGACCGTTTGTTGAAAGTTTCATGCATTCCTTTATTGGCTTCTTGTATCTACAGTAGAGTTTTGTGCTCACAATTTGCTTTATACAGAATTAAGATATTAATACATGGGATATTCCTATGTACATAGCAAGAAGTTTCTGTAATTTACTACTGTGTAAAAGCACAGTAAGATCCAGTCCAGTTCTTCTTCGGTTGCACTATAGTGCTATGTGAATCCATTTTGTTTAACTGCTGAAGACAAACATTTAAAAATTTCACTGTTATACTAATGCCTATTCAAGAACCACTGTCTGTGGCATTTTGTTCCTGAGTTTTGGGGCTCAGTTTTGAAAATTGCTCAGCAATTCATTGCAGACCCATTCACAAATTTCAAGAGACTAGTATCAATAGGTGTTTTCGAACTAACTTAAAAGTCTGATTAGAAAATACTAGATTAAATACTGATGTAGGAAGCAGCAACATCATAGAAACTACAGGTATTAGCCATGATGTTGTTTATACCTGTGATGATTAGGACCTGTAGCTATTATTTAGAATAGCAACCCAAAGCCTATCTTTTTATCTGAACCAGCATGCTTAAGCACTAATGCGCTGATTCAACCATTTCCTGCAGAAGAAGGAAGTATTTCCCTGCATGGCAGTATTGTATGTCTGGCTTCGTGAATATTGTTGTATAACTCATTTTAAAACAAAATTATGTTTTAATTAACATTTATTTTTCCTAAGACAAACAAGAAAGTCAATATTAAGTCATTGTACATTGAAATTTACCATGCAAGGCATGACATAACGTAAACGATGAGGAACATTTCATCGTCTTGATTAACATAGACTCCAACAATACAAGTAGCATTCTGCAGTTGTCACTGCAACGCATGATTTCTCTTCCAACATTGATATTATGTGATCGTGTTGGAGGGAATTTGAAAGTCATGAAGGAGAAATTCAGTGAGGCTGACTACTTGCTTAACTTTCTGCTAACTAGTGATAGTATTGTTAGATAATTCAGTAGCGTTTTTCTAAAGAACAGAAAAGGGTGTGACTAGCAGGCATGATATAGCACGATCTCAAGCTGTCAAAATGTACAGAATGCAAAGTAACGACTAAATTCTAGACATGAGCTTGTGGCATTTTTATTCAGGAAACACACACAAAAAAAACCACAAGCCAATGGCAAAAAAAAATATTGTTTTCAATCCAAGCATGACTATTGTCAGATGAAACTAATGAAGTCCATGTTTCTTACCTAATTAAGCACCTTTCAGAAAGAGTCCTGGTGGGAGAGATTGTTGGAAAGAAAACTTGCTTTATGCTGTCCCCTTTCACTGTTGTTGGCAAAAGTGGAACAAAAGGAAGCTTGGTAGATACAAGTACAAAGAAAGAAATGAATGTGAAGTGGTTCTGTCTGCAGTGAGCAGAATTTTGAAAAGCCAGAGAGTAACAATCTCAATAGCAACTATCCTTGCCCCTGCCGTTTTGAGCATGGCAGCTAATCAGATATGGATACTGCTGTGAGATTTTTTTTTTTTTAAGACCTCTTGATTTATGAAATGTCAAACCACTACCATAATACCTTAATACATGCTTCTCACTTCTTTTTCGTAATTTTTCAAAGGCAAAGGGACTCTATTCTTGTGCTTGCCATGACAATCTCATTTTTTGCATCTTTTTCTTTTCTACTCTTGTCTGTTTAGATTCTAACTAAGCAATAACAAAACTTTTGTTTCACTTAAATGGGGAAGCGTGATCCTCCCCACTTCAGCTGAAGGCACCACTTTAAATTTCACTTCGCTTTATGTGACATTTCCCCAGTAATGTCAAATTCTACAGGCTTGTTCCAAATTATCTCCTCACCTGACTCAGCTGATCTGCTGGATACCTCATTTAAGGCTAAACCCTACTGCAATGGAAAAAAAATGTCAGATTCTTAACCCATTTAGCCATTGTGCCCTGTTAAACAGGTGTGCTGTGAGTATTTAACAGATCAATCTCAAAGCTGCTGTTGATTTTTCTTTCCATATTAAAGGTAAAGGGAATGTTTATTACTCTCTTAATTTATAGCTCACAATTAATAGAGGATACAACTAGGTAATCAACAATGAAAATTACCTACTTCTTTGGTGAGGCTTTTCTTACTATTGACCTGAGCTTGTTTCACGTTGGATTCCTCAGGCTTTTTGGTTTTGTACTTTTCCTTTTAGCTTATCATAATTACAGATTTGTTAGAAAAGAGTGAGAGAGAATGTGTATAAAGGTATGATCAGCCTCACAGACAGAGAGTACACTTGAGAGGTAGACTGAAGTTTTCTATTCTGTAAGGTTTTGTTAGCTACATAATTTTATCTGTGGCCAGTTTCTCCCTTTTAATTGTGTAATTACACTCTGAGAGTGTTTCTCTCTGTTATAGCCAAATATTTCTATGTGTTCATAGGTATAGGTATCCTAAAACCAAAGTATTCTCCAGCTAGTTGTTATCTTCTGGCTTTCTGTGTCAGAAAACATAACTCAAACCTAGGTCTGGAAAGGTTTTGGCATAATTTAGCCTGCTGTATTCATATCTGGTTCAATTGAGTGGATTTGCTTTGAAGACAGTACAATAGGTATAACCTATCCTGAATACCCTTCCATATATACCGGAGGGAATTGTTAATGTTATAAATTACGTAGGCTACTGTGCTTTGTCTCTTGCTCTTCTCCTTGGTCCCTGACTTTCACTTTTCGAGATCTGAGACACATATTGGTATAGATTATTATGTGCATTTTTGCTAATGTCAGAAATTCATGCCCACTGAACAGCTAGGATGCTTCCTCTGAGAAGTGGGGTTTTGAGACAGCAATTCACAATAATTGCTTATTGAGGAAACCTCTACTCATGAGTCCATAGCATCTTTGTAAGACAGAAAGAGAATTCTCTCTTTACAGATAGGCTGTTAGGTCTACTTTTATTTGACAGTATCAAGTGTATTTAACGCTATTTCTGACAATATGTCTTAAAAAAACCTGTACTCTTGATGCTGTTGGTGACTTGGCATTTATCCTGGCAGATAGTAGTGATAACTGCTCCAACAAGCCACGGTCTGTGTCAACGTCAGCTCACTGTAATTGCATTGGAATAAACACATGAAATCTAAATAAAAGTATTATATGAAATCAAAAGAAAAATAAAGACAGACTGAAACATACAAGTGGAACTGATACGAACTGTGGAAAATATTGCTTATAGTATTATTATGACAGACTTCTTCCTGGAACGCCTGTACTATTAACTATTCTAGGCTGGAGGGAGGCAAAATCTCATTTTAATGTGTTCTTACAAAAAATAACAGAGCTATTTTAGCACTTTTATTCAGTAAAATATGTATTACAACTTTTGCTGAGGTTGTAATGTAACAATAATGAAGTGAAGCATGTGATAATATGCTCTCATAGCTAATTTTGATAGAAAAAGCAAATCTTTCCTTAGATTTGTTTTCTGCATCCTGCATCTGATTATTTAGGTTGCCTGCCATCTATATTGTTTCAGTGAAAATACTCTGCAAGATACGCCTTAAGACTATTCCGCAGGTCATGTAGTCTCCATCCTTAAAAGTTTTCAAGACCCAACTGGATAAAGCCCAGAGCAATCTAGACTGATCTTGCAGCTGACCCTCCGATGAGCAGGGATTGGGCTAGACACCTCCTGAGATCCCTTCCAACCCAAATTATCCTGTGATCCTCTGATCCTATGACTCCTGCTAGTCTGAAAAGTTGGAAAGAGGTAGTAAGATAGTTAACGAGGATTTCAGCTGGAGAGTAAAAAGGCTTTAAGTAGATGAATGTAAACACTTGCCTGTTGCCATATAAATGTTTTACGGTTGTCCTGAAGGCATTGATACTCCCCTCTCTGGAAATTATTATGATCTAGCTTCTCTTTTGGGAAGTTGCTCAGTTTCTCATGCAGTTTTCTCTTATGACTTTAGAAAAATGCTATTCGTTGTTTAATCTTTGTGCACTATCTTAACATATATTCTACTATGTTCCTACTGACCATGTTTCCACCAGCAAGAAGATCAAATGAGAGCTAATCTCATGTTTTAAGAGGTCAGCCTTTTCCGCTCACCTTTTGCTAGACAATGGCTGCTGAACACCTCTCTACTGAAGAATATTGATGTTCCCTCTAAATTCCATGTGAAATTTGATGTGTTAAATTGTACAAACAAAGCTGAAACTATATTTATGTTGCTTCTGGCTCAGGACCCTTTTTTGCTGGGGCCTTACCTTTCTAGCTTGCCATGAGTGTACAGTCACCTTAATAGATCGCAAATTGTTCCTCCAAATAATCCATGTTAGAAATCGGTCTTGCATTTGAGAGAGAATATTTGGAGTACAGGAAAATTGGAAAGACCTCAACAACAGTTTGTAGAATATAAAAGTAACAGATGAGAAAGCAGTCTAGAAATTCGAATTTTCACATTTCAGCTATGTTATTCCCCAACATTATTCTAAAACACAGTTACAATTTAAAGCTACTTATTAGAAAAGGTAAAAATTTGTGGGGTTTACCATTGATTGATTAATGAAATATCACAGCAGTAGCCAGTAAAAGTGAAGTAACAGCCTTTTCACTTAATGGCTTGACATATGGGGAACAACAAAGGATATTTTAGGAACTGCAGAGATCTGAAAGAAAACAACTTGTGAAATTTCAGTGATGAGGTATCAACCTGATGTATTGTTTAAAACAGAAAACAAAATAATTCCATGTTCCAGATGAGAATAAAAGCTCAGTAGCTTGCTAGTAAACATATCAGAGCTTTACTGCTCCATTGAGAAGACCAAACTGCCCTTCCAGTCCTGACTTTGTTCTTTTATTAATTGTGTTAAATTCAGGTTTGAAATCACTGTAACAGTAAATTAAAAAGTATAAGGAAACTTTAAAGGGCTAACAAGTAATTGAGCTACATATTGAGTGAGGAATAAAGAGGCACTCATGAACTCCACTGCTTTGTGGCATCCCATGGGAGCTTCATGCTGAGTAACTTTATTGGCATATTGTAACACCAAGCCACTCTAAAATTCTTTTATAGATGAATTTGGGATCCTTTAAGTGAATGAAAAAAACAACTTAAGACAAAAAATTAGTCCCGTCTTACAAGCTTGTTCCTTTCTGTGCTTTTCTCACTGCTTCGTTGTGTTCTGAGTGAACAGTCTGGCTCGTCCGTGATCACGGCGCTGTAACTTCCCAGCAAGCTGTCTCGCACGGCTTGTAAATTTACTCTGACAAGATACATTAAGAGACTGAGTTGGCCGTACTGCTGGATGATGTTACTAGGTCAAGCACCTCAGACAGAAAGATCAAAAGTCCATCCTAAGCCACTGTACTAGCACATAGAAGAGGGAAGGATAGACTGGAGGCAATCTTCTGTGAATGTCCTATGTCAGACTGCCACAAAAATCATGACGCAGAACAAGCATTTCAATCTTTAAATGCTTTTTACAAAGTATTGTGCTAAAATATATTTGTGTATGTTTGGTTTAAAACTCTTGATACAATCCTAGTTCGGTGTTTACATATGTTTTCAATCACACTGCAAGACTGAGAAAAGAAGCACAAAAATTCTCCGGTATATTGGACAATGTAGAGAACATTCTGCAGAAAGCTATGTTATGATGTCCAAAGCAACTGATGGTTTTCATTACTCCAATTAAACTACTTTGTAGCAAGAATCAATTTCTGCCTCTTCCCTACCTAGCCTGAACCTATTCTGGTAGTGCTAGGACGCTACAAATCTCTAACTTGTTACCTCTTTCTTCTTCCTACATTACCCACAGATATCTAAGTAACAGTATGGTGCATAAATAGGTAATGCTGGCAAGTTTGGGTTCTAAAGTTACTAATGTTTCGTTAGATCAATATATATCCATTACAAAAATAATTTCAAACTATAGAACACCATTTTTTTTTGTTCAGAGTAGATCTTCCTCCTTCTTTCTAAGCAAGTGTATTTTTGTTTTATTCTTTGTATTTTGGACTGAATAAACAATAGTCAAGTGTCTTTAACAGAACATTACAGTGTGCCTTCAATAGCACATCCATAGACAGGCTTAGTTTTTCACTTTCTCAGAACTGTTTTCTTAAAAAAAAAATTTCTGTTGCTTTTTTATTTTGTTGAGGAGGGTTCAAACTACAAATTATTGTTAAATTGTAAATAAAATATCCAAGGCCTTAGAAGTTTAGTACTCGGAATACTGGTTACTGGCATACCATATGGTCCAACAGAAAAACTCTCAAAAGCTGCTTCTTGAGCTTGCAGCATACTCAGAAGACCACTTATAGACCTGTTATGGGACTGCATGTACACGTGTCCTCAGGATGTGATTCTGCGGGTATTTGCAGGTCCTTCCTGCAGAGGGGTTACAATTCACATAGCTGAATGCATAAATTGTTTTAATGCAATTATGAAGTACCTTACTTGGATAGACAGTGAGAATGTCCTCTCTTTGTAGTGGGATCCAGGAGTAGTTAATGGTATACTGTAACAATATATGCCGTTCCCCAAATTATAAACAAGGTCTCTTAAAACAGAGGGACTGAAATATTGAAAATTGTATGGCATACCTGTAGGTCACCCTCCTGGGCACTACAGACGTAGAGGGAGAATGCAGAACACTGGCAGTAAAGCCCACATGGAGCAGGTTACGTGGTACGTTCTGGCAAGTCACATCTGCCCTAGCGTCAACAGGGTGGGTCAGGAAAGGTGTCACCAGAGCTGGACTTTCTCCTGGCATTTTCACTATGTATGTGGCAAGGGCAAATCTTTTGCTTTAAATAGATGACAGTCCAAAATGTGAACCCAAATGAATCAAAACTGAAGGTAATGTTTGAACAAATATCCTCAGTCTGGAAACAGAGGTTTTTCATTACAAAGCTTTTGATTTCTCACTGTGGTCACGGAAGGAATGGAAAGAACTAACTTCCACCCAAGACACAGAACATGACTAAGATAAAATTACAGAGATATTTTTGTCTGTGTGTGTGTGTATGTGCATCTCTCTTCAGATTCTGAAGCATGCTGAAATGGTATGACATTGAGACACAGAGCTTTCCTGAGCATCTGTGTTAAATGAACGCTGTAAAAGAGGTTTCCCTAGCAACACAAACCATATGTAATAGCTTAAAATAGCTTTTGTCCAACTCCTAGGATTTCTTAGTGGTTTGCTCACAATTTTAATTTAAATCAAGGTATATTTGCCCAGTTCAAATAGGTTCCTCATTTTCTCAACTTCTATTAAAATAAATAGGTTTTGAAAATGTTCATTTCTAGCAAGAATGCCTCCCTTCATCTTGACTTCTAATTTAGGAGGTAAATAGCAAATGGTGACAACGGCTGTCCACTTTATCAAATGTATTCCCTTTCTGTTTGCGTTCAAAACATGTTATTATAAGCATATTGGTGGTCTCTGTGACAGGAAACTTCCAGTTTAAGGAGTAGACTTTGATTTTTGTGATATTATTATCATGAGAAGACAAACTGTGCAACTACATCGTATAATGCATCAATCATAATGTACACGCGTTCCACTTTGCATTTTAATAGCAGTTTGTAGGCAGATTCTGATATTTGAAAACACTGATCAGTTCTTATTGTGTCCCTAGGAAAATAGGTTTCAAAAGCTATCTCTAAGTAGAATGTGATGCCAAGAGGCTGAGTGAGTTCTCTGAGTTTATATAAGAAGCCACCAATAGATCTGAGACAGAACACATGGATATCGATTTTTCAGATCCCAATGCAACTAGTCATAAAGTCATACATTTAAAAAGTCAGAAACTGGTGAAGAGAGCTTTTTGAACTATAGTATTTAGATACCATATCACACATTTCATCCTCAAACGAAGTAATGGCTACAAGATGTGGTGTTATTCAAATACATTTAGTTGTTCTTTGTGTTACCTGTGAGCAGTGGGTAGACTTTTAGCAAAATATACTGACTTATCATATAGGATGGAAACAGTTACTAGAGTGAAGTGAAAGATGTTTTATGTTAATAATTATTGGATGGACAGAATTGTTGGAAAGAGCCAGGTTCTAAGGTCTTGTTCTATCTATTCTAAACAGCTTTGAATTGAGTTTGGCTATTAAGCTTTTGCTTGGAAAAGGAGGGAAGGGGGTGGACTGGGAGATTTGCTGTCAGAGCTGTGTGGGAAGTTCTGCTGCCAGTGTGTCTGATCATAGAGTCACTGAGGTGGAGTCTGATTTCACAGAAGAGGAAACGTTGCTGTAGCTTTCTTTCAAAGATTATTTTTTAAATTTACTTCCTATACTTACCTTAAGCTCTTTCTGTGAATGCCCACAGTGCTTCAGTTTCATTTTTTTATTCATTTAGCCTGCATACCTGCAGATATGCCATACAGAAGCCATATTCTTTATCTTATCATCTGATATAGTCATTCTCTAAATACAGAATCTTTATTTTATTCTAGCAGAATGAAAGGAGCTAAACCAACCTGGTATATATTGGGCTAACTTAGCTGTTTGACTAATAAAAATAAATGCCTTTATTTCTTCAAATGTGAAACATTTCAGTCATGCTCCTCAGTACAGTGTTTCAAATAGTTCAAAGTAAACATTTCAGTCACAAAACAACAGTGAAAATAAATTGTTCATTTCTTTCAGAGTGCTGTCTAGCTATAACTTTCAAATCAAGCAAACTCTCCCCCTTTCCCAAGAATGCTTCAACAGCTGTACTATTTCCTGTTGATTTTACAATTCATTATGCTCAGTATGTCTGTAAAAACTGCTCTGCATTGGTCGCATGTGTTTAATCATCTCCTTAACTTTTTCTGGAGACATTAAGAAGTGATTTTAAGAAGAGTAGTAACTCCTTAAAAAGTAATGTAACAGCTGTCTTTGCTAAGAGCAAGCTGTATGGAGTGGAAATGAGAAGATAATTGAATCATAAAGAAATTGTTTTGAAATGCATAGAATTGTTTTAGCTTCTTAAATTACTACTAAATTACTATTAAATGGTATTTTTTTCCACTTCCCGGTAATAATTCATCTTTGAAAGCTACGTATGCTAAATGTAAGTCTGTAAAATATTGTAAGTTTTTAGTAAGTGATATTATTTCTTTTTATAGCCTTCTTGGTGGGGGGATGGGGAATGGGGTTAGACTTGATGACATCCAGAAGTCCTTTTCAGCTAAAATTATTATTCTATCTATATAGCTGTGAAAAAAACTTTTGAACAAATATCCACTCCTTCCAGAGCCTAAATATAAAATTAATTTCAAAATACAAACCTACTTCTTCATTTATTCTTTAATAACTGTGTCAACCCACTGTAATTTTACGTACTTTTTGCCTTTTCAAGTTTCTTATAGGATGTCATAGTAAAAGAAGAAAGTAAGTATAAAATCTGCTGATGACACTTTTGATACATATTGATTCTAATTTCTGTATCAAGAGGTCTTGCATGAGGCAAGAACATTTGTTTAGTCAGAATGACTTCACTGGTCACTGTTTATTACATTTGCACGTTGCCTGAAAAGTCCTATCCCTCCTTCTGAGTTATTGACTTTTGGGAAAAAGGTAAATCTGCCCTTGATTTTTAATCCTGCATCAGAGGCCACTGACTATGACTTCACAAAATTTCTACACTTAGCAAACTTTAGATATCAAAGGACAATTTTCTTAGTCATTCTCATCTGTCTTTTTTCCACCAGTTGCAAGTGAATTTCACTAAAACACTGTTAAAATTCAGCTTCATGTCAGTAATTACCTCATGTGCTACGTTTGCCTTTGTTCATAAGTAAAACTGAAGTAACCTCTGGCACCAGCAGATGCAGCATCTCGGTGATGCCAATGGGGTGTTTGTGAACCATCGCTGGCTAGAATGTCACCCTTGCTCCCCTGCTGCAGACTGCTCTTCCACTGTGCTGAAGCACTGAAAGGCCACAAGAGCTGCTCAGGCATCACTTCTGAGAGATCAGGTACAATATCTTAAATAACCCATTTCAAATGTCTCCAGCTTCAAATTCGTATTTCAACCTTTAGTTAAAGGTCATCTTTAGAAGACAATTAGTTTTTGCTTGTCCTTGAGGCAGCAGTGAAGCATTTTGGCTATCCATAGCAGACTGGCATAAAATCATCTTTTTAAAATACACTGCAGAAGTGTATTTTGAATTATTTCAAGTATTAATGAAACTGCAAAATTCTCCACAAGGCAGAAACATAATTTCTTTTCCTAGCTGTTACTTCTTGCCAAATTCTTGCCAACAGTGTAAATGTAATACAATTATTTCTAAACACTTAAATAAAAGACTAACAGTCAACAAGAATTTGGCAAGAATAATATGTCAAAAAAACCTGAAATCCTTCATTAACAGGTTGTTGTAGGCCCTATGGAGAAAAGAAAAGAAGTAATTGTCATTTATATCTTGGACATGAAAATATTCTTTGACACGGTCTCATATGAGATAGTACTAAGTTCAACCTAAAGTACTGTTTGGAGTAAACTATTACCAAATGGGTGCAAAACTGGTTTGAAATCACACTTTAAAGTAGTTACCAATGGTTTGCTGATAAAGAGAGATTTAAATCAAATTGGGTTCCTAAGGAACTTTCCACTGAAGTTCCACTATGACTTTTCACGAATTTTCTAAATTACTTGGAGGGAGGAGGAAATAGAGACAGGTTTGATAGGAACTTTTTTACAGTTGAAGATCATGCCAAGCTGAGAAGAGCTGCAAGTATATTGGAGCATAGGCTCAGAATAGCATTTTAACTCAGCAAATTGGAGACATTATCTGATAAACATAAGATGGAATTTGTCCAAAATACTACATATAGGAACAAATAACTGCAAAAATGTCCAGAAGGTTAGGGAAAAGGTCTTTGGTATGGGATCAGGAGGCTCACATGAGTCTCAAGCCAGGCATGAGCAATAGCATCATGTTGTTGACGAAAAAACCCACTGAGCAGGATATTCAGTTTTTCAGTCAGAATGACAGTTAAGTAATCTTGCCCTCTATATTAGAATCTTCAGGCTTTAACCAGAACACAGTCCAAATCTGACCTCAGCACTGCAAGTACAGACAGACGTGCTGGGGAAAGTCAGGAGAGCAATGAAAATAATCATAGTTGTCTAGAATAGAACTTCTGGAAAAAGATTGCAAGAATTGCAGCTGTTTGGACTTACAGCAATTTTCAAATACATGAATGAATGCTGTAAAGAATAATAGTGTAGGAATAAGAAGAACAGGGGGAACAATATGCTATCTATATCCCTGGGGGAATGATCAATGAAATAATAAGCTTAAATTGTACTACAGATAGCCAAGGAAGCACCTAATTATAATTGATCCAACTTTGTCATAGCAGGATTGACATGCCGTCTGACTAGATGTCCAGTACCCTTTATTATGTTTGCAAACCTTTTATTTGTTAAAGTTTAGATTTTTGAAAGGTTTTTTCCAAAATGTTGGAAGTTCTATGGAAATAAAATTGGGGCAGTTGTGTTTTCATTTAAGAATAAAGGCTGCTGCTGTATAAGACTAGGAATAATCATTTCTAAACTTTTGCCTTAGGCTTCAGAAATGGTTCACGAAACTGAATTCTTACTCATGAGGGGAAAGTAGTGTCATGATGTACCACTCTGAATGCAGCACTTTATCATCCTCTCTGCAAAGGATACATCGTAGTCGTTCCACTTACTAGATGTGTTGTCGTTCATTATCAGCCATTGTCATGAATCAGTGGTAGGACTCTGCTTACTTGGATAACCAGAAAATATTCTTACTGCAAAAAACTCTCAAGTCTCTCAGTCTTGTCTGGCCAGTGGTTTTATAGAATCATTCACATGTTCTGTTTTCACCAGGAAAATTGTCACCTATTTTCTGTTTTGGAAATCATCTTTTGTGTTGAAAAATTAAGCAGATATCATTTCGGTGAGTACATATTGCAAACTTTAGAGGACATGATGAATGTGTAGTGTAATGGCTCTCCCCAGAAAAGTTTTCAGCAGAAGGAAACATGAGAGCATGTGTCCTTGATCTGTGCCACTTTAGCTAACAAAAAAAAAAAAAAAAGAAGGGATTGTATGTGCAAGAAATTGGGGTTTGGCACTGCACAATGATTTACTCAGTTCCACTGTTTAATACCTGCTGGGATACTGCAACAGTTACAGGGGTCTGTTTTCCTTGTGGTACCTTTGCTTCACACTGGAATATCAGCCAAGGCTGTTATCTGCTACTGGAAATAAAAACACAGCCCCAGGGAAAACCCTTATACAGGGGATAATAATCAAAATAGTCATGTATATGTTTGTGTGTATATGTCAGAGACAGTAAGGGAAATGGTCTGTTAGTTATTCCTGTATGGCTGACAATGAAAAAAAAAAAGACATTTAGATGAGTTTTTATGTCTTAAGATGAGCTATCAAAATAACTGAACATCATAAATAGTCACTAAAGAAAACACATTGCCTCAATTAAGAGGATACTCCTCCTGGATATCTGTTTCCATGTACATCATGATGGCTTGGATTATGATATCAAAAGATTCTCTTAAAATTAATCAGTAGTATATTTTGCTTCATATGGGAAATTAGAAAGCATGTATCTTCAGCAAAGCTAGGGTTTGCCAACCAAATTACAGTTTGTCAGCAATTTTTCAGCCACATAATTAAAAAAAATGCATAAGAAAAAAATGATGAATGGCTGTTACATTTCTTATTGAAACCTAACTGCCTCTGGGTGACTAGGAAAAGAGGTACATGCAGCCTTTACCAGCACAAACATTCTTCAACAGTACATATTGAGAATGATACTATATCTCCCAGCAAGCATACATAAATCGATGTGGCAATGTAGCATAATGTTAATAAATACTAGGCATAGTGCTCATCTTGAAAGGTCAATACAGTCGTGTCTGTTGAGTCCAAATGTTATCAAGGGAAGTAATCAAGGTAATTCAATATCACAGATTCTTCTTATTAGGAGGTATCAGTGTTCTTTCAGCTTGTGTGTGCACAACTATGTGTTCATGTGTTGCACACAGGAGCAAAGTTTTTGCCAACCATCACACAAAATCTAGCAATCGAGTCCTCTGAGTTTTCACTGATGTCTCTGGACCACTGCCAGATCACGCTCTTTGAAAGAAATGGAACTGCTTCAAGGTCTCACTGACAGAGGAGCCTGAACCGCAAAAGATTCCAAACAGGTAGAGGATATCAGAGATGACCATGAACTAACTAAAGTGCACAAAAATCCACAACCGTGCCTTCTAAACCCGAAGCAATTCAGTTTATTTACTGCTGCATTGTTTCAGAGCTCACCTAAGCTCTGACTTACTTTAAACCAAACCTAAATCTTCGAGGGCTTTTGCTCTTCATTTGCATGGCGATATTCTGCGGGTTTAGCCTTGTGATCATCCCAGTAACACCATAATATTTTATAGTGCAAAACACAATATGCAAACCAACAAAATAACTTCGTATCTATTCGGGTTTTAGCTAGTTGACTTGGGCTTCACCTGTGAAAAGGTCCCAGTCCTCATTCAAGGGGGAGATTGGTGACAATCAACCAGATCATTGAATTCTGTATCTTCCGCTGTTGGGCTTTTTTCAAAACTATAGATGCAGCTTCCATAAGCATCTTGTAACAGGTCAAGGCCCAGCATTTGAGATGCTTCTAGAAGACTGTCTGATACCTGTTGAGTACGTGCCCTTAGCAGCGCTGGATAAGACAGTCCCCAGGCACACTGGGAGGCTTTACTTAACCTTGTGCTAATCAGCAACTTATCTGTTATGTACCTAGCATTTATTGGTTAGTCACATCGTAACTGGCTACTGTTACTAAAAAACTGATGAGCTTTGGTCACTTAAGCTCTCATTTACTTTGTCATTTGTCATGAGATATTCAGGAACAAGGCTACATGTCAGAAGGGGTTTTTTAGGTGTTATTTAATATTTCACCAAATGCCAGGGTGCTCTGTGTGTATCACTGAAAGCGTTAAGTCCTGAGGTTTCTAGAGAAAGTCAAGTTTTTATGAAGAAATTGAGAATATTGTTTTCATGTTTCCAAAGCTTTTTGCGAGGAAGCGTTAAGTTGCTGGTAGAAACTGGTTTCATAGTCTGCTCAGCATTGAGGGATTGGCCGGATTTTCTGTCCTTTTCAATGTCCAAGAGACATGTAGCAGTGTCCTCCTTCAAAGTCCAGCCAACAACGGGTGGAGGTAAGCTTGTTGGGTTAGAGACAACCACTCTGAAGAGATGATTCCTTTTATGGAATAAAAGGCAAATTTGTATGAGATTGTCTTTTGTGTCCACATGTATGAACGTGAAAGAGCATATGGGTGCAACAGTTGTGCAGTTCATTATGCAGTGGCCTCAAGAGTGTAGGAAGATGGAGTCAGGGGATCCTGCAAAGGCCTGATTTTTTTCAGTTGTGTAAATTACTAGCAGTTCCCACTGGCTACAATCAATTGTAACTATCTGGAACTTCTAAAGAAGAAAAATGATTTAAAATGATCTCAAAGGTATAAGATGGGGCATTGTTCTAAAGAGATGAAAATATATCCAGCAACTAGATATAGATAGATATAAGGCTGCTTCTCTTTTTTTCTTCTTCTCAGAATTTCATTTCTACCCAATCAATTAGCATATTAACTTGTGTGTGGCCTGTGCTGGATGATATAGGGGAAAAGAATGATAAGTTACTTAATGATTTCTGTTGGTACATATTTAAGAAATTGGAGGTACATTAAGGTGTCTTTAATGATCTATTTTATTCCCTTAAAATGAAATTTTAATTATAGAGAAACTCATGAGTCACCTTCTAAAGAATTTCCTACAAATTCAGCCTTTTAAGGTGTATGTTAAGGTAGATTTTAACATGCAAGCTGCATAAAAAGATTTTACTGATGACTTTACAGAAAATACATTTGAATATAACAATACTTTATAAGATACATACACTCCCAGAACTTGTCTAAAAGCTGAAAATTTAAACAGCTCAGGAGAAGAACTTATACTTGAATGAACATAAAGACACAAAACTTCATGAGGTCTTAGCAGAAAGTTTATATATAGCTGGAGAAAATGTCACATCTTATTTTAGAAGACCATGCCTTATTACCTTCCAAACTGAATTCATTATGCTTTTTTTACTTCCTCCTTCACCTGATATAGAATCCTATTTTGATTATTCAGTGTTCCTTATTTTTCTTCAAATTAATTTGACATTCTCTCTAAGGTGTGCCTACATTTTTTTTTCAGGAAATTGTTACTGTCATTCAAACCAAGTTATACTAAGAGTATGCTTTTTCTGCATTACAGACTAGTATACTTGTAAACATACAGAACTACCACATTCTTACTTCACTGATTTTATTCTGTAATGATTTTACGTAGTTCACATTGATTACTAGTACTGCTTTCAAAATGATATTTTGGAATGCATTCTTTTCTCTCTTCTGCCTGCAGATGTTCCCTGTACCAGATGTACAACTTGAAAAATAATAACTGCTAAAAATACACAAACTGTCAGCTTTATTTTTACTGAGAGAAACTATAGCTTCAATAAGATAGATTTGTATTTAAATACAATGTAAGTAACCCAAATAATTTCCAAAGACTGATGGCAATCTCATCAAATGGTGCAAATAATCACATTACAAACACATAATTTGAGTCCAAGGTGGGATAAAGGTGGGGTAAAGTTGTTTCTGTATAAGCTAATAATACTGACATCAACTCTGAAAAAAAAAGTCATAAAAAATTAAAAGGCATGCCTTATCAAATAACGGGTATCAATATTTTTTTCTCTGTATTATTATCTTAAAAATAGCTCTTCCTTTGTGTTTACACCTTTAAGGTCTCATAGCTGTAACAGTTTTTCACCTGACCTTGCAGAAAGTATTTGTCTCTTAGTGTACTAATCAAGCAATGAAAGTAACGTGAGTTCAAATAAATCTTTAAAAAAGGCAAGTAATGATGTTCCTGTTCCACTTAGTTCAAGGTTAATTAAATTTGCCAAGAAGGCAGTGAAAAAAGATCAGTGAGAAATTTGACAGACCGATGGCAACCACACAGACTGTGCACCTCCAGCAGTTCCCATTTGTCAGAGTTGCACCCATTGATAAAGTCTGAATGAGGACAGTATTGCAGAAGGTTCTTTTTTTCATTGCACGTACACACCATAAATCAAGACCAAAGAAATAATATGCTGTAAACTGCAATAGAGAAAATTTGACAAACTGGCAGATTTTATTTTTATGAGATAGTTATGAAATGATGTCTCTTAAGCAAAGATGATAATTTCATTAGAATGTTCCTGTTTGTTTTTTTAACGTGAATGTATTCCTATTAATTGGAGTGTGGGTGTGCATGCATATAAAGTGAGATTAATACAGTAAGGAACTCTGGTTAAAAACAATTACAGTTTTAGGGAATAACTTGGATAGAAGTATGGCTTTCTAAGTGCAGACTTTGAAACTCCTACCTCTCTGCAGATTCATCTGAATTTCCTTCTGTGATCATCTGCAACTCCTGCGTTGTTTTACTTGATTCTTCTTTGACACAGTTTTCCTCTGTGCTTGTTTTGGGGATATCCTCATTTGATCGAAGCTGTTCTATGAGATTTTGTTGATGCCAGGTTTGAATAGATCGGTGGTGCACTGGGGTTGGACCTGGCACGGGCGCCAGTATGTTGTGGTGGACAGGACTGCTGTTTTTCTTCAGTCCATTCCTGTCCCGAGCGTGGTTCTTCAACCTGTTCTGAACCGGTGTCCCTCTGTGCTCGTATCCTTCCTGCTGATGGCAGCCCCCCGTGCCTGTGGAGCCTTGCGAGGGGTGGCTGAACCACCTCCAGCGGAGCCTCAGGATCTGCTTCACATCAAACTCTTTCTTTCCAGATACTGACATTTTTTTCAGGAAAAAAAAAAAGACAAAAGCCTATTCTTGTAGAAAGGAAATGGATTCTTTGTTATCTCTTGTGTTTCAACTCCTCTTCTTAAGAAAAGACAACAAAAGAACAAATACCGGTAGCTCTCTCCCTCTCTCTTCTGATTAATATACCGCAAGCTCTTCCAGCCGATGCTGAGCTGCTGCTAACTGTATAGGTGGGAATCCATACTGACAGGATGATGAGGTCAGACCTTAAACAAGTAAATCAGCTTAGCACAGGAAAGCAGCAACCATAACAGTACCCAGCTGCTAGGCTTACACGCTCCCAGCACTGTAGCACAGCTCTCTAATATATAACCCAGCCTCACATGATCCTCAGGGATCCGAAGCTGCAACTTAAGATGCTGGAAAGCTCACCCGAATGAAGTGACAAGACTTTCTACCTCACGAGGTTTTCTGTCAAGCCTGCTAATAAGCATTGCTGCTTTTCACAGAAGATTTATAGAGAATTCTTTTCTAGTCTTCTTCCACAGATTTTTGGTAACGATTCACTGTGAAACTACCCGGCAGTTCATGTGTTTCCTTAAGGGGTTTGCATTTGTTTATCTCGCTCTGTAAAATTCCTACAAATGGCCTCAGTGTGGTAGCACTGCCCTAAAGGAAAGAGGCAGCATTTGCATAAATTGTATTTCTCACCTACAGACAGATTTCTGGAGATATTTACAGGGGTGTGAGAACAGAGGGAGGGAGCTCATGAAAATCAGAGCTGTGCTCCCCAAATGGCTGTATCTGTGGAAAACACAGTTTCCTGGCTAAGTGCCTGTGTAAACACCCTTTGCCATCCTGCTCTTCATTTCTCATGGACGGTGAAACAAGTGCGGGTTTTTTTTAGAAAACTTCTTTCTTTTGATAGTGTACGCTCTAGCAGGTTTTCAGCAAATTTAATAGACTACTAATTCCCATCCACTCGTTAGTAGGCAGGGCTGTCAGAACTGCTCCTTGTGTGTTTTGAAATCATGTACATAGAATATTTTCACATGCAAATTGAAAATAACTAAACGGCCTGGATTTTTTCTCTGGTGTTATATTCTCCACAGTTTGATACTGATGATCTGTACAACTGTAAGGAGCGTGCAGAAATGGAACAAGCTGTAACACAGAGTCAGTAAAACAGGATTCAGAACTAAAGGAGGGTACCCCTCCCCAACATCTCTTACATCTCCTTTTCAGACTTTCCCATGTTAACTTCCTTTTTCTCTGTTGTGACTTTTTTTTTTCATTTTTTTCACTTTTCATTTTTTTTCTAAATTCTGCACATTGGATGTTGAACCTTCAAACACTAAAATCTGATTTCTTTTCTTTTTTTGGCTGCATATAATGCAAACAGAGAAATATGAAGTAGAGTTTTGAAAAGAAAAAGCAAAATGAGAGGCTAGGACTAAGGAATCATTAGCCTTTATGCTGGGCTGTCAAGCTCCTGTCCTATTCATGGTATTCAAGCAAATGCTGTGCAGTATCATGGACTGAATGGATGCGAAAGAAATTACAGAACAAGTGAATAACAGTAAAATAGTTGAGAGATGTTACACTATTTAGAGACACAGAGGGAAAGAAAAGACTTTGTACAAAAGAAAACCTATGAGAAAGAGCTGGCCATAAAAGGAAGAAAAGAAGTAGTTGAGGAAAGATATTTGACAGACCTAGCCAATGCGTATTTGTTGCTATAGAGAACATTGAGGCTGAGCTACTGCAACAAAATGTACATTAACGTGTGATTTTGGTAGTAGGGTAAATGTCTATGACAGACAGAACAAGAAAAATGTTGTTGCAGATAAGAATCCTTTATTATAGAAAAAATAAACTATTTGTGGGAGCTAAAATACAAGCCCCAGCAAGCCTTACTGCAGTGCCTTGGCATGATTGCTCCCATTGCTGACCCCAGTCCTCTGCTACGAGTTCCTGTTCTCGCAGCAGCCGTCAGAACTCGCGTGTGCCTTGGCTCCTTCGGTTAAAAGTCACAACTGGACATCCAGCGAAGGCTGGCTTACGCTCAAGACGCCAGGCTCTGGGTCTCAGCAGCTCCGAGGGGAGAGCCATGCCCCTTTACCGCCATTCTTCGCAGCACTGTGATCTACACAGCAGCAAAGACTGCCACACTGCCACGTACGGACATCCCAAACCAGTCAGCACCCCTCGAAAAGTAATGCTCTGTTTCACCATACTTCAGTAAGACAAACTCTGTCTTGCAATATTTACTTCAGAATGAAATGAAAGAAGGATTTCTGTTTTTGAATATCAGGCTGTCAGTGTTCTTAAAGGAAAACATTTTTAAAAGACTTCGTTTTATGTGCTACAGGAATGGGCAGAAAGTAGAAAACTTGTTCAACTTGTACGAAGTTACTTTAAGAAGAATGTATATAAATGCCTGTTTGTGAGCTTAATGGGGGCTTCAATTCAAGCTTGTTGAGAATAGAAGCTAATAAAGAAGCTGCTCCCAAACTTCAGGGATTTTAAAGAATTTATAGGGAGTGAATGGACAAATGAAAATGCTGCCCATTGAGTAAGAGAGATTATTATATGTCCAGAAGTCAGCGTAAAATGTTTTCACACTTTAATGATGACCTTTTACAACAATCTGAAATTTTCTGGAGACACAAATGTTTCAGGTGTTTTTTCTTGCATTACAACTGTGTATTATTTAATATTTCTTCTTTATTTTTCAATTTCAGCCTACACACCTATGGATGTTATTCTTTTCAATCTCATAAAAGTAATGAGAATTAGTGGTATCTATGCATATTCCTCAGGATTGCCTACGTAGCAATCTGAGATTTATTTTAAGGAGGGAGTCTCTATATACCAAGTTAATAAAATAATTTATGCTAAAATCTTGTTGAGGTGGACAGAGAACATGGTTTCTCGCTACTATCTTAATCAGGTCAGTGAGCTATCTCAGCAGGTCTGCCAGTTCCTCCTAGCAACAGCTCTGATACATTTAATCCGTATTTTTTTCACCATGTCACAAAGCTTCTGTTGGTTTCCTTTCCTTAAACCCTTTTTGCAGAAGTCGTCCTTTACTCCAAGATGTCATCAAAAGCATATTCCCTGAATTTTACCTGAGAATGTACCAACAGTACTTCTGTTTGTGAATTACTTTGTTTCCTACTAACTCCGATCATGTTTTGGCAGATGTGAAGTGTAGCTAGCTGCAATTAAAATACTAAAAACGGGCATTTGCTGAAAAGACTGTCTTGCTCAAAAAGTCAGCTTGAGTCAGCACAGAGTATGTTTCAGGTAGGGCGTAAGTAGATTATTTTTCACACAGCTTGTTACTATTCTGGCTAAAATTTCAATGTGCTCTACTAGGGCAGTATAAGTAATTTGATAACCGAAGACTTCAGGCCTGAAATGATCAGAAGCAGGTAGGTGGCATAAAGCTGCACCATGTTTATGAATATATATGTGTCACCTACCTGGTTTTAATCATTTAGATCTATCTTCTGGTGAGAAAACAAAGTTCCCTTGAAATTGAACACAATGTGTTTACTTCTTGATGATTTCTGTATAAATTTCTAACGTATTTTTAGGTGTACCTCTGACTGGGTTCAAACTTAAAAATGTGAAAAGATGTAAGATTTTTCTGTTATTACTCTTCCTAATTTAATATGTTTGGCCTCATTTAGATAAATATCCACCATAACAGCATTATTTTTTCCTGTCATGGTTTCAAATCTCCAAACAGGATTTTCCAGGGCTACACCAAGTCCAGCCAGGCCCACCAAGAGGGTCAGGCAGCTGGAGCATATGATGGATCAGGGGAAGGTGCTAGAATATGATTTATTCAGCTTTATGAAGAAAAGGCTCACGGGCATCTTATTGCTACCTTCAGGTACCTAATGGGAGAAGACAGAGACTGGTTATTTCAGAGGTGCCCAGTAATAGGACTGGAGGCAACATGCACATGTTGGTACACAGGAAAATCTGATTAGATATAAGAAAAACTTTCTACCCATGATGGTGATCAAGCAGGTGGGAATAGGTTGCCAAGTGGGGCTGTGGTATCTCCTTCCTCAGAGAAAGTGAGATCCCAAATGGACTTGGTCCTGTGTGACTGCTCTAACTGGACTTGCTTTGAGCAGGTGGTCAGACTAGATGAGCTCCAGAGGTCCCTTCCGGCCTGTGTGACATGCCAGCGAGAGTTTGAGATGTTTAACTAATGGCTACAGCAGAGCCAAGTAAAACTAACGTGGCTGTCAGTACAAAAAAGAGATACACTTCCAGAAATCTCAACTCCAGTTTAGCAGCAAAACTAGGTATCGCTGCATGCAGTCGTGGAAGATTTCTAATTGGTCATCCCATAGGAGGCTCGCTAGTATGAGGAAAAAGAAGTCTTTATTGCCTGAAAAACCTCCATTGAATTCAATGGATATGAGCTTTTGAGGAAGATCTTTGATCAGGTTAGGAAATTGCACTAAATACGATGGTAGAATGGCATCTGGCAGGAAATTGGGCATCATTTTAAAAGGTTTATATAAACATTTTGAACTTCCAGATAATTTAGAAGATATGTACAAAGTGTCTAAATAGGTGTTTATAATGATTGTAAGATTACAATATAAATACCAAACATGACATTTGAATTAGCAAATTATAGAATCACTTTTGTCATAAACTACCTATAAGAAGAAAATGAGAATTTTCTTTCTGTCACAAACCATGTTTTAAATAGGCGTCAAAAATTACTTCTAGCTACAGCTGCCTCCCATGATCATCTGCCACCAAAACACCGTATAGAAAGGAGTTTTCTAATGCATTTCAAAAAGTCCGGATTTTCTAGTTAATAATTTAGTAATTTTCTTTTGAGAGTTTCAGCAAGTGGAATATATTCATGCAGTCATGCAATGTTTATTCTCTTTTCAAAAGAGACATAGAAAATGCTTTCTCTTTCTTTTTTCTGTTTGGCCTGAGCCGGTACTACAACACATGTATGAAAAGCCTATTAGAAAAATCTCTCCCTGTTCCCACAAGCCTAGCAAAGAATAATAAAAAGGAATCACCAAACTTTCTTGTAGAATAATTCAAGAAAGATACCATTTGCGGACTCTGAAGCCAGGGGTACTGCAAGGACTAGGTTACTAGCAAGAGCTAACGAATTAGATCTTGTCTAGATGTGAGGTAGGCCAGAAAAAATGATATTTATTATTAGGTAAAAGTCAAGGATAGCTTTGGACCAGAGGTCTTGAATGCCAAGCTCGCTGACACAAATAGGCAGAAATCTGCATATGCTGAATGAGACAACCAAAAAATCAAGCTAAGCACAGAAAGTTAAGCATGTTCTCTCATATTTTTCAAGGTATTTGATGTCTATTCTGATATTACATTTTTTAGAAATTCAAGTTAATTACAAGCTCGTATCAATACTGCATACTCTACAGTACCTACATTTGAGGAAAACATCATAATGAGATCTACATACCTACAGATTTCTGATAACTAAATAAAGTCCTATGGAAAAAAGCTGTACGCACTCTACCCAAACACCGTATTCTACGAGGTCTTCTCAGTTTGTGTATTCAGCCTGTGTACTTACACTGCATATGAGGCCAGATAAAGAGAACAAGAAGTTGAATATTTTTATTAGATTGTTTTGAAAATAGTGCTCTAAGAGACCTCCCATTAGTCCATCCTTTGTAAAAGGGATATTCCAGGAAACACCTGCATAGCACAGCACCAGCCTTAACAGAAGTCAAAGTTAAATGGAAAGGAACATGACAAAAACAAAAACAAACAGCTATTTTTAAAATCTGCAGGAAAGTTCAACTTTCTTTTGAAAGAAAACTTTGAATTCCAGCAAACACAAATCGCTTTAAGACAATCAGTTACTTTAGACACTTCCTACTAAAAGAGGCAGTAGAAATGATCCACTTAAGGGAAAGTGTTGACACATTTAAATGCACTTGCTTCCTCAAATAACTGGAAACTGTACCACAGATTGCAACCCACCTACAAAGCTGTACGCCAGAAGTGGAAAAAATCACAGCATTTCTACAAGATCCACTGAAAAAGAATGTGAGAAGTAGGCCTAGTATAAGAAAGGCTGATTAAGATCTTGCTAAACAGGAAGAACAGTGTCATCCTCAAATTGAAATCAGAATATTAGAGTGAAAGAAGAAATAGCAAATATCCACTTTACAGCTGGGAAGAATGTCCCATGAACACGGACTTGAAAGTGATGACACTAGTGCTGCAAAATAAGCTCAGAAACACGACTTCTAAAGAAACTCCTGACACAAGAAGAAGATATAAAAGAATGAAAAAAATGTGGATAGGTGCAAAGAAGTATAAAAATATTTCATAATGATTTTTATAATATTCTCTAAAATTTGAGGTATTTTTCTTGATTTTTCAAACTGTTCTGCTCAAGAAAAGCCAATTGTTACATTAGTTATTTCATTACCTACTGGTAAAATCAAGGACCACAATACAACATGGTAAAGTGGAAGAGGTAGAAAACTTAATAATGATCATGAATTTATTAAGAGTGTGGAATTTAGCCTTTTATCATACTTGTTCTGCTGTATACAAAAATATTCAATCAGTTGCACAAGCTAACAAGACTTTTCAACCCACCAATACATGCATATTCTTTGCTATCAGGGACTGAGGCAGATGAGAGCGAAAAAATACTTGCCAACAGATTTGAACAATGAAGAAAGGTGGCAAAGCGTTAGGGCGAGGATTTTCCAAAACTATTAATTATTCTGGACGCCTTCTTTGAGCAGCAGACATATAGCACTTTCCAAAGCAGCTATTTAAGTGGTGTTGTGTTGAACAGTTGAATATGCAGTTCGGTTTAGAAAATCTTGTCTAACTTTCATCTTTTCCCTTAAGGTTTACTATGGACCAGATGACCTCCAGACATCCCTTCCGGCCTCATCAATTCCGTGATTCTTACCCTGTCCAACACTAGCAAGGCAAATGGTCCTGTAAACTTGCCGCCAGCTTGCAGCATCCATCTTTTCAATCTGCAGGTATGTGGCACAGCTGTCACACAGCCCTTCTGCAACCTCCCTTCCTCCTGCTGCAGCAGCGGCTGTTCTAAACCTCTGCCAGCTGGTGAGAGAGTTTGGAACGAGGTATTCTGCGGGTGGTTTTTCTCAGCTCCTTCCCTGGCTGCTTACAAAATCCGCAGACTTTCTTGATGTAGCACATGTATAAGCTCCTTGAATATTTATGAAGAAAAATTATATAGAACAACTAATCTTATAGAAAATCTGCCCCTTATGAAGAGTAACCCTCCCAACTATCAAGAAGGATTAGCACAGCCAGAAAAAGGCAATCTGTAGTTTTGCAAGCACAAATGGTGCTCTGCAGACTATTACATGTAGAGTAGAAAGCTAATAGGGGCACTTTGGATTTCTAAGATCCAATTTCTAAGAAAGCATTCTTTGAAGTGGGTTAAACAAGCAATTTTTGTCTTTAAATAACTTTAAATATACTCAAGATGAAAAAATCCTTATGAAATTTCCAGGGTGAAATTTCATAATTAACGTTGATTTTCTTTTGAGGGATAAAATTACTTTTCATTTGTTCGGCCTGTCTCAGAAACTGGTGTTTTACTGTATGACTTCATAAAAATTCCTCTTCCTCTATTTTCAATTTTTACGAATTAAATATGAGAAAAACTTTGTAGTCTGCAGAGATACTAGCCTGAATTTAATTATTTCAGGGTATTGTTTGTCTGGCTGGTTAGGTCTTTGCTTTTAAGTTCTGCCAGGTATTTACATAAATTATATTATTTTATTGATCTTTGCTGAAGGCAAATATGACTTAGACCTACCCATAACCTAAAATTGGAAAAACTATTCAAAACATAAAAATTCTCTCCTATGCAAAAGCAAACCAAATAGTTCATGCAGAGCTAATAATTTTACTTGTAATAGAAAAATCTTAAACTGGATTTCAAAACAGAAGGAGAAGACATGAGGGGAAAGCATTTGTTTTACAATCAGTTTCCTACTGCCAGTAAGTATGGTTGTTTACCAGCTGAGAACATAGTATAAAAAGACATTATAACATATGTGCTCTTACTATTTAATGGCAAACTCAGATATAAACATGACATGAACCATTTACGGCTTTAAGATCCACAACATATTAGTCTGTCACTTAATAATCTGTCACTTTGTAGGCAGTCAATATAAACTATATAGATTAAAACCAATGTACAGAATGTTACCGTAACTTAAGCAAGATCCTAAATTAAAAAAGAATGGGATCTTGATGCTCAAGCTTTGTTACTATTAGCATAAAGCTTTTACAAGTCACTACGTAATACACTATGATCTAACCATATAGCTACTGCAAATAATGCAAGGATAATCTCTCAAGGAACTGAGGAGGTAGTAAAAGCCATCATCAGTAATCCAAGTTCAGTCCAGGAGTGATACAGTGACATAGTCTCTCTTCCTTTTGGTCAGATGGTTCAATAAAACTATTCTATACTATTCTAGTATAATCAATTTTATGTGTGCAGAAGATAATAAATATATCACATGCAGCATTCTAAATCCTTTGTCCCAAAAGATTTCAAGCAAGTAGCTTTATTCATTTGAATCTCTCACTAGTTGCTACCTGTTTCAGCATAACTTATAGTATTAGTCTACTAGTAATAGGCTGCCTTCTGTAAGAAGTCAGTATCTTGAAAGTTCATCTCTTTAAGCTACAATACTTCTTACTCAAACTTAGCATTTCTAATTACAGACATTACCACAAGTTTGACCTGCTTACTGTAGTTTGTATGTCCTGTTGCCTCTATTGACCTCTAAAATAAACCAAATAAAAACAACCCTCGCTGTTACTTAGTAGTTAATAAGAACCCATAAAATAAATGTGTTGACATCGCTAAACTCTCCATATAGCATGTCATATCTTTATAGCAAGAGAAGACAGCAAGCTATTGTTTTCAGTACAACTGATTTAATATTTTATATATTGTTTTCTGGAAACTGCACAAATTACTTGGAAAAATGTCTTGAGCTTTAGAAATGCAGGAAATATCCCCTTTCCCCTGTTAACTCCGAGTAGCAGACAAACGTCACACCTCCTAGAAATAAGTGCAAAGTTGAATCCCAATGTAGCCACTGTCTAGTCAGAAAGGGTCTGTGGTCTGCTGGGTTTGGGGGGGGTTTTTAATTTGGAGGCTTGTTTGTTTGCTTGACCTTGAAGTATGCTACTAGTTAAAGTACTCCAGAACAAATTATTTTCATTCTTCTCTCACTGGCCCTTAATTACCTTCTGCAAGAACATTTTCTACAGAGTTTGAAGTAAGGTAAGCCTTTCTATTGTAAGAAAACAGATATGAACAGGTCATTGGCAAGATGCATGCATGAATGAATTTGTTAGTCCAATATTGCAATAACCTTGAACACTAGGTAGACAGGTACGGTCTAAACATAGTTTGTCTTCATTACTGTTCATGTAAAAAAAAATATATACCAACCAAGCAATTGGAAATTTAGCTATATACTGTGAAATACAAACTGTTGTATGTTTTAATTCCATTTTACTGAGAAAGGACATTCTCTTTTTTGATACTAATATTTCCAATTTGCAAAAGGAGTTATTACATATAGAAACTATAGCAAATGCAAGTATATCTGCATTATTTCTTTATTAGATGCCATCAACTTAACTGTACACTGCTGCCTGCGTGAATGGCATAGACCTTTTCTTTTACTAGTAATCTGAAGCAAAAGGGAAAACAATTACCTACACAACATTGTGAAAATATGATGTTGAGAGCTATGGAGATATTCAAAACAACACTATTTATTGTTTTTATGTATATTTATTATAGTCTTTATCACAGAAAATCAAATCCTTACCTTTTTCCCCTAGAGTGTCGTGGAATAATTCTGGTTGGAAGGGACCTCCGGAGCTCTCTAGCCCAACCTCCTGATCAACACAGGGCCAGGTATGAGGTCAGAGTAGGTGACTCAAGGTTTTTATCTACTTTTGTCTTGAAAACCTCTAGGATGGAGATGACAGAACACTTCTGGGAAACCTGTTCCAATGCTTGACTGTCCTAATAGTGAAGAAGCTTTTCTTATAAACGGTCTGAACCACCCTTGTATTAATTTATGCTCACTGCCTGATGTCTTTCCTCCTCCTACCATGCTCTGTGAAGAGCCTAGCTCGATCTTCTTGATGACCTTCCTGTAGGCACCGGGAGGCTGCTGAAACTGTCTCTTCTCTAGGCAGAGCAAGCCCTCTTCCCTCAGCCTTTACTCTTTGGGCAAGTGTTTCAGCCCCCAGCCGTCCTGGTGACCCTCTGCTGAACTCCCTTCAGTTTATCAGTATCCTTCTTGTGCTGGGGGTGGTGTAAATGTGGCAATATTCTATATGTGGTCTAATGAGTGCTGAGTAAAAGGTGACTCAGTAGAGGATTGGTAGATGCAACTTTTAATTGCATTTATTCTCTGTAACAACTGTATCAAAACAAGCATTGATTCTTAGCATGACATGTATTCCATAACTGTAAAAAGATCATGATAGCTATGTTTGTGTAGAAAATACTGGAATTATCTGTTTATTCCCTGCTGACAACAACACTTGTTTATCCACCAATTATTATCATTGGATATTAAAGAGTATGGAAAGGATCTGGCATACCCTCAACAAAACCTAGTATTTAGATTTGACACTTGTCACTGTAAGTCTGTATCAGATACCATCTCAAAGCCTTGACAGAATAAGGACTTATGCCCAAGGTCAGTCTTGTCTGGTAAGTTTTTGAATACAACTCTTGTTCATTGTCTCTTAAAAAGTAATAAATGCTGCCTTTAATTTCAAGAGAGGGAGGCCCTTGAGGCAATTGTATTTTTTGTGCATTGTAGAATGTAATGATTCTTAGATGCATTTAGTTTTTAATCCCACAAATGTCTTCTGAGGCTAATGAAAGGTGCTACATATGTCGATAAAAAAATCCTTAGAATATGTGGCCATGGATCTCCTCCAGATCATTGACATCGGAGGTTACAGAGCTCTTTGATTATTCATGGAAAAATGTCCGGCCTTGGGGCAGAGTTTGAGAAGTTTGAGGCAGTCACTTCAAGTCTTTCTTCTTAATGACTTTTCTAACTTCCAGTACACATAGCAATTCGAACACGGACTCGTACTCCAGTTCACACAAGCTAGCTTGTTGTATTCTACAAGTGTGGAAAGAGGCATTCTGGTATACCAGCTGGTTTGGTAGCACACAATTTTTTACAAGACAAATAAGTTTGAGGCTGCTGCTGTTGTCTTTTTGAAGCATAGTGATCCATCAGCCTTTTTTCTACCTTCACTGTCCCTCTCAGTTGTCATCAGTTTTCCTACCAATTTTCCCAGACATTTGATCTCTCCTTTGTGATACTGTAAGAATGCAAGGGACAGAATACACTTAAAAATCATATGATTACAAGCATCACAGTCAAAGCTCATCTGAAAAAGTGCTGTGAACCAATATTCTTGTCAGCACACTGTCTCCCAGCATCCTAACACCATCCTTTTGGTCATGCCACCTGTAAAAGCACACAATAACTCAATTTTTACTTTGACAAAAAGCCATACAGATCCACATCACAGTATTATTGTCATTCAGCCTGGCTCTAGCTGTTGTCAGCTGCCAAGGCGCCTTGAGGCTGCACTTTAACTCTGTGATGCTAGCCCAGAATATAAAAACAAAAAAACACACTTAAACCATCCAAGTCCTATCCTTCCCATGCAAAAAACTTTGGTTCTGTCGTGTTTGCCATTTTTAGAATGGACAGGCTCAGCAGATATATTTCGGTGCATAAGAAATTTTCATTAAATGTTTTCATATTTTCTGGGGAAAAAACACAGATGTTGTACACATAAGTACTGTATCACAAGATTAAAACTGGAGAACTGATAGTAAAATGTAGTATGTTTTATCTTCATATATGTGAAGTAATAATAAAAAAAGTCCTAAACAACATAGTGATCAAATTTGCAAGTGATAGCAAATTTCAGGGAGCGAGGAATATCATGAAACCTCCAGAAAGCACAGATTACTGAACATAACACATAATGTTCTGAGGCAAAGCCTGTTAGTGACAGATTCCTAAAGAAAGAGAGAAACACAGCCTGCTGAAAGAGAAACAGAAGAACAGAACCCAACATGTTAAATCTGATTCTTTAGCATAAAATGGTTGAGAAATTTAGTTACGGATTGGGGTAGGGGTGTGATGGAGTATAGCATCTCATTTTTTAGTGTAGATTATGCTGTCTTAATTATTTTCAGGACTTCGTCAGTAGTCTTATTTGATCCAGTCCCATATCTCTTCTTCTTGAACATGAATTATGGTGCGACTTGGGCTGTCCCAAGCATCAGTGATGTGAGAAGATTTTCTGTAGGTGTAACAACCAGAGTTTCTGTGTTAAAAGCAGTAGACAAGTAGTCCTTGAGACAAAAACTTTAATTCCATTATAAAATTCCAGCTCAGTTTTGGATGTTTGAGTGAGATGCAAATAGTCTACCCTGCCTGTCTGGAAGGCAGCAACTCTACAGTACTGTACTGGTCAGCAGGAATTGCTGGTACTTCTGCGATAACGTCAGGTAGAACCATTTCCTGAAAGGTCCATTAATGAACTATAGAAATAGATGCAGAACAGCAATACACATTATCGATGGATATATGGGTACAGATGAGGTTTGGCAATGGAAAGTAGCCCTTTTCTCTTTGGTTAAGGAAAACACTTGCAGCTGCATACGTTAACTGTAGAAATTCTTGAGATAGCAAAGAGCTCGCTGTTGTAATAAATTAAATCATATTACAAATAAACTACCAGAGAGCTGTTCGAGAAGAAGTTAAGCTTAGCAAGCCTCCTGAAGGTAAACTTCTGATGAAATAAATTGGTAATATCTAACCAACATAGTTTAGCATATGTCACAAACAAGAGAGATGCTCTTGATTGATGATGTCAATTTAAAAGACTGCTTACATCAAATCATTGTGAGGGCTCAATTTCATTATCAGGGGTCTTAAGGTACTTTTGCTTTCCTTTAGAACACATTTTAAGGTACTTGATACAGTTGGAGTTATGGCGTTTGGCTCACTGAGTTTCCTAAATTGTTACTGCTAATGCCTCTTGTTAGTGAGTAGCTGATGGCTTTACACTTTCTTGATACAGTGAACATTTAGGCATATTAGATGCTATTACCATTTTAAAGTAAAATACAATCGACTTTAAAGAACAAAGTCTGTAATCATGGTGGTGTTAATGTGGAATTAAAGATCACATGAAAAAATATACCTACCAAATTCCACTGCTTTCAAATAAAATTTTCAGCTAACCATAGAAACACAGAAAAGGCTTTGACATGTGATTGCCTCTTAATCACTGTTAGCAGTTGATTTTTCTTTTTTTAATGCTTCATTTCGTAATTTTATGTTTCATGTTAATGAAAATGTTATGGAAGAAACCAGTGGGAAAAGAAAAGCTATTTGCCTCTGCTTACTCAATAGCTGCTTCTTGCTGATCCATTTGGGCATTTTTCTCCCTCTGAAATTGCTTTCTGTATGCTGCAACACAGCTCATTGTTTTTCTGCCTGACACCGTCTAATCATTCTGGCTTGCAGACCTCTCACATAGTAACAAGTACATGCCACAGAAAAGGCATCACTGTGTTACTAGGACATAGAGTCCTCTTGCAAAATACCACATATTTTATCCTCTAGAGGAAATGATACAGAAATTCTAAAAATCTGTTGTGTGATTCATATCATTGCTATAGTACGATCTTTAATCACATTATTTTCATAGACTTGGTAGACTCCAAGAAGATTTAATAAAAAGGTGAAGCTTACTCTGCCTGTTTGTTTATACCACTATATTATTGTTATAATTATTTTCTTTCTTCATCAACCTGCAGGATTACAATTGCCTCTTCGCCTCATTCTATAGTAGAGAAATCTTTAACTTGCGTATCTTTGTCAATATTTTTACTAACGCTGCACAAATCTTCTTATATAACTGTATGGGGTTTTTTTCAGTTTTCAGTCACTTTTTTATATAATTTAATATATAGTTTTATATATAGTTATATGTTTATAATGCATTCATGTGAAGCATTCAATGTTGAAGAAACTTGTGAATTCTACCCTGATTGTGTTTTTTTTTTATTCCAGGAGTATCAATTAAGGCCTAGTGAAGGAAACCTTGTTTAAAAAAGCAAAATAAAGTTTACAGCTAATAATCAAATTGATGACCAGAGTGCATTTTAAATTCTTTGGCTGTATTCTTGCAGTTGATACTGAACTGGGGTGGCTCCAAGACCTGCAGCGTTTCTGGAAGTAAAGTTCAACTCATGTAAGTCTCATTCTTACAATAGTTTACATCTGACAACGGAGGTATGTAAATTCATTTGCGCAGAGAGACTTCTAATTTACATTTAAGATTGTAAACATATACAGTCTATACTGGTTAATTTATATTAATGTATCTATTCCAGTAACCCAAAAGTTTTGTACAAAAAACACAAAAATAAGAGATCCTTTTTATAATGAAAGCTATATCTTTCATATGACAAAAGCTACTTATGCAGTCTGTTGAGTACTCACAATGATTTGATGTAATGTGCTGTGTATCATCTCTCCATTCTGAACATCCTTCCTTCCTTTAGAGACAGAGGAGGTTTTTCCCTCCAGTGCCTTGCGAAGTAGTTTGTTTCAGGCAGTAAGCTACTCGGAGTACAGACTGCTGCTTGCCTTTCGCTCTACTGGGTGGTGTGATGGTAGATTCTCTGATGTTCTTTTCAACTGCATGAAGATTGCAGACTTTATTAAAGCACTTAAAGATGTAGAACTGGGCCTTATATAGATGGCAACAACACATTTTCTTATCTAGTGCACTTTTAGATATTTTAAATTTGAATCTATTCATTTTGGCACAGCTCTTCAGATTAGTGCAATTAATTCAATTAATTATTTATTTTGAGAGTACAGATGAAATGTAATTCTCTGATAATCGGTATTTTCTAAATACAGTTTTGTATTTTGTGTACGTTGCACACATTCTGTAATTAATAGCATATTGTAAGTCTCCGGACAATATTTTTCCTCCTCCTCCAGTAAAGGAAGTATGAAGCCTAAACAGTGCCTCTCCGTGGCTTCCATCCTTCAGGAAAAATCGCAGCTTCATCATACTTTCTGGTCTCCCCTCGGGAAGATTCTCTGGCCTGTATCCAACTTGCTCTCACCAGACATCACTAACTAGGCTGACTCTAGCATGACTCCAGGTTTGCCATTTTTGGCTTTTGTTCCGTGCCTGCGTCCACCATTAGCCAATTCTCCTGTCCCCTCCACAATTCGTGGCCTTGCTGGCGAAGCCTCCAGGCCCCAGCAGCGGGAAGCGGCTGGCTGGATGAAGGTGGGGCTGGGAACTGCTGCCTGGCAGAGGCCTCTGCCTCCTCTGCCCGCTGTTTCCAGCCCGTGTTCCCAGTCTGACGGGGAGAGTCCAGCAGCGGAGGATCCCCGGCCTGCCCAGCCGGGCCTGGGGCAGCCCTGCGGCACACCCTTCGGGGAAGGCCCTGCAGAGCCCTCATGGCGCCGGGGAAAGGGGGGAGCTCTGTGGGGAGCCCGGGAGAGGCGACAGAAAGAGAAACCTGGTGGGGAAGGTGAAAGGGGTAACACAGATTTTTTTCAGTCCTCAAAATAACTACAATAGCTGGAGCACAAAGCGGGGCGGGAGGGAAGGGAAGGGCCGGCTGCACAGTAGCCCTGCAGAGAAGAAGTGACTCTTCAGCCTTTGGGTCAGCGTGGGCTCCTGTCGTTGTTCGGATGCACACAGTCGGAAAGGATTTTAGGCTCTTCACCTATCAGGAGCCCAAATGTGGTAGAAAAGCAGCAGTCCTGTTAGATTTTTGCCCTTCATTGCAGCAGGTGTGTAATGGCCTCACTTCCCCACCACAGGGAGGGAGGAAAAGAGCCTTCTCCAGTCCTACAAAGCCACTTCTCTGTACCAAACATCACGCGTGGCCAGCGTGCAGTCGAGCTAGACACACAAGTCAGCTTTCCAAGACTGAAAGCTAAACCACAAAAGAGCTGCACCCTTAGCTATACACGTTAGTCGAAATTCCTTGAAGGCTTTATCATAGGAGATTGCCTCCTGACAACCGAGCTGCAAGCTCATTGCCTGGCTGTATTTCAGCAAGGCAAAGAAGTATATACTTAGTATAAATACAGTATTTGAATTCTCAGCATGTAGGACCTAATAGTTTCCCTTGGTGCTGCTATGACTTCTAAGGATAGGCTTTACTTTGTGTCATCATTTTTATAGCTGTTTGCAGAACTGTTTGGAGACATTATTCCCACATGATACTGATCTACGGCAGCAAAATTTAAAAGTAAAGAAGGAATGAGGCAGAGCTAATAAGTCTGTTCTAGTCTTTACAAATTGTAATTAGTGTTCATCAGCTGCTGCTGGTACTCAGCCCAGCCCAGGTTTTGTGAATTAGCAGGTAACAGCCATGGAGGGCTTTGCAGTACAGCACACTTCCTAGCTGAGTCTCTCAGAAGGGTGGATGCAGGTTTGAAGAACAGAATTCAGAGAATTTTCAAACCATTGGACACAGTTTGTGTGGCACCTGAAGACATCACCATGCAAACGGGCTCTGCCTAGTGGGAATGAGGCACATGAGAAATGCTGTGTGGACCCTCCTGGGGGGGCTGCGAGACATGGATATGAAACCATTTCAGTCCAAGGATTAAAAAACATGTTTGGAAAAAAAGAAACAAAAGAGAAATATCAGATTCCTTCTTGAAGCCTGTTTAAAATACACTGTCAGCAGTGTAAAATCATGTAAAATGGATCAGAGCTGCAATCTCAATGTTTAATGAAATAATCTGGAATGAGAAGATCGCAGGCACCTAGTCCAGGTCAGTGCAAAATTGTCCTTACGTTATGTTCTCTTTATCAAGTTTTAAAGTAATTGAAATAGATCATCCATTTCACTGTAAAAGAGACAGCGTTGAAGTTATATTTTCTATCAGTATGATAGCGTTCTTTAGCTGCAAGCTAAGCTTTCTTTTTTTAATGGTGCACAGTTGTCCTGTCATTCCTATAAAGAATTAAGTGCTGAATTCCATAGCACAAGTAAAGCCTTTCCTTGCTTTATTTTTTTTAACTCAAGGTGGTTTTATTTTATCCTGTATTTTCTCTGTCTTCCTGATTTTCCCCAAAACCAGTTTTGATATTTTTTCCTATATTATTTACGCCTAGGCTGAATGCACGTTTCCCACATCTTCAATTTAGCAGAGTATGAACACAACTGTGTGGAAATTCCTGTGTTGTGTTATGTAACCCACACAGTTCCATTAATAGCCTAACTAGTACAAATAATTACTTTCTGAGTTTGAGAGAGTCTCTTGAATTGCTTGTTTTTAAAGCAAATAAACATAATAATAAAACTTAAAAAAAATTCCTTAGTCAGGAAATGATACGGTCCACCAGTATAGTGATTAAGTTTGGTCCATTCTTCTTCAGCCCTGTCAAAAACCTATTAGGTTTCAGTGGGTTCTCCCCAACACATAAATCTTGCCAAACATCTCTTATTACTTAATTACATAGCAGCGACTGTCAGTTTGCAGATGTTGTACAGTAATTTAAAATGTCAGGGATACACAGTGATTATTTGTGCTACTGAAGCTGTGCTACAGAACTGTAAGCCTCAGACTTGCTGTCTTGGCTAGTTTACAGTACAGCTCTCATTACTTTCATACAGCGGTGAAAATAGTTTTGGGTAGAGAGAAATAAACTTACCATGTATTCAACAACCATAGACTATATTTTTCTCTACCCACCATACAAGTAAAGGCAACAAAATATTTCCCATACTTCCTGTTCTTTTTAAGTATTTGGGGTAGATGTAAATTTTTCACTTGTCTTCTTGTACAGATACAAAATCAGGTCTGTGAGTTTGTGCAGCTACAGCAAATTGTCTCAATAATTACTTTGGCCTGACCATTGTCCATGCCCATATATGCGTATAATCCAGGTACTTTGGGACAGATTACATATTGGCTATGTAAAAAGCGTGTCCGTACTTCAAATTCACCTTCACCCATCAAAGATAATCCTTCTCCATTCTGGTTCACTGATTAACCAATACCCAGCAAGAATACACTCCTGAATAGACAAAAATCTCAAAAGAATGTAATGTAGTATTTCTGTCTCGTTACTGCACTTTGATCATAGCATTGGGTGGGGTGACTTCAGTGGAAGGGGTTTTGGGAGAGGAGATTTGATTTACTGTAAAATAACACAATGAACAGATTAGTGCAACTGTTAAGCTACTAAAATTTTACTCTTAAAACAAGGTACTCCAATAATTTTACATAGCTTTTCTTTGACTAGTGTATATTTGCCTAATACACTTCTGTATTTCAGAAAAAAATGTTGCCAATTAATTCATCTGGGTAAATATCTCCTCTTATAAAACAGGTTCAGTCGTTTTTTAGTCAAATGGAAGAATGTCATGCAAGCTTGTCAGGCTGTGCACATGCTTTTGTAGATGGCTGATGCCAATAGGAAACACAGTTCTGTAAACAACCTGATTTAAAGTCAGTCTTAAGTGTGAGAGAGCAGAAGCTCACAAGTTTTGTGTGTTTTCATCAACTACTTAAACAATTCAGGTAGGTAACTAACTGTAATAAGCATAGCTGTAGTGGTTCTGCGATGTATTTTCACTCTCTTATGATCAGGACCGTGAAAGTAAAGTAGCTATTATTTTGTGCTTGTATTAAGAAATAAATCTGCTTTCTTATTAAACCTGTAACATAGCATCTCCAAAGTTAGAAGACATTTGTTTCCTTTGGCAGTGTGCACTACAAATATACTGTATGTAATTTATGTGTACATTTATCTGTGTTTGTTAAAAAATCATTGATACACGACTTTGGCAGCTGATTGCATCAGTAATGAGAGAATTTTCTGAAGTGCCACAATTTTAGTTCTGTTATGGGATAGGATGGAATTTATTTTGCTTTGAAAAGCTGTGAATGAAACTGCCAAAATTTCTACTGATCTCTTCTCTGGAAGTAATTTTTAAAATGACAGTGTGAGGACTTTATTGTTTGACCTCCAGAATATATTTTGGGAGGTTTTAAGTCATTTCTTCTCTGATCCGACTCTATAAAACCCTTACGTGCTAAAAAACGTGCAGGAACCAGTGAAACTTGTGGACACCAATATGTCATTAGAATTTATGAGTATCTAAGTTTTTTACTAAGGTATTAAAGACATTAATATCTTAAAATTACTGCAGAGGAAATAATATGAGTCTTTAAAAGGCCTTCTTTTTTGTCGCTTGTGTGTGTGTAACATTATGCTTGAACTTTCCTCTAAAGATTCAAATGTGTTGCCATAATCTGGTAACAACAAACACATTTGCAGATGTACAGACATGTAATTATAGGAAGTACAAATAAGACCCCTGTGTAAAGCATAGTACAGCAGAGAATCAGGGAGGTTTATGATTTAAGTAGTTTAAAAGATTTTTTTGTAGCTTGTGAAGGAGATTCAGTTTGCTTTAGGAAAGTACATACAACAATAATGCACGCACTTAGTGCAGAAAGAGATGAGACAAGGAAATTGCTCTGCTTTCAGTCAACATTATTTGTATAATAGACCACCTAGAATAAAATATTTCACCAAGATAAATCTTTAAAAATATTTTGTGAGGCAATCTGATTTATATTTTAGGCATGAATCAGCCAGACCTGTTGTGCTTCATGATTTCTGTCCCTGTTACCTTGCTTTTGCAGCAAAAAGATCTCAGTAATCTAAAACTTTTGGAGAAAGCTTTATGTACCACAACATGAAATTGTTAAAGGCAACTTCCTCTGCTTTGTAGGATTTCATCATTTATGTTGTGACTGAAGTGAATTTATTGGTAGTCCATTATCTAACTTTGGTATAGTGACATTATATGCAGAGAAACACTCCAGTGATACAGAACCATCGTGTTCTGAAAGAGAGACACAGGCAAGAGCAAATGCTGTGTTCAGAATCTGTATCTACTTGCTTTTGAGAAGCCTTTTGCATGAAGTGCAGCACACTTTTTGAAGACTTGTCATCGCATTCATTTTGATGTGTGCTCCTCTTTGGAGAACGCAAACTGCCTCCTTTACTTATCACAACTAAGACATGATGCTGCTCTGTGCTGCAGGATTCTCCAACTGCCGAACAGCGCAAAGGTGCTACGCCGGCAGTTCATTTTTAGCATGAAAGAGCAAGATGTGCAAGGCAGACCGTGTGTATTGAAATTCTGGTCTGCTGATGCCTTGCCAGTTGATGTTGGGATTATTGCATTTGCTTTTGACAGGAAACAGTTTGAGAAAATCCATAGGCATGTCCATCACTGAGAGGGATTTAGAAGATGATGATGATCTTTCTTATCTGAAGTGCCAGGGACTGCTAAACTGCATCTCTTCTTTTTAGCTGATTCCAAGTGTGGGCCCTTTCTGAAGACCAAGTGGAAAGAGATTGACATTCTGAAGAAAAACCCCCTCATGTACTGTATCTCCTGTCATTCTTTCTCTGTTCAGGGTTTTTGAGTTGTGATGTTTGTGGGGTTTTTTGTTTTTGTTGTTGTGATGCTGTTTAAATATGTATTATCTTTTTGAGAACTTAGAGCTGGGAGATGGAAACCCAAATTCAGATGCTTTAAGAATTGGACTATAATGCTGGAATCTGCCATCACTGCAGTTTATGAATGACACTCAAGCCCTATTATAAATTTAACTCTTTACTGCCTTACCTTCTGTATTGCTAAAACCTATTTGATAGGTCTAGAGTTTTTTCCCACTCCCCTAAATTCCATAAAATTAAGGCAAACTTTTCTACTGCTCTTTCAGAACATTTAGGAAACTGAAAAGTTAGTTATTTGGAAATTTCTGGTTTGACTTGTGCTGTGTTTCGAGTCACCTGAGGTTCACAGGTGACTGCACAGGGCAGTGAATAAAGGCGCTTTGAAAAGCCCCAGTAAAACAACTGCTTTTAAACTCTGCTGCTTGCCTGAGAAATGCCATGCATATCTTCTACATACTGGAATAGAAACATATAAATATTACATGCTTTATTTTTAAGTCAGGCAAAGTCATAGTGGAAATCTAGCACTTTAATATAAGACAAGCCAATACTGTGGTCAGCAGAGTTGGAGGAATAGCACTGGAAGTAAATGGCCAAGAAAGGACTGCTTTCTTTCACATGACATGGATTTTATTGAGAGGAATATGGTTCTGTGTTTGCTATTTTTAATAAGAGCTAGAGATTTTTTGGAAGAGACGTTGGTTTGAGATCAGCTTTGAAACTTGAGCTCCAAAATTTGGCAGAAGGCAGAAATGTTGCCATGGCAACCCATTATCTAACACTGTATTACTGAACCTCCTGCCAGTTCATCCACAGTTGAATGCTGAAGGCAACCTTAGAGGGTATTACATGTTCTGACCTGAAACATTTCAGCAGGCACTTCCAAAAATAGATTGTGACTTGAGAATACGAACAGCTCTTCAGGGGAAAAAAAAAATGGGGGGGGGGGGGGGGAAATGCTTTCCCTTTATAAAGGTGAATGGATACACTCCATCACGATAGTGAGTTTTCATCATCTCTGTTAAACTGTTGGGTGTTTGATAGCGAGTGTAAGTTTTTCACAGGCATTTTAAGTTAGAAGGATGATTATGTATTTTGTTCTAGAATCGCCTCCAAATTTAGGATGCCGTCATCATTTCTCCTGCATTGAGAGAAGTGATCTGGATCAGTCTGGGAAGTGCAGTCAAGACTGGAATCCAGTGACAATACAGTTGTCCTCAGACCAGGTACTCCAGATCCTCAATTCAGAGTAAAAGCAGGCCTTTAGGTTGGCTTCAGAGCAAATAGGCTAATCTACAGCCTGCCTTCCCAAATCCTTCTATAGCTAAGACCAACACCACATTATTACTCAAATGGAGGGCATAATTTGTCCAGCATTGAGAAATAACAGCAGAAGTAGTCCCACTGCAGTATAAAACCAGCCCAGACTCCCAGGTAACGCAGCGATACTGGCCTCGGCAGCCTGTATTAGCTGGATCTCTTCTCGCAGGAGGAGACGCAGGCCGCCCAGCAGACCAGCCTCTGAGCTGTGCCCATCTTCAGGGTGCCGTGCTGGGATGGGAGATACACTCTGAGCTGTACGTGTCGTAAAGGGTGCACGTTGGCCACCCCTTTATTTCTGCTTCCGATTTATGTTTATAAAATCCATCCAGCTGGTTTCAGTGGAGTGTTCTCAGTTCAGGCAATTTTTAACATCTACAGTCCTCAGTATCATCTGTTCTTTCTTATGTTTTTTCACAAATAAGCACAGCACTGCCCAGCAAATAAACCTACAAAATACAGAATGAATTACATGACTTGTGCTCATATCCTCAGGTTCCCAAATCTCAAGGGCCGTTTTCTGCATGTATGTTTGTTATTGCTCTGTAAATGTTTGTATCTATTCTGGCATTCCACTTTCCTGACTTCTGTGAGAAGAGGTTGTTAGCCCAAATACCTTACTGCTCTGCAGCTCTCTATGATTGCTTCCCAAACGGTTTCTTTGTTTTGAAATACTTGTACTGTGATACACTTGTCAAAATGTACACAGAAAATAAGCCCCAACTAGAAATGCATGTCAAAGAATGAAAAACTAGCAGTTTCATTCAAATTAATGATGACTGATACGATTTGCCACAAGCATCAAAGCTTCCAATAACATTTTCTTACTGGCAGCAAGAAAAAACAGTAATTTTTTTTAGCTTGGATGGTTTCTTTTTTCCACTCAGTGGTATGAAATGAACAAGGTTCGATTCATATTTACACAAATTATTTTGTTATTTATCTCATGATCTAGTTAATATTGGCACTGCTTAATAAAATACCACACCTCATGACATTAAGCTTATTATGGTTCATCCATAAGACAAGATCAAAAGAGGAGTCACTTGGGTTACCAGTAAGTTTCTACATTTTTTTAAATCATTTGATTTTTCTACTCTACATCTAACAAGCTGAAATATTTATATATGTTTTTATATATTATATGATACATATTAATATGTAACATAATATATATATTTATAAATTTCTATATATATTTCAATATTTTAAAGTATCTCCATGGGTGATCTCTGTGTGGAGGAGTAGTTTTGAGAATTGAAATCTAGTACAAGAGTATTGCTGAAGGCTGATAAAGTGCTATGTTATGTATTTGAAGCAGAAGAGGTACCAAAGCTGTGGATTACTGGCAGAATTTCTGTTTGACTGCTGGAGCTGTTTACAAGAAACTGAAACAAAACACTGACTTTTGATGCAAAGGGACTGCAGTAGTAGGAGGGATAGCAAATTTCATTGGATTTCACACTTTTAAACAAATGAAATATTAATTCCACCTGAATTTCATTCTCAGTTTACTTCTGCTACTTGGAAGCTAAAAATCTTAGTGATGAGCACTCGCCATCAAAATTGGATTATTTTGTCCGAGTTATTGAAGAGATGTGTTTAATGTAGTCTGGAAATCCGGAAAGTTAATTTTTTTTTGTTTTTTTCTGAAATTATGCTCTGGAAGATACTGTGAAAACAGAATTTTAAGTGGCACCTATACTTTAGCACTACTTAAACAGTGCTAAGCAGAGGAGTTAAGTCACCTTTCCACTGCAGGATTTTGAGCTTGCTGAAAGCTAAAGCAGCCCGAAAGCTACCCTGGCTCTGGCAAGCCACTGCGGGGTCCCAGCGGGCCGAGGAACACTGCTACCCTACTGCAACATTTACACTGGAAGTGAGGGGCTCAGCAGCAGCCGATTCAGAGCTGCTTACCTAATATCAAGGGAACTGCCAGCTGACCCAGTAAGGCTTCTTACACTAAATAAACCAGCTGAAATGGAAGCCAAGGGCTGGCATGCTATAAATCACTTTGCTGAGATAAGCCTTTTTTTCAGGCTTTTTCCCTTTTTTTTTTTTTAATAACTTTAAAAATTGTCTGTTCACTACATAGCTGAAGTGGCTCACCCACCAACTACAAGCTACCCTATCTTAAATCTTGTTTGTGCTTGCTAGGAAACTGGATGTACAGATCTTCATTGCTCCATTGGGCAGCTGGGAATCTAAGGGAGAGTGACAGTCCTTAGTAATCTTGTCTTCTCTTAGCCTCTCTTAACACAGAAGTCTTTTGTATTAGTGAAGATTATCACATAGAATAATAAACGGAAAAATAGATGTCCCGTGGGAGCCAACGAGAGCCTGCTAAATTTATATTAAATACCTTATAAAACACATCAGCTATTTTAACCTTTAAAACTATTTAAGATTCTACAGCAGTTTCAATAGCTCTCAGCCTATACCCAGTGCACAGCATGTAGTGTTTTGTCTGGGAGATTCACTGCTGTGCAGCTTGAAAGTAAAGGACAACTTGATCATGGACAAAGAGCAAAGATCTTTCTCTCTGCATTGGGGATGAGCAAACCAACCTTCAAATGCCATCACCTGTGTCAGCTGGTGCCCTCCACTCGGTCGCTCCCCATTCCCACATAGTCATGAAAGCAGTGCTGAGTTCTGGTATTCTGTGGACGTGGGCAGGTTTAGGCATAGGAGAAGTCGTTGGCTGCCCAGAAGCTGAGGTTGCCCAGGAGAGTGGAACAACCACGTGAATGATGAGAGCTCTGCGAAGGGGGGACTGCTGCAGCCACTATCTTTGCACATGGTTATGTGGGGGACTCCAGGAGCTGGGGCAGCTTACTGAAAGGCAGTAATTGCTGCTTCTTTCGCATGGGGACTATCTGGTTCTCATTTTTTGCTTCGAACTCAGCCTGTTCCCATTCCCCACTGTACAGGCCCCTGCAAAATTGAATTTTGCTGTTTCGCTGCTGAGGGACTGAGCCAGCTCTGACAGTGAAGATTTTCAGGTGCAATAGGAGCTTTTGGAGGACAGCTAGGCTGAGAAAAGCTTTCCTCTTGTACACTGAGGCAGATGGGATGTGGCTTGGTCTAATATTTGCATTTGAAAAAATATTGGTCTAATATTTGCTTTTGAAAAAATCCATGTTTTAAACCAAATTCCCAAGAATATTTCAATTCTTTTTGCAATTTTCACTTTTATTCGGTACCTGAAAACTCCTACCAAAGACAGGAGGTGATCTGGGTTTAGTGTGGATTACTGCTGGGGTATGTTGTGTCTATATTTGTTACATTTTCAATAAATTTTAATATTTAGCATTTGATAATTTAGTTTGCAAGATTTTTAATGATGCTACTATTAATTAAGATGTTTTCATGTCTACAAAAATGGAAAATATTTCAATACTTAAAATAACTATACTGTTCATTTTAAGGCATATGTTACTGCATATGTTTGTAGTTCTGTTTTTCTGAATGTGCAAGGGTTTTTTTCATATATTGGTATTTCATTCTGAACCTGGGGGAAATTAATATTTATAGCCATTGTTTAACAATTCATTTTAGCTCTGATTTTTAAGCCTTCTCCTCTGGGAGTAAATGAAGGAATCCCAAGGAGGCATAAATGGAAACAAAGTCAAGAGAAGAAAGGAAAGAAGGTGGTGGTTTTAGATCATTGTTTTAGTACAGAGGAGACTGTGTATTATAAATCATTTATATACTCCATACTCATTTTAAGTGGTAGAAACATCATATTTTCCCATTTACAAAATGAATTTTGAGCCATGATATTTAGCCAATAAAAAAACTGAATTAACTGCTCCAGCTAAAATGATATCACATTTTGTTATAAAGGATTGAGCATCTCTCAAACCCTGCAAATCTCCAATAGCAAACTGAAAGTTTTTCCGCACCAACAGAAAACCGATGGTGTCTTTGAGAGATCTTAAGGGCTTTTTTTAATTTATTTTTTAGAATCTTCCATTTCTGTGACTTGCAATTAAATTTGCTTCTATTTATGTATTTGAAACGTACGAATTTTTTCTTCCCAAATAAACAATAGTTAACAAGCTCAGAAAAGAAAAAAAATGTTTCCCTGAATGAAATTGTTCCCCCCTCTCCCAGCTCCAGTATTTTGTCAGCTGTTAAATTCTGGTCAGCAGTAGTAAACCATATGTTAACCATGTCATATCTGACAATGATGATGTCTTGCAGCCAAATTATGAGTACACTTAGCAATTTGTGTAATAAATATTTCCACCATATTTTCCCAGTAACTTGACATGGGATCACTGTTCTAAAGAGAAAGTGCTCTGTATTTAATTCAGTAGGGAATTTTCCCTTCTCGCATCCTTCCAGAGAGGAATTAAAATTTAAAACATGTACATCTAGCAAAAATATTTTAATGTCAACATGTCACTCAACATTCCTTGGCTGTTAACCATGAAATACTTTTTCCAAGTCCTATCACTAGATTAAAAGGAAAATCTAATAGATAGCCTTTAGCGTTCAAAAAAACAGATTTCCGTTTTATTTTTGCAAGCCATGTAAAATGAGTAAGTTCTATTTTCAGTAACTACATTTATATTCTGATGGGTAGAAAAGCTGTAGGTTTGTGGGGATTTTTTTTTCTGAATTCTGCCTGTTCTATCAAAGGAACTCATTACTGAAGTTGATAGAGAGTGGGTATTAATACTAAGCGTGTCCATTTCATATTAAACGTATTATTCTGGCAGAAGAATATTTTCATCTCCAGATCACAGCAGAAGTAATTAAAATTCAAGGCATTAATTATACTTTAATTAAACCAAACCATATTTCTTAGGATTGTTTTGGCAGTTTGAGGAAGAAGTCTGTCTCCTCAACAGCTAGTGAGGTGGTTATGACAAATTATAAGATCACTGAAGCCAAGTAGAATTTTTCTAGTCAATTAAATGTGTCTGTGAAGGAATAAATACAGTATGTAAGCAGAGGGGAAAAAATAGAGCAGTATTTTAAAGTTTTTCAGACATGCGCAGCCATTGTTTAAAATCGCAAATAATGAAATTTATTCTTTTTGCTCTCCATGCAGTCTTAAGAAGTCCATTGGTTTTGGCTGGACCAGTGATTCTATGTTAACATGTTAGACATTAATGATACATCCATTGATCTATTAATATAGATTTCTCTAAATGATATGGCTCAAAGTGCTGCTTCTTCGTATGAGAAAATGTGTTGAAAAGCAGAGAACAGGCTAAAACTTATTGCACACAATGCTCTGAAATTTCATGGAAATGTATGATGTTCCTCTTTGTGTTCATTGCTTTATTTTTAAATATTTTTACATCCAAATGTGGAAGTGATCTATAAATTTTTGTTATTAGAATTGAAATGCTAAGTTTCTTTAAAGCCTCAAAAATATTCTTTTTTCTTTTTTTTTCTTTCCTAAGGCCTTTTTTCCAGAATATAAGCAAGTGTTAACTGGAAAGCTTTCTTATTACTATAGGCCAAGTTACACAGCAGGCAGACAGCTATTTTCCTAAGTATGCTACCATGACATAGAGGATTGGAATAGAGTGCATAGTATGGGCTGCAAATAGGTGACAGATACTGCAGCTCATTGATTCCTGACTCACTTCCCATATCCATATTTTAAAGTCTACTCTTTACTGAGAAAGAGATATAAATAGTGACTATTGGGATTTGTAGTCTCTTTGATTAGTTTTGGTCTTTGTTTTTTTTTTGAAAAAACAGTTGGGTTTTTTTTAAACCAAAAAACTAGGAAATGAAAGCCTATTATTTATGTAAGAAGGTCTTTCCTTTCATGGTGATGGTGGCTGGTATACAAGTAATAGTGGGCACAGTCATACGTGGGTGTAGGCTGCTGAGAACAGTTAGCCAGTAGTGCAGCATTTAACATCTTTTCCATGGGCTTAATTAATTGCAGAGAAGACTTTGGATCTGGTAGATGTCTGACTTCTACCTTTACTGAAATTAGTGAAGTGAATACACTACTAAAGAGGAGTGTCTTTCTCTTGCATAGTAAAGAAATTAGATTATACCAAGGCAAATGTTAAAACGGACAGGTGATACAAAAATGTATAAAGTGCTGATGTATACAAAGAATTGGCAAGGCATTGGTCAAGTCATGCTTACATGTTTGAAAATCTGAATTGGAAGAATGTTTGTATGAAACTTTGGTAAACAGCAGTAAGTCCCAATTTGAGTCAGCATGGAGATATTAGTGGTATGTTCAGCACATCACTCAGCTAGCTGTCTTCATGGTGACAGTGAAGTTACTGAGCTCGGGTCATTGTGATTGACTTTTAGTCATGTGGATGATGCTTCCTATATGTTAGCTTTTCATGGTAAATGGAACTGTGGTTCTGCCAAAGGTATTTCCTAACAGATTGCAAGGATATTTTGGAAATCTATATAAAAGATTTTAACGTCTATTGACCACATCTACAGCCTAATATAACTGTATGTAGCAGTCCAAGCTGCATCCAAGCTTTAGTCTTTAGTTCGTGAGCAGGGTGGTCTAAATCTGATCCGTATCAGGGATCCTCCAGTGGTATGTTTGAATAAATACTGCCAGTAAGTCACGCCAGGAAAAGGACATGTGGCTGAGCAGAGTGTTTGTTAGAGCTCACCAAACACTTCCTGTTCTTAAGACTTCCAAGAAATTTCTAACATTTGTATACAAGTTCATTATAACAATTGCATAATTCTTGACAATGGCTGCAGAGGGATTTGAACACTGATGTTCAGTAATATGAAAAAATCCATATTATTTCTTTGTGGTTTTTCATAGTAGTCTCAGTTATTTCCCAAGTTTCTCATACCTGAAGGTACTTAATGAGTAAGTCTTACTCTGTTTAATGAAACTGAGCTTTTTAAGTGGAAATTGCACAAAAGATGCAAATTTAAGTTAATCTTTGGAATCTCATCTGGTTTTTTCTGTGATATTTGCAGGAGCCTACCATGTTGTTAGAACTTTGATTCAGTCCTTTTGTACAATACATTGATTCTTAGTTTAAAAAAAATCTATTTTTATTTTGGAAAAGGAATTGATTAGCTGAGAAAAGTCAACATATTTTTTGCAAATTGATCAATTATTTAATCTGTTCTGTTTTAAGTTTTCTGAAGCTATACAGCATGGAATCTTCACTTTATCTGAAAAACAATGAACACCACCTAACTGCCATTCCATCCCACTTTGCTTATTCAGAATAGAGTTAGTGAACATTTCTTGCTGTTCTGTCTCATTTTTCTATGAAGACGGCAGTTCCTTGGAAGCTCTTATCAGCCTCATTTCAGGTAAAGTCCTTTCCTGTTAAATATTACATGGACTGCAAAGTGCGCCTTTCATACGGATGGAGGGCTACCAGAGAGACAGCTTTGCCAGATGAACTCTTTCCTCATGCTGGTTAGTGTGTTAGACTGTTTTCCTGGGTACATCGTATGAGACTGTAAGTAATTAGTCACAGCCTTGAGTTGGTAACCAATTGGAACTCTTAATTTCTCCTTTCCTATGAAAGTACTGTATCTCCATTACTAGATTTGGTCTCGGCTACCTTCAATTAAAACAGTTCCACTACTGAAAATAATGAATGCTGGGCCAGAGAAAGTCCGTAAGTGAAAAGTGTGATTCTCTGATGCAGTGGATAGGACACTGTCTTGGAAGTACTCTGTAGGTTCTTACCCACTTTCCAAGAATGTCAATGTTCTAAGTAAGCATGTGGAAAAGGTCCATCTCCCCTCCAAGATACGCACCATGGCTGCTGTGAGCCTTGCTTCTTTCTTTGTCCATTCAATGCACTCAGCTGTGCTTTGATCTAGCTACAGGAAGGTTAGTGATGTTTACCCAGAGCCGTTTGTAACCTGACGGGGATAACATCTGATGACAATATTCAGCCCTTTCCCAGGAAGATGGCTTTCCATCAGGCTAAGCACAGCATAGAATAGTTCATCACAGCTGGGGGGAATACTTTACCATTTAATTTTGTATGAAAACCAGATACAAATATTCTTTTCCTATTCTGGTCTGTTTTTTGATGAAATGTTTCTGGGCACTGTACCTACAAACACAGATGTTATGTTTGGTGTATTCTGAGTACCAGATTCTTCCTTCCTGGATGACAGATTAAAAAACACCCAGTTTGAAAGTCCTGATCTCGTTGATATATAATGAAAGCTACTCGGCTGTTCCAAAATATTAACGTTGTGTACAAAGCAGTATTTTAAATTTGTAGGGAACTTCAGTACTAAAAGAGTAAGTGAATTACATATAATTTTTCCTGGTTTATCCTAAATAATCACTGCCTAAAATGAAATCTCTAGAGTAATAAAATTAAAGTATGTTGGATTTTTCTTTCATTTATTTTGATAGCTGTACTTTTTTTTTTCCCTTTTTCTGGTGATATTTTTGCAGTAATCCCTGTACTGTGTCTACGAGGAAATCATCACAACTTCAAGAACATATACATAGGAATACCTTTTTAAATACAACCTGTTGTTATATTTGCATGAAATATTCAGGGAAAATTCTCATAAACTCTGAAATATTACTAGAGAGAAACTCAAAATACACAGGCTAATTGAGTAGTTAGACTTCAAGAGTTTTGCGCAAAGCATTTTAATCATGAGGAATACTTACAGAGGTGAACATTTAAGTCTAATATTTTGTGGTTTAGTATGCAACTTATGGATATTCTTTCATATACTGCTTATCTGACGAAGATAGCTCCAAGTTTATCCAGTTCTTTTTACAAATATTTTCTTTAATACTGCCTCTTACACAATGGAAACAGACTTTTTGGATTCATTTAACTGTAGACTGGTTTTTCTGGTCAAGTGGGTTTTTTTCCTTTAAAATCTTAAAACTGCTGTAGAAGTCATCTACAGAATATAAAACTTTCCATCAAAGAAAACGTTCAAGGTTGCTCTTCAAGGCTATATGAAATATTGAACTAAGGGTTAAAGGGGAATTGTCAAAAAAGAAATGCAGATAGATGTGAGATGTTTAGCCACGTGAGAATAGATAAAGGCTATTTTAGAGTGAAAGTCGTTCCAACACGTGCACATGTGAGGGTTTATTAGCAAGACTGCAAGGCCCCTTTGGATATGACTCAGAAAGCTGTTTTCTATTTAATTAGACATGAAAATTGTGACACAGTCATGGTATGTGCCTTAGAATAAATAGAGTGTTCAGCAATTTGCACTGAATGTTAGAGCTGTTGCAGAAGGAAAAGCGAAGCATAAACTTGAAATTATTTATTTTATTTTAGAAAATAACTTTTTTCTTTCTTTTTATAGTGTATGCATTTTTATTATTTCTTATATCATTTTTTTCAGTTATTTTCTTCCTTCTGGAACTGGTTTACTCCAGTTACCATGCTTTATGGCCAAAGATAAAACCGCCTGTGAAGTTAGCAAAGCCTGTTAAATAAGCTGTCAAAACATGAACTGTTTCATACCTTGGAGCTCGGGAAGAAAGACAATTTTCTACAACTTAAAATTGAAGTCTTTTGGTGTCACCTTGTTGAACAGCCTGGAGATAGATTATATATAGCTACTGTTCATTATGATGCATCTGTAGGGTATTCAATTTCAACAATAAATGTTGAAAGAAACATCACAGTCTTAGCAAAACCAGCGTGATAAAAGGGAGTGTTTTTCTTCAGGAAGATGTTTTAAATTAAAATGAAAAGATTATAAATGGGGTTTGTAGTGTTCTAGTAGGATTTGGGTAGATACACGACAGGCATCATTCTGTGTGGTAGAGAATCCTGAATTTCAAACAACACTTGGAGTGAGAGCCTCATGTACTTCAGAGCAAGTATTCCACTTGCTATCTTTGCATTTCTACCAAGGGCTGTCTTCTGAAGTCTGACTAAAGGTAATTCTTTATTTGATGAGAAATTCCTGTTAATTCAATTACACACGTAAGCAGTATTTCATTTGCACACATCATAGAGTAAGAAATGGCTGAAAGGTACAAAAATTAAATACTGGTTGTAACTAGAAGAAGCAGGTCTTATATTTCAGGAGGAATAGTTTTATCTTAATAAAGATAGCAGCTCTGACCAACAGTTTTTTCTTAAAAATCAGCTATTGGAACCCAAACCTGTTCGCATCAAAGTCAAAGGACAAACTGAGAATATGGTTATCCTGGGTTCTTATTTACATATTTGATTTGAGAAAATATGCTTGAATGCCTTCAGAGCCAGAGAATGTTAAAGTGAGATGATTCGTAAATGTGTTTCTAGATTAGTAGTTCCTATGACCAAAGGAAACTTTTTTGATAATCATATACTAGCACAAGCATTAGCACTTAGAACTGCGATATTGTACCAGTCCATATTTGCTGAAGCATTGATGAGTACTGACATTTTACAAATTATCTAACTGTAGAATTTCTGACATTTTTAAATACAAAAATATCATTTGGAGTAAAAATGTAAATGGTATTGATTTCTTCAAAACAAATATCTAAAGAGAAATTTACATTAATTGATAATTAGGAAAGATGCCTAACAGAGAAAAAAATAAAATCTTTCCGTTGGCTGCTTATAGAAATGTCAGTAGAGAGTAATGGACAAAGCTGGAAAAGAACAAAGCTGGAAAAGAAATAATGAATGTTAACCCTGTAGCTAGGGAGTGGAGGGCAACACAGCTTTCTAAAAGGGCCCAGAACAAAACCACTTCTAGCTGGATTAGTCTGTTCGGCTTTTCTAAGACGCTGCCAAAGTCACTTGGTAGCTAATTAATACAGCCTTTTGTCCTGTATGCAGCATCATAGCACTGGAAACAACTCTTTTTCTTTTCATAGTCCTGAAAAGTATCTGGATGCCAGTACTGAGTATCATTAAAGCAGGTACTCAAATATGGCAGGTTTTTTTCTAGAATATTTGTAAAGGAAAGGCCCAGGTAGGCTTTAAAAACAGCAGAACCTAATTCAAGGTTGGATTTGCCATGGAAATAGATTTATCTGATGTTGTGTCTGAGGTAGGAAGAATTGTACTGTGACTGATGAATGGCACCACAAGTCTTACGTTTCATGTATAAGCCAGAGAAACCAAGCTATGTCTCTTCATTTCCCATCTTTTCTTATCTGCTGTTATCTACCATGTATGTCTGTTTCTGGTCGATTACTCATTTTATCCTTACCTTAAGCATGCAAAAGAGCACCAATAATTATGGAATCCATCTGTTTACAGCTCCTGCTGTTTGTTTCCATGTGTCACATCTGCACGTTTCCTCATCTGCATATCCTCTTGTATGTAATAACAGAAAAGTCTGACAGAGAACTATGGCTGTCTATGACTAGACAGCCTGCTTGTTCCTCAGTTTGCTACTTTGCTGCTTATCTGTCAGATAGCATCCCTACTGCAGTTAGACATCTCCATTTTTTTCATGCCTTATCGAGATCTTCTAGATTCAGGGAAGTACAGGCCTATGTAGATCATGTCTTTGTTAAATGTATTACTTCTAAAAATAGAATTAGTACACACATGGATAAATTAGCTATGTTTGGGAAGAAGGGAAATTATGACCCAAAATACATATGTTTTTTTTGATGGGTTCAGAAAGCATGTTCTTATTTCTACAGTTTACATAGATTCCTAAGAAGTGTTTGACAAAGATCATTATCAAATGTTTTAAGGAAATTATACGGCAATGCGGTAAGAAGGAAGGTACATAAATGGATAAATAATTGGCTAAAGTGTGGGGAAAAAAGAGGTAGGAGCAGAAGGTCATTTTTAACCTTTGGGAAAATTATTAGTAGAGTTACATGAATCTTTGTATTTGGAGATTTGCTGTCCAGCATATTTATAACAATTGGGAAAAGGATTTGAATTACAAGTTGTTAGCAATAGGTTTCGTGGCTCGTGGCTTGTGAGACTTGTTTTTTCAGATTTTCATGTGGACCTCATTCAAGAAATACTTAAAGTTTCCAATCAATTCTCATTCCTATTTTCAAGCTTTTAGCAGTCCTGTACTCACAGGACTCATTCAGAATTGCTTGTCACACCCTTTCCCATTCAGCATACACCAATATCTTTTTTTTTTTTCCTATACCGAGATGGACAGGTGACAAAAACATCATCTGGGGAACAATTATTTGCTCTCTGAGAAACAGTTTTGATTCGGTCACTGGGGCTTTATGTAGGTGTTCATCTAGTAGGCTTGTTGTCTGGTATTCGTTTAGCCTGTCGAGCTCCTAATGATGAGGGGAGATTTTGATGGATCCGCTGCTATGTCTGTTCCCAGGCCGAAGTGTTCCTAAATGGTTTTAAGTCAGACAGGAGCAGAAAACGTCAGATTTTCTGTCCTCGAACAGGTTATTTTCTGGGATTATTTTTGCAATATTTCTGGCTGAATAAAATTAATTTTGCCCTTACTATCATTCCTTTAATCCTGAGAGTGCAAAGAAAAACAAGTGAAAGCATTGCTAATCATGATAATGGTGCTAACAGCACTAATAATCCTAGAAATCCTGAAACCATCTTTGTTTGGGTCTTTATCTATCAATGAAGTCCTTTCTGTTTAGGGATCTCTTGAGCTGGAAGTTTCTGGAGCTCCATCCACAGCACTGCCCACCTCCTGGCATAGGAGCTGGATGTTCTCAGAGGTTGAAGCTGACTGAAATAGTGGACAAAAGTCCTCTAGGATGGATCTCATAAAGGTCATTCTGCAGTTTTTGTAGTACAGAAATATTTCTCAAAGTCATTAATGTTTAAGGAGAAACCGCGTCATTGGCCCAGTGTGTTCCGAAGGAAAAGATCAGAGGTGGATATTTCATTTCCAGATGGATAAAATAGAGATAAAATTTTTAAAGAGTATATCTCTGTACCTATTTGTTAGTATTTGCAAGAAGGAGGCAATTTCATTCCAGTGACAGTTAAAAACAAACAGATTCTAGCTATACAGTGCATTTCAATAGAACAACCTTCATCTTAATAACTGTACCCTTGTTTACAAACATAGTTTCTTAAGGATTGTGTGATTTGCTAAGTAGGAAAAACAGTGAGATCAACTTGGAGGTTTTTTTTAAAAAGACATAAGAATTATAATCTAGCTGTTAATTTTTGTTTCAGTAATAAAAATGCCTTTGGAACAAACGCAAAAGCTTGTCTTAGATTCCAGAAGTAAGTTCATATAAGTAAAATAGATAAATATTGACTTTCGAAAACATTTTTTTTTCCCAAACTATTACAGTTATATCACAAAAATTATATATCTCACAGGAAAGAAACAGTAGTCTGTTATCACGTATTTAGGTTAATCATTCCAAGTTCAAAGGTGTATAATGCTAGATGGATAGTAAGTTGTACTGAAGTTGCCAGGTTTGTACTTTCCTTCAGCACAGTAATAATGCTTGTTGTGTAAGATTTGGTGGAAAATAAGTCTTTCCAATGAAACTGTTTTTGTTTGAAGTGTCTGTATTACATAGACAAGTAATTAGTTAAGAAATAAATCTACCAAGGTGCAGAGAAAAAAATTGGAGGAAGTAGAAAATTGTTCCAAACAAGCTGTCAGGAAGCTGTTGTACAGCTTCTAGAGATAGCACCTGTGCAACAATGACTTTAAAAAACACAAAGGTCTGCTGGAGCACGAGACAGAGACTTCTGTTCGACTTTTAAAAATAGGCCAGGTTGGAGGAGGTACAGAAACTCGGCCAGCTTAGAGAAAAGCGGGAGCAGGTTTTAGGGATAAAGATCTCCAAGGAGCGGGATGAGGTTTAGAAGTTATTGTTGTACTGGTGCTTAGCATCTTTTGTCAAAGCAAGGACAAGGGGACAGTCGGGTTGTGTTTACACCGTAAACACTGGAACAGCTGAAAGGCTGGATTTATTAGCTCAGCCATGAGCTGCTCGCAGAGCTTTGTGTTCAGCATATTGTGTTGTGGGTTCAGCAGAACAGAGCACATTAATTCTGTGTGATGATAATGAACCTTCGGAGCAGGGCACAAAGGAGATGAGGGGAACCATGGGACACACGGTAATGGTTTCATAAGCATGCTGCCATTTCCTGGGTCTGCATTATGTTTCATAAAGACATTAAAATAGGTTGTTTCCAAACAATGAGTTTTCTAAACTGAACAAATACATTTAAACATAAACTAGCTCTTTTGCCGTTACAACATAATAATAACCACCACCCTACTGGTCCCTCTTAAACTACAGTTGTAAAATTTATAAATCTGTTGTGACTTGACGCTTCCCACAGCATGAAGAATACTGACAGTCAATTAAAATGCTGAAGGAGAAATTAGCTACAGGAGCAGATGAACCAGCAGATGAAAGACGTACAATTACAATTTCTTATCTAGGAAATACTGCTTCAAACAAAATATATTTAAAAGAAGCATCACTGAGATGTTTACATGGAGGGAAAATTTATAGATTCCCTACATGACTGACTTTTTATTTCTTATAATTTCAAATAGAGCTTCCAACGGTTTGTTTACTCTTGGAAGCTAATTTTCTGTTAGCAATTCAGTGACAGATACCAGCAAAATAATTTTCAGTATCTATTTAAGCAATACAGGACTTAAATATCTCCCTTCTACATGAAGATGTTTCCAAACTCTAAATTATAAAGTGGAAGTAAATTTAATATAAAATAGATTCCTCCTTCTTCTGTCCTTTGTTGAATAAGAAAACACAGCTACATTTTTGTCCTTTCTCAATTACTATAATTTTTATTTGACTTTGGACAAACAGAGCTGAATAAGTAAGGCTGTTAAAGCATTGTGCACTTTACCTTCCAGAGTATAACCACATACCAAGACAGATTTTCAAAAATCTGAGATGAGACACTTTACCGATCAAACTTTATCAACATAATTACTGGACTTTAATAACACCAGCTAAATTCTCGATGTGAAGAACCTATAGATAAAGAAGCTTGAATGTAAAATAAACGTAGACAGTGGAAAGTGGTGCAAGAGCAGTTTAATTCTGCATATACTTACAGTACGAAAAACTTGATAAACACCATTCTTTTCAATCACAAATTGCCATTTATTAATTGGAGCATGTAATAGGACAAAACTGAAAGCATGAGCAGAAAGTGACAGGGCAGTTACAGTGAAATCTTTTATTCAATGGTTAGATTAGAAGCTTGTTTCCCTTCCATACCTTAGGCTTGATTTTTATTTTTTGGGGGTTACATAGTCACCGAACAGAAGACACTATTTGCCAAAATACCACTTGCAAGAATAGCATTAGTACTAGAGGCCTAGTTAAATATGTTTTATGCTATAAGTAGCCTTAGTCCTGCTAAAAAGCTCTTAATGGCTTCAAAAAACCCCAATTTTAGGATGAGAAGAAGTATCCAAAAGCCAAGGATAATTGTTTGTAACTTGCTGTTAAAGCATTTAGTGTCTTTAGTAGGTTACATCACAGAACATCTTATGTATTTGATCTCCCTTCTTGCAGGAGATTTTATGCTAATAGGAAGAGAAATGGAGGTAGATAGTAGTTTTATTTCCTGTGTTTTCCAGTTCTACCATAATGTCTTTCTGTGTAAGTCTTGAAAACATTTGGGACCAAATAAATGAGCTCTTACAGTATGCATAGTTAGAGATCTCACTCTGTGTACAGCTTTTCTAGCGCAGTAAAGTCACAGTTCAAAAATCAATTCTTTCAAGTTGCTGTATTAAACAAAAAAATCTGTCATCAAACTGTGTCAGCAATACTGCATTCATTTTCATGGCCCTTTTTTCTGACTATCTCAAATAATACTCCATAATGCATTAGGATTTAAAGGAACTCAGTAGAAGATTTTTATGGTCACATGTTTAGTATTTTTAGACAAATACTCAAGTTAGACTCATAACTTTACTGCTGAAATTACTTATTTGAAGCATGACCCGAGTTTACTTCCATATATGAATTTTATATGAAAGGATTAAGACTGGCCTTTGGAAAGCAATCCCACTTCTCTTATTAAGACACTGTTCCTTTTCACAGGCAGCTTTGATCTGCTGTTCTCTAAAACCACGCAGTTTTTCTTTCTTTAATAGAGGTATTGTACTGGATATGAACTTAAGCAACTAAGTGATATATTCAAATTCTTACTTAACACTTAGTGAAAGACTGTGATCCTTACAAGATGAATAAACAACCAAATATGAATAACTTAGAATAACTGATAATAATAATAACTCAGAATAACTGAGTAAAAGATGAATAATAAATGCTGTGCTCCAAATGGTAAAAATTTTGCTGTCAGCAAAGAACAAAATTTGTGAAAAAGTATTATAGAGTCATAGACTGGTAATGGTTGGAAGGGACCTTACAGATCACCTGGTTCCAGCCCCCCTGCCATGGACAGGGACACCTTCCACCAGGGTGCTCAGAGCTCCATCCAACCTGGCCTTGAACACTGCCAGGGAGGGGGCAGCCACAGCTTCTCTGGGCAACCTGTTCCAGGGCCTCACCACCCTCATGGTGAAGAATCTCTTCCTAATATCCAATCTAAATCTTCCCTCTTTTAGTTCAGAGCCGTTCCCCCTTGTCCTATCCCCACACACCCTTGTGAAAAGTCCCTCTCCATCCTGAAAACCATGTTTCAAAAAAAGCCTCCAGACATCTTCTAGGGTTATGCAGAATTATTTCTTACGTGTTTTCTACCTCTGCTCAACTTTACAGTATTTATTCTTCCTAATGCTGTCACGTAGATACTCATACTCAATAACCCTCATCATCTCCATTCGTTTCAGCCATATCACTTGGTTTACCATCGTTAGGAGTTTGTGCAGAAAATATTAGGCTTCTGTTCCAGCTCTCTACTCCTCTATTTCTCTGCAAGCTGCTTGTTCCCACTGAGGAGCGGCTAGAAAGGAGGAAGGATTCTGCACAACTGATGCCGACAATGAGCCAGGTAGGAGGAGAAAGGCAGTAAGCTGAAAGAAAGACATTAGAGTACTGCAGCCCGGCATGCTGAGTGAAGTGATGTCCTGAGTGATTTGGAATGATGAGGTTTTGAACCGTGGGGTGGAAAGGATTTTTGTAAAGTCTGAATGAAAAACTGTTAGTGGAATGCTGAGAAAACTAGTTTAACTGAATAGTTAGGGAAAAGGAAATAAATAGATGTGTTGTCACGAATTTCACCTCTCAAAGTGCTCAAATATGTTTAACCTGAAGTGGCACTGAATATTTTTGTATGTAAAATTAAAAAGTACTCTGACTTAGTGACGTGTGGATTAAGTCAACATTCACAAGTGGAATATGGGCAAATTCCTTATGTTTTAGAAGACATTTTTTCATTATGCCTTCCAAAACAAGAATGGAAATAAAAATAGGATTTGATTGCTCTTTAAATTACTTGAATATCTTCATGAGTACAAAAGTTCTTAGCCATTGTAGATTATTTATCTGCTATGAGTTATCTTGCATGCTCTAAACCATTTTTTTTGACTATCGCTAGCTCCCCATTTTATGAACAGTAGCATACAATTTGCTGCTTGTATTACATGAGCAGCTTCAATATGCTCCTGGTATCTCTACAGACTTAATTTGTGTCATATCAGCTATTGCAAGTTGATAACAGTGTTACACATTCTTTTCCATTTTGACGTAGCATAATACAAGCTGTTCTACAAGTTTCCGTGTCTCAGCCTTTTTGATACAGTAAGTTTATTTTGTATTTCTAAGGATAGCGATAAAACCAATACGAACCAAAGAAATGTTGACAGCATGAACAGTAAGCACAGGGGAGAAAAAAAAAAGCAAAAAATTGGAAATGAGAGTATTGGATTACAATATACGAGGTTTTAGTATCTGATTTTTAAAAAACATTTTTATAAAATGAAGATACTTACATCCCTTAAACTAAAAGCTGAAATATTATTTGCACTGCACTTTGCTTTTCTCTTTGGATTTTGCTGGGAGGTGGGAGGGGCTGGCGTTCCTTTGTATCTAACCATATCAGCCAGTAAAGCCCCACCATATCCTGTTGTACCAGGTTGCCTGCGACAATAATGAACTGTTTTGCTCTCCCAAACCCATGACCTGGGGTAGTTCGAAGAACAGGGAGAACATTTCGGTCTAGTGGAAACTTCAGTCAATCTGTCCCATCCACATCTAATACGTGATATTGTCTAGCTATTTTCTACAGCATCGACAAAGCAGACTGTTGATATGTGTCTGAGATAACTCATAAAGAGATCTAAGCCTCCATACCTCGGTCTGAACCATGTGATATCACATTGCTTTCCTCCACAAGACTGCAAACCAGATAGACTGTTGGTTCTCTTTTACAATTCTTCTGCCCGCAAGAGCAGAAATAAGTAGGCAGAAAAAACCGGCTTCAGTCTTTTTAGAGAAAGCATTCCTGTTCCTAATTTTGGTAAACGTGTGCCAGCGAGTATTACAGGTTGCTCATTTAAAAGCTGATATGTATTTATTCACTGCAAAGCCATCCTTTTGCTGTTACTTTCATATGTTTTTCTATATCTTCTCTTATTAATATTTAGCTATTATATAATAATTGACCCTGCTTTGATAGGAAGGTTGGGCTAGGTGGACTAGGGCCTCCAGAGTACCCTTCTAGCTGAATTATTCCATGATTCTAAATTTTCACACATGTAATTGCAAAGATCCATGAAATACACTATGACAATTCAGGATTCCCTGAGAAACAGGAGCTGCAGGATTGCTGCAGTTAATGGCATTAATTGAAAACGAGTTTTGAATCTACTAATTTATAAATATTGTGTAACAATAAAGTTTATATAGAGCCTTAAAAATGCTGTAATCTTTAATCATCCTTTATCTTCTTATTTTATTTGTACTGGCCATCTTTAAATAGAGTTACAGAGTAAAATTAGCCCACTGCTTAGTTCAGAGAATGTCGTATATTTTAGAATTCCTAGAGTTTCATCAAAACTAAGCAGACTGCTGCCTTAAGATACTGAATTTTTTTTGGTGCATATTTTTGCAAGTTATTTATAGTACAGAGTTATTTGTAGTATACACTCCAGAGTGTTTGAGAGAAGGTGCAATGTTGGATTTGCATACAGGAAAAAATGAGTGTTGGCCATACTATCTGCTGCTATAACAGATGCACGATAGATTCTTTGGTAAGAGAAAGTGTGAGGAATGCCAATTCTTCCATCCCATTGACCTTGTTCAGCGAGCCTGATCTAGATTATGTTATACCAATCATCATACACTTGGATCTTGTTGCAAATATAACATGACACACAGACTTTGATGGAGCTGATTTCCCCTTCTGGCTGTTTACACTTCAGTCTGTGGGCTAAATTTGGGGTCCTTTCTGTCTAAAAATTCTCTACACTGAATATGCAATGTAGAGAGAGAGAGAGGGAAAAACCACCAAAACTCCTCCAAGGGATGGTGTTATGAGATATTATTATTCCTTGGACATTTTCCATGTAATTTGTAGTATCTTCAGCTAATGGAACAAAACTAACACTGTCTTATTATTTGACAAGATAATTTTCCAGCATGTAGTAAATAGGGTTTTATGTAGTGACTTCATATGTTCTTAAGAGAAACAAGTAGACAATCCTGTTCCCCTTCTGAGCCAAATATTCAAATGCTGCACACTTTAGATTGTGCAATTTTATTTCTAGATATTTCAGTCAAATAAATCCCACATCATCTGGCTTTTTTGAAGACTCATGGAGTGAAATTTTTGAATATAGCTGCTGAGGACCTAGTTACCCTAAAGATTAATTTATCCTGGTATACTCTGTGGCAAAGTAGGTACTGCTAAACTGTGCAAAATAGTTGTTGCAGTTTGATCCAACATAAAGTAGTAGGATGCCATGGCATTTTAGCACCTCCTAATACTTTTTAAAATATTTTTGATATATCATTATAGGACAACTATGGGATGATGTATTCTAAGGCATTTTATTTAGTACTAGCTTAGGATAGCACCATTTTGTAAAAAGAGTTTAACTGGGAATTTCATAACAGCTGTGTACCACATATGTGTATTTTATACAGAGACTACTCATCTCTTCCATGTCCCAGGAGTAACTTGTTTCTTGCTCTTTAAAATGGGCGTCTGTGGATTCAGTTGTTTCACGTCTCCCGGCATCACTGCCTATTTTGATGTTCTGTATTTACAGAAAGTATATTTGGCTCTGTACAGGTTTAAATCGATTGTGTCTCATCAGAACAGACGGACTGTTAAGGAACTATGTTTTGCATGACTGTAATAGTGTTAACAGGCAGTTTGCAAATGGAAAATGGTCAGTTGCCCAAGAGTTAGAGACACATAGTCACCCAGTTCTTGTTCTTCTGCCTCAGAGTGTGCTCATATGGATAGAGAAGACTAATTAGATATGATAAGTATTTGCAGAAATTGATTCCTAAAATGATACGTTGCCTTGCTCTTTGCTAAGAGTTTTCTGAGAGGTATTTTTTGTTTGTTACTTTTTTGACAGTAAAGCTTTAAGTGTGAGTAAAGGTGATGTGTTCTTGTTACAGTCTGAAATTTTTCACATTTTAATAAAAGCTGTTAAATCTCTTAATTGTAGGACTGAAAAGCAATAAATATATTGGCTGTTTTTCAGTGGGCAGCACAATGTATCTACCAGTAATTAATACTTGAGATAATGAGCTGTTTAAAAATAAGCAACCAGTCTGGTAGTTCTTAAACTTGAACCTAAACCTTATAGTTATCCACGCAGTACTTACAGGAAGAGTAAGAGGATTACAAACTTCCTCAACCCCTCGATATTCCCAAACTTATTCTCCAAACCTGATCTAATGGAGGTCAGCTCTGCTGCATAAGAGAATTAGGCAAGACTGGTGCTTTTTATTGACATTGCCAGCAAGGTGGTGGGGTTTTTTTAGATGAACTTTCCTAGAGGAATTTATCTGAATCTGATCTCTTACTTTACGTAGGCATATGAGTAGTTAGCTGTCATCACTACCTACCTAGATTTAAGATACCCAGTATTTAAAAAAAGACAGGACTATCTAATTATATATGCGTCATGAAACTTGGAAGTAACTGGACTATTTTCTTCATGCATATAGCTTCTCCCTGTTTTTAACTCCTTCCTCCCTGCCAAGCTATTTGACTTATCTGTATCCTGCTCTTATTTTTATTAATAGATTACTTCAGCATCCTTTTCATCTATTTCTGTGGAAGAGCTGTGATACACGTTGGCAATACGTGCTGAGTCTATGCTCTAGAGCAGTTCCTGAGGCACTCCCCATGCTGCTCTCCAGACACGCTTTGCTGCATCCTGCTTCTGCACCAGAGGAAACCTTGCGGTGCCCGGCTCTATTGTGCACTCAGGTTTCCTTTCAAAGCAACAGTTGGAAAATAAGCCAGCACTATAACACTCCAGGCAGTCCCCAGTGTGCACACTGGGCAGGTTCAGGGCTGCATGGCTCTCAGCTCTGCTTTTGAGCAGTCGCCAGGATGTGTGTCTTGGAGCCAGGGCTGCGGAGCTCACCGCCGAGCATCTGCGCCCTGCAGAATCGGTGCGTACCCAGAGATTGGCCATACGACTCAGGCAACCCCTCACCGGCCTCCCAGCATTGCCAAGTGAAGCATAATGAATTACAGAAATAAACACAATGTGACTGAGAACATCTTTAGTGCTTTCTGATGTGATTACATCTCCCAACTAATTTGTGTAATTTCTTCGTCCTTTTTAAACAAAACCAAGCTTAAATTGTTTCTATACTTCTGCCGTGCTCTTCAAATCTGTTGCCTTCTCACTGTTCTACTGGCACATTTATCTGCATCAGCCATGGTCATTTAGCATTCTTGATGTTATCAAGCTTTATGAATGAGATACTTTTAAACTGTTTCTTCCTCACTGAGCAGACACTTTATAAAGATCCACTTCCTCCGTTCGCGTGCAATAAATTAAAGCTTACTTCAGAACTGTTGTAAGCGTTTAGGCATGTGAGCAGACTATCTAGTGGAATCCTTCTTGATGAAGTAATTTATTTATCTATCTTATAAATTAAGGAAATGGTGAGTAACACATGGTATTGTTGTTTAAACCAGAAAGTAGCGTGAGGGAAAAGATACGAGCAGTGAACAATGGAGACAGGAGGGCAGGTATACAAAGACAAGCACCCAGTCGAGTGCAAGATTGCAATCATGCTGATTATTTTCCTAGCATATTGCTTCTTCCTGGCTTGCAATTTTTTTGTGTATTCTTGATACCAGACATTGTAGGACATCTTCATTTTGCCTAGCATTATGAGCTTTCTGAGTGCTATTCAGAACAACGGGCCTAATTTAATTGCCCTAAATCACTCTCTGGAGGAGCCTCTCTTTTTCTGCTGAGGCATCTAGAGTTTTGTTTCATATTATTGGCATCTGGAATTAAACAGTGTGAATATTCCATATAAAGTACTTCTCTCTTTCCCACTGTGTTTTCAAATAAGCCTGGAAAGCATCTGTCAAACTGAGGGCATTACTACAATCCCAGTAATATTTTGTTGAATAAGAACTCAAGGATAGTGGAGTCCAAAAGATAATGCAAGTCTAATTGCAGCAGCTATGATTTCTAACATTCATTTTTACCTTTGGGAAAGTAGGTGTTTTTTTCATCAGTGGAGACTAAAAGATATGGCTGAAGGAAGGGTATATTCCCCTGTACAAGGACTTACTGTTCTGTTCATTTCACCACTAATATTGTGCTAAAAATAGTTAAATGTTAATAAGCATATTTTTTGTCTTCACTCTCACAAGCAGCTTTATTACCTGTAATTTAAATCGTTAATGAGGTTGAATTTCTTTGGAAGTTGACCATAATCTGCATGTTCTAAAATATACAATGGTAATCAAGGCATTCTTGATATTTAGTGCCAGTACAGTCACATATTTCAAGGTTAAAAATGAAGAGTTCAAAGCACAATCTTTTTTTCTATCCACTTACAAGTTTAGTGTTGCATATGAGGAGTACGTTTCCTCTTCTCTGCATCGGCTGCCAAAAGGACCGCTCCACCCCTCATCCGAACACTGACAGGCTCAGAGCCGACAGCCTTCGCAGAGGTGTACTCTGCCCTTCTAACTAGAGAGACTCCTAAAAGATTTTGGATGAATCATTGGCATTTCTCTGCAAGTTGTAAAAGCAGCGAAGTCAACTGTTACAACGTTTCTAAGAGGTATTGTTTCCGTCATAAGCTCATGGTTTTCCTGTGAGTTATTCCAAAGGCTTGAATAATAAACATGCATATGATATGTCAAGATAGGAACCAAATTAAATTTTTTATCCTACCTTTAAGAAGTGTGAATTGGAAGTAGTCAGCTTTCAGATAATGGCACAATGCTGCAAAGGACCTTCAGTTGTGGAGGGCTTTAACATAAAAGAATTGCCAACACACGAGTGTGGTTTCTCACATTTCAGTGACAGATTATTTCAGAGAACTCTCTAGCCCGTTTCCTATTTCCTTTGCCCTTGGTCTGCTGAGTAATATTTGCATTTTTCCCTAAAACAGCATATCTCCTCTCTGGACGGAAATTTCTGATAAATGTTTTCTGTTGAACTTCCTTCAGCATCTACATTAAACAACGCCTTTGCCAAGGACCGTTTCCTGAGGTCTCTACTTTCTGCATTCTGAACAAGATGTAGCCTCAAGATTGTGTCTTGCCTGCCCCCTACCACTGTGTGTTACATAGGATTGCAGGAAATTGTCCAGTCTCTAAATATAATTATGTCAGAAATCAGTTCAGAAATTGTTACCTTACTATTCTGAGGGGCTAAATAATTTTAACTTTAATTTAATTTTACTTCAATTTTAATTTAACCTTGTAACTAATCCTATAATCCTGAATGAAAAATCAGTGGCAATTTTGAAACTAAAAATGGAGGTACATGAAGCTTTCTGTCAGAGAAGCATTTGCACATTACATTGCAGTTCAGAATATTACGATGATGTATGCGTCTGAGGGAGTTAGTTTGCAGTTAGCTAAGGTGAAAAATGTCATTGCATAGCTACTTACTGCTTTTATGGGCACTCTTAGTGTGCACTGGTGAGCTTTGTAAAAGGTTACACAAACCCTTTGAAAGTGGAAAAATATTCCTCATAGTTGGTGTGTCCTTCGAGCTGTGAGAAGGAATCGGTAACAAGTCAAAACTGCTGTGCTGAGCTCTGTTGGCTTCGTGCAGATAAGTTATTTTTTCTAAAAAAGCAATAATGCCTTCAGAATAACCTTCCTGTCTTTTCCTAAATTTCTCTTCTAATAACCACTGTTTGACTCCAGATGAATGCTAATCTGTGCTGCTAGATATGATTCTCCATATATTGCATGAGTATTGGACTGTCATCAATGAATCCTGTCACAAAATTTGCATTATTTGCCCCTGCAGAAACAATACAAAATGTATTTGCTTTTAAGTGTCACCTATGAGTATGTTTTTCATTGAAGAGTTTTGCAAAGAATTACACCTAGTGTAATGCATTTGAACTCATATGCTGATACACATATTTCCCCAAACTGTCGTGACAACTGATAAAAAAAATCTGTAGTGCTGGCTTATCAGGAATTATTTTTAAATCTTAGCAATTTATCTTGAAAGACTCCGTAATCAATATTATATAGCACTGTGAGCCTGCTGCTTTATTACCCTCTTTATTCAAGTGTAGAAAGATAGAGTATTGATTTTTGTTCGGTTTGTGTGCTGTAAAAACAAAGGAGAAATGTCACTTCTGAATACCAAGGGTATATGCCCATTGTTTTATTGAATTTAAATTAAATAAAAGTTATGTAAGGTAATGGTTGAAATTGCTTTGGGGAAAAATAAATGCCATTGAAATAAAAAAAAGTCAAGCAGAAAATAATTTATAGCAAGTTCATCTCTCTAGCTGAGCTTTCAAAAAATCTTTTGCCATTAAATTCAAAGTAGTGTAGTGTAGACAATACTACACAAACTTTAATGTCAGTGTGGATTGACATTACAAAAAATAACCGTACAGTTCTCTATTTTGGTGGTTCACCACCTTTTGGGTTTTTTAATGTTTTTGATGACTTACTTCTTTTGGATGTTGAGTTTGGAGATGGCCACCAGCTTAGATATTACCAGTAAAAACAACAAAGATGCTCCTGTTCCCTCCTCTTCATAGCATACCAGCTACATGTTCAACACTGTTCATCTCCAGTTCCCTAAATGATTGGCCAATCTTGTTCATTGTCTATCTTTTGCTATCTGTTCTAACAGTAGTTAGCTTTTTTTTTTACAGTCTTCAGAATGCTTTTGATCCTGAAAACAGCAAGAAGTATTGCTATAATATGATGATGTTTTCACTGTCTTCTGGCTTATTTTACCACTAAGAAAACTTCTAATAATCACCAGGGCTGCCAGTCTAATCAATAAAAGATCTAATATAAGACATAAGAAGGTGCTCTGTAGAAGCTCATATCTAGAATGTAATAAAATATAAATATCCAGAGCTGAAAAAATAGAAAAGGGGGAGAGGAGAGAAATCAATATTCTTTCCATAGATAGCTCATCAGACTATTGGATTTCATTATTTTGATTTGAAAGCACAGAATTAGATATTTATCATTTCCTAGTTCTCTTGGGTGAATTCATGATCTCCCATTTCCATGTTTCTTTCTTTCTGTTTACTTATTGCAGTGTTTTGGATATGTATTACTAACTGAGATAAGTTATGAGAAAGATTACACTTGGAGAATGTACAAAATTTTTGGTTTGCTGAGCAAATATTATTTACATAAAGGACCCATTTACTGATGTTTAAAAGTACAATTAAAGGGTTAGCAATGGTTAACGAATGGTTAGCAAGCTTGAATACCAAGGAGGGATCAAATACTGCAGTTACTGATGGATGACGTCTGATTTGTTCTCAAAAGCTTCTTTCAGTGGAGACCCCACAGTCTCTTCCATACCAGTTTGTCTTCCTTTAACAATAATTATTTTTCTCAAGGGCTAAATAAACCCTTTGTTTTGTAATTTAAGCCCATTATTTATTGGTGATCCTCTAAGTATTCATATATTATTCCCTTTTTCTTCATGGAAGTGTTTGAGACTTCAAGATATCTTCACTTTTTTAGCCTAGAGTAAACCAGATTCTTGCAGGTTTTGGGTTTTTTTTGCATTTGTTTTCCTCCATTATGAGATATTGTAGAATAAGTCTCACTGCTGTCCTCTAGACACCATCCGTGTTACTCCTGAAATGCAACATCCAAAATCATTTCTGCAAATGCTTTACTGAGTAGACTGGGGGAATTACTTTGTGTCTTGACTCTGTACTGAAGCCTATCCATCTGAATAAACTGTTTATCCATCTCACAGCAATATGCTAACTGTGTTTTACATACCCTACACAAAAGCAATTGGAACTGCATTTTCGATTCTCAGGTTGTGAGAAGACAGTATTTTACAACTGACTTCTCTAAGAAACAAACTCTGAGCTTTCATACTTCCTCTGCCCCAATTTTTTCCCAGTACTAATAATTTATTTGAACATTTTTTGTTTGCTGGTTAATGCAAATTTTAATTGTTCATAAAGGCCATTTGTTTAAATGGTGGTTTTTAGGACTAAGCTGTTGGACTTCTAACACAGGAGAAAGGAAGCCACCTGCTGATCAGAGACAGAAAGGAGTGTTCTGGTATAAATGCTTTATAGTAGGGACAGCTTTATAGTAGAGATAATGTACAGGAAGAAATTCCGTATTGAAGTGTCTTTGGAAGTAAATTTGTTATAACTGGGCTACAGAATGACAGAGCTTGGTACGGTCTTCAAGCACATTGATGTACTGTGAGTTCAATTTTTAGTAAATGAGATGTGGCCTATATTTTCTATGCAGTAGAGCTGAGCAGCACTGCAAATCTGAAGTGTTCAGCAATGCAGTGCAGTCAGACCATAACCTTTAAAGAATGAGAAATATTTTTATAGACCTATAGTTCTGAATTTACATTTTCTTCCCTTTCACTCTGTGTGCTCCAGAAATGTAGAATTTTTAAATGACTAGTGAGGAGTTTCTGCAATGCCAAGATGCTAAGAATTTAGCCACTCTTACTATGTAAGTGCTGTAAACTTCAAGAATTAGAAACGTGGGTGGACATTCTAATATACATAGTATTATATACATATAGTTACACAGGTATTGATAGATGTATATACTACTTAGAGTTCCTCAACTCCACAGTTACTTACTTACCCTTATGTGTATGAGGTAAGAAACCTCTGCAGAAATACTCAGATAGACTCCAACAGGCAGGTTTGAGAAGACAGGACAAGTAATCACACACCTTTTCATTTCTTTCTAGTTTTGCTGACCATATGCTTTCTGCTCAGCAAATTCAGGTCATCTAATGAGGCTTTCAAATTAAGTCACAAGTTGTTGAATTCTTTATCTGCGTGGTGATCAAAAACTCTCTATGTGTCAATTAGGTAGAAATTAGCATCTGCCAAGTGTCTTCAGTGTGACAGTTATCATCACACTGCTTATGTGGGGAAAAAATCAATCTCATGTATGTATTGGTAGATACAGTTAGACTCCATTTCTTCCTAGCAGTGCTTGGGAAAAGGAGAACCCAAAAAGTAATAGGAATGTGAAAATTAGAGATCAAGATAGCCTGTGAATAACAAAGAGCATTTATTTTTAACGTTTGTCTCTTTTGTTGAAACACTAAATGAAAATTTTATCATGAACAATTATCAATACCATCCTGTCATAAAATAATTCTCTGCAAAGTGTTGTCTGTTATTTCCCATGTTGCTATTCTGATACTTCTATAAACTTCTCCATCATCTTGACATACTTAACTAAAAAATTATTTCCCCAAATGATTTTTTAACTCCAGGTGAATTTTTACACGTCCATCAAAATTGATGAAAAATTGAAAAAAATATAATCAATTTATGCTGACATCCTGACAATCACTTTATGCTGCAAGGCCATGCAAGTGTGAGCATGTTTGAAGGAGGGCTTGAGTTATTGAGATAACATAAGGGAATGGGTGAGAATTGCAACGAGAGAAGGAAAGGAGCTTCAAGATGGCTGGATGAGGAAGGAGATGAATTTTTAGACAAAGGGCACAGTGAAAGTGTTGTGTGCCAGGGTAGGCTTCCTCCTGTCTTGCTACTGTTATAATATTACTGTTGCATTCACAGAAATGAGTCTTTTTACATCTTCATTAACAAATAGGTTCCAAGTCTGCCATCAGTTTCCTGTCTAATCACAGTAAACTGCTGGATTGTGAACTTTGTCTATTAATGAAAGAGGCATACCCTTAAAGGCAAGGGGTTTACAGATTCTGCACCACTTTTTCATGTGTAAATAACCTCATTTATGATATGGTAACAATTATTATAAAACAAAATGCTTTTCCCCACAGCTATTTTGTGTCTCATAACCATATCTGAATGTTATTAGTACATAAAGAAATACAACCCGGTTAAATCTGTAGTGGGTGGAACCTAATGTAATTCTCAGTCTTGATGTAGTACCATAGCTATGTTTTGACTCATGTGGTACAGTAGCATTTCACATGTAATAAATGTCTTAAAAATTGTAAAGCACTGTGAAACAGGCAGCACAACAAGCTCTTTTTTCTGAATTTATGTTAGCAGAATTTCATAGCTTACAAATTTTTGTTTAGAATACCTGTTCTAGAAGCAAGGGGTTTTGTCATACTGCAGTGTGAATAAGCATTGGTTACAAAGGTTTTACCACTTATGAATAGATATAAATAATATTCTGGGAGTTCACAGAATCTAAGAATAAATAGCAGAAAGTTATAAAATACCAAGTTCCTGTAATGTGAAAAAATAATTGTTTCTGCAACAGCACGACTGGGTAAGCTGCCATGGCAACTACTACCAAAGATACATTCCCTGATAAAATTTCCCCTCCAATTAAAGATACATTTAGGAAGTGTTTGCTTCAGAACTGTACTTTCTAAATATATGTATTTCAGTACCAGTCATCAACATGCTTCCATTCCAACATTATAGGGTGCTTTATGAATTCAGACATTTCTTCTGTGCTACTTCAGTTCGAGATTGTTTTCATATGGTCAAATTCCAATAGACATCCTGTTTAACTCTAAGGAAGGTAATGGTTTAAATAAGGAAGCAACCTTTCTTCATGTGAATTTCTGCTCCTGCCATAGCACTGTTTCCTATTTTACTGTCACTTAACAACATGCAATTTGTCTAGCTTATTTGCTTACCTCTAATACTGTCATCGTGTTATTTAACAACTTGGGACAGTGGTACCAGTTAGCCCCAATAATACCTAACTGAATGGTATTCTTAAAATATCACGTAGCAAAGTAACCTTATACATTTTTTAATTGGAAATGTATGAACACAAAGAGAGAATTTACTACTATGTTTTAAACCTCTCTGTCTTGTACCAAAAATATTGCTATGCCTTGTGTGATCTTACTAATTTAGGCACTATCTGGGACTGTGTGGCTAAATAAAACCCTTGCGGGTTTTGATTCAAGCGTTGATTCATGGATGATTTTTAATTTTTAACTGAAGGGGTCCCTCTGCTGGACATTTCATAATTCACTGCACTGGTTTGGGGTGGTTGTTATGCTTGAAATAGAAGTGCACCATTAGTGATATAGGGCATTTTCCTAATGATGCAAATAAATATTCATTACGTAGCGAATGCAGCTGTCTTCACCTGATTTTAGAAACTAGATTAACAAAGACATTTCAAAGAAAAAGATTATTCACTTTTTCTAATGATAGTTTAATGATAAATGAAATACAATATAAGATAACTATATTTGAAGAAAGTTATAAGGAGGATAATATATCTCTTTTAATTACGCTTTTTCGGCCTTTTTAAAAACAATTTTTTTTGGAAGCAGAATGCCAAGATGAAAAAATTTACCTGAGTTAAGTAATGCCCCCGACTTTGTTTAGAGCTTAATTCCATTTATGAGTTAGATTGCCTATAGATCTGTCAAAGATATTTAGAAAAGTAACATGAAATTTTAATGTTTAACAATATTATTTCTATTTTTAATTAATAAACTAGACATCTGTTCTAAATATGAGCATCGGCACTGGGCTGGGATTTTGAAGATGTAGATTCAATTTTAGGTGGTTTTGATCAGAATGTCTGTAAAAAGCACTCAAACATCAATAATAATGCATAGATAATCAGATAGATAATGCTTCAGTAGCAGAAGGATTTCTGTTGGCTTCTTTAACTGTTACCTAGTTTCCCACTGGCATATTAAGAATTTGAGTGCAAACCCTTTGAATGGAAACTATTACCTTTGAAGAACAACTGTTTTTGAAAAATAGGATTATGGAATTTTGAATGAATCGTGTAGCAATTTCATATTGTATATGACAAGTATTCAAGTAAAAAAGATTGTTGTGGGGTTTTTTTAATTCAGTTCAGCAAATTGAGCCCTGATTGCTGTTACTCACACACTTTGGGCCAGTAATAAAAGTGCTACCATTCTGAAAAATCATGTCCTATCCTGGCTTAGCCCACAGAGTTCACTGGGACAATCATACGCTATCCTTCTGTGAAGACTCATCTTCCTCTAAACAGATCCTCTAATCGCCTTCCACTCAACATGACAGTCTGTTACACTATAAACCTGCCAGTCTGTGATGGAGCATATGGAGCGGTGTGTATTCATGGCATCTAATGCCTGGTTTCATCTCGGGGTCCTGCAGCTGTGGCTTTGTACAGTCTGCTTGCCAGAATGACTGCCACTTTCTCACCAAATGATCATTCCCTGACTATCACTGTCTTTTTTGGAGATTTGATGTAGAGTATCAGGAATGTGTCAGATAAATACAATTATACCCTCCTCTGGTGATGAGAATACCCACAGTGAGCACATTCATCAGAGCCTGGGAGTCTCTTCACACAGGCAATTGGCTCAGGTCAGACGTTTTTTGAGTAGCAGTTCCTTCACATCAGGGTTGCTCAGACTTTGTCAGGTCCACAGTGTATGTGAGGTTCTCCTGGATAACCACATAGGGATGATCACAGACATTTCCACCAGCATGAATTACTAAGCTAATAAAGGAAAGCAAGTTCATTCTAGTCTGCTGAGAAGCAACAAAACTGTGAGTGTAGATTGTCACCAGTGAAGGCCACTCCTAAGCAATGCATGTACTCATCTCTTCCAACTCTCTTGTGAGCAGTTTCAACAAGAATCTTTGTCCATGTGAGCAGACAGCTCCCACAAATACAGCCAGTCGACAATTAGTTTATTTTCTCCCAGGGCCAAAAGAAAGCATCACAGATCTTGCTAAAACCCAGGATCAGGAATCTCTATTGGATGCCATTCTGTTTGGGAAGTTTTGAAAGATTTCTGTATGCTTTCCCTTGATTCTCTCTCTTTTGCAGATCGTCTGAAATACGTAGCAAGTGAGTGTGTCGTGACTATTAATGGGTTTCGCTTCTCATCAACATTTTTGTTTTACTGGTCTGTGAGGATCCTGACCCAAAGACCAAAGTGTGCAATCACTTTACACAACTCTGGTGCACAAACTCATTTTTCTCCCCATCCTGGATGACTGGTGTCTAAAACCTCACTCATAAAAAGATTTTTTTATCAAAAGTTTGTTTTTCAGATGTAGCATACAGTATTGTAGGTTTGTCCTTTATTCTTCCTGACCTTATTGTCCTAGTTATTACTGACTCCAATCCAGATCAGGATGTACAAAGCTAAGAATTTGAAAGACTGTAAAATATCTCAGCATCTGTGCTCTTTACCAGGCTGTTCTGTGTCCTTACAGATAGCACCACAGTTGTGTTTTGTGCTGTCAGATGTTTTCCCATTCTATTTCTGTAAAAATGCTGGCTGTAGAACGCCACAATTTACATCAGCTTGTTAGCACTTCACATTGCAAGAAAGGTGAGAGCAAAAATGGATTAACTCAGTAGCAGATCACAGGAGCCGTTTGAGTGTTTTGGATGATTCTGTTATCTAGATATCATTGCATAGAGTAAATAACCTGCCAGAGTGCATGAAGATGCAGAACCCCCCCTTCCACCCCGCCCTCAACTCCAGCAGCTTTCTGCTGGGTGAAAACCATCACCTCTGTACGTTTCTGTTCTATCTTTCCTCTGAAAGTAAAGGTCAAAAGGAGGTTCAGGTTGGGTGGAATTACCGTTATACAGATCAGTAAGTACCATTATCTCAGCTGTTTTGGTCACCGGTCAGCTTTTTGCTATTTCCAGACCTTTTACCTTGATAATAAAAGAGGATTCTGCATCCCAGCCTAGAAATACTGCACAGTAGCATGGCAAATAATCTGCTGGTTATTGTAGATCACATATTTCAAGATAGCATTTTGCATGGATATTCTCCACCCTGAAACTACCCATTATATTTGGTATCATAAATATGTAATAGGAACCAAAACATAGCATTTTTACCGCTCACTCTTTGTTGGTTACAATTTCAATCAGGAGAGATGTTTTGAAGTCAGTTGTAAACATAATTGTCAAAAATAAATCAGAGTAGACATCTTGAGTAAACACTAATTACTACTTGTAGACAATAATTTTCTTCCTGATTGGAAAACCAAAACACCATGGCATTTAGGAAACAAAAGCTACTTTGCCTCACAACTCCCAGAAGGAAAGTGCCAATCTCTCTTTGTTTAATCTCCACCATAAGTATTCGGTTCCCGCTGTTTGAAGTGTTTGGACCTGAATTTACTGGGAAGGCAGGAACATACCAGAGGAAAGAAGCAATTGATTGCACAGCAGAAGCTGAATGTCATTCTGTTAAGTTTGCTATGAGTTTACATTTAGAAATGGATCGTGAAAACTGGTTGACACTTATTAAAATATTCCTTTTGGACGTCCAGCAAGGCAGTGTGTGTGTAACATCTCCTCAGCACTGTTCGGTTATATTGGGTAGTGCTGCCGCTTGGAGGAAAAGTTGGCTAAACTAAAATACCTGGAATCTTACAGAGTACTTCTCCAAATGTACCTTGCTTTACTCATCATTTGGCGTTTCTAGCAAAAACGGGAACAGAGACCAAAGAAAATAGGTAAATATAGTAGATACTGCCAAAAACCTGCCTGATATGACATCTCCTCCAGCATGTGGTAGGAAGTGCTATGGGGATAAAAATTAATTTTTCAACCCTCTTTGCCTAGGCTATTTATGGGAATAGGAAGCAGGCAAGGTAGGGAAAAGTAGCAGCCCTGTGCTGTGCACATCGTCTACCACTTCAGCTATAACTGGGTTGCTCTAGGGCAGAAAGCATGGATCTTATGCTTGATGTGAAGTAGTAAACCGGGTATTACCACTTGCTATTGAAGAAGGTGGGCGTTTTGGAGCATGGGAAGAGTGCAGAGAGAGAGAAGCTGCATCAGTAAACGAATTCTCTGCTGACACCCACGTGCAGCAGGGACAGAGGGAGAGCAATGAATCCAAGGGTTACACTGCAGCCGAGGAGTGAAGCCCAGCTGAGTGTGGCGGGTTGACTTGACTGGCTGCCAGACACCCACCCAGCTGCTCGCTCGCTCCCCTGCTCAACAGGACAGGGGGAGAAAATATGAGGAGAAAGCTTGTGGGTCAGGTCAAAGATGGGGAAATTGCTTACCAATTACCATCATGGGCAAAACAGATTTGACTTGGGGAAAATTAATTTATCACCAATTAAAATAGATTTGCTTAGTGTGAAACAAAGACAACGTAAAACAACACTTCCCTCTTAGACATATACACACGATTTTTCCCAGGCTCAGTCTTACGCCTTCATTTCTAAATCTTCTGCCTTGCCCCCACCCTCAGAGCAGTGCAGGGGGAATGGGGTGTTGTGGTCAGTCTATAATAGTTTCTCTCTGCCGCTGCTTTCTCCTTGCTCCCTTCCCCTGTGCCAGAGTTCCTGTGAGGAAACACCCGCCCGCTTGGCCATGGCGTCCTCCCCGGGCTCAGCGTGGGTGTCTGCTGCCCGAGGGTCTCCCCACAGGCTGCGGGGCAGTCTCTGCTCGGGGCCCGAGGTGCTGCTCTCCCTCCTCCTCCCCTGGCCTCGCTGTTCCTGGGGCCGTTCCTCACCCTCTCCCCCTCACTCCCGGCAGTGTTTGCCCCCTCAGATGCGCTTTCCCAGCGGCCCAGCCGGCCCCACTGGTGGGCTCAGCTGGGACCTGTGGCGGGCTGGAACCGGCCGTGATGGGCACCGGGCAGCCCCAGCCTCCCCTCGCAGAGGCCGCCCCTGCAGCCCCATCACCGGTACCAGCACCTGCACCCAATATCACCCTGATGACAGCTCCTCAAGCTTCCCTGCCAGCTCAGCACTGAATCTGCTTGGGTTCCAGAGTGTGGCAGGGTTGTGCTGGGAACAGACAGCTCCAGGAAGGAGACTTGCTGGTGAGTATCAGTCTTACTCAGAAGATACTTATTAATTGTTGGTTTCCTCGAACTTATTATTTCATCTTTCTGCCTGCTGCAAAAGTTCTTATTGTTTAAAGTTTTGGTAGTGTTGGGTTTAGTAGCAAGCTTTGTCTGTGGATCTTCAGGAAAGTGACTTAGTTTTCCTGGGGCTCTGAGAAAATCTCTGAAATTTTAAAGGGAATTGCTATATCCTTGCCTTCGTTTCTGTAGCCAAGAACATGTAGCAGAGGCAGCAGGTTGGGGGGAAGGGATGGAAACTGCCTCTTTAGAGACTTACAGTTCTCGTTAGAATTTGCAAAATAGGTAACTAAGAAAGGAATGGAAAAGTAAGAAACGTGAAATCCTCGTGTGGGTTTGTCTCTGATAGAATGGTTCTCGTCCACCCGACTGAACATGGAGAGGGCCTCTCTGCAGCCCCAATGCAATGAAGGACTTGTTTAGCTTCAAGCATGTTCTTAAGTCGCTTTATTGTTTGTATATGTCAAAGTGCTCTTTTGAATTGGAGTTTCAGTATCTAATTTCATACTTGAGCATTATGTAAAGTATAAAAATGGTCTGGTATGCATTGAAGTGCCATATGCATTGCATGCCCCAAAAACTGAACACACACCACCCCCTCTGCTGCCTTTTGTCACCTGCTAGTGAAGCTGGGCACTTGAGGCCAACTCCTTCTGTTATCTGAAACCACTACTGGTATCCTTGCCTTAGTAACCAGTTACTTATAAAAGAAAAACAAACTCTCACCCAGAAAGGTAAATAGGTTTATATGTCTAAATCAATAAACATAAGTATAATATTGGCATTTAGATTTGAAAAGTAATTCATAGTAAGTTTAGGCTCAAGCTTTAAGTAATCTATAATGAGTTGATGTTTATTTTCTGCTTTTGTAATTGGAAGTAGTGACATTTTTGTTTTCCTCAAGCATATCTGCAGTAGCCAGGTGGAATTGATAGTTGTGGTTTCTACACAGACTAATTGATTGAGCAGGAAAAAAGTGGCAAATTGTTTGCATGGAATCAAAGTTGTATCTGTTGTATGGACACAATAGGAATGAGATTACTAAGGATCAATTACTTCTGAGATCTGAAGATTACTGTGGTCTCTCATTTCTGTTAGTAGCTGCATTTTATAAATAGCTGAATTTGTAAAATAAGTATTTCAAAACATACAGTACTTTGCTTGCATTAGAATATTGTGTGTGATATTATCGATTATAGGAATGCATGGGATTTGATAAAGGAACTTTAGCAATTGCAGCTCTGTAGTTAATGTTTTATAGAGCGAGAAATCCACCCAAAAGTATATTTAAATTAAAAAGTACAGAACAATTAATATCTATAATTGGTTCAGAAACTGCTTGAAAAGACAACTTTCTGTTAACGCTGACATAATGTGAACAATAGGAAATTTTTAGGGACTTGAGCAAATTTGAAGACTGCAGGTTCTCACTGACTGCAGGTAGCAAAACAGTACTCTATTGTGTAGCTGTATTGGAAGCTGATTGAAGGTACGCACCCCTGAAGTTCCCTGCTGCCTTTTTGCCAAAGAGTGTATTATACCTGTTTGAATTTCCTTGAAAGAAAATTTTCCATGAAAGACTGAAATTTCCAAAAAGGGAGGAAAGGAGCACAGTAACTAGGTAAGGAAGTATGACACAAAAACATATGATTTCTCTAGTGATAAATTTGAAGCAGAAACAACAGAGAAGGTAACACTGTAAGGGACAAGAGTGGTGACGAAGTGACTTGGTTGTGCATAGTTTGTAAGTGAGGGAATGTGATGGTGGGGAACGATAGAAGGATACCTGTGAGGGAGCAGTGGCCTGGTCACAGGAGTGCAGGAGCTGTTGGAGGAACACCAGGGCATAACAAAGATGCAAAATGAGAAATTGTCCTTTGTTGTCCAGAGAGCTTCAGAGAAGGAGTTCAGGCTCACATGAACTATTTTGTCACCTATTTACAGGTATGTCCTGATAGCTAATGTGTTCCTCAGTACAGATACTCAGTTATTTGTAAAATGGGGCTAAAATGCAGCTACTAATGGAAACAAGACACCATAGTCATCTAATAGCTCAGTGGTTTTCCTTGGGTTTTTCAGTGGTTTGTTTGGGGTTTTTTCCATTTTAAATAAGGCAAGAAAATTTCATGCAAAAACACAATTCAATACAAAATATACAATGAACTACTGTGAGGAAATGAGCAGCTGACAGACATAATTTACTGTGATTGAGAGGAAACATTTATCTGCTTGTGAGAAGAGCAGGTTTATAGTCATATGTCTCAACAGAAGGAGAGCAATAGTGGAATATCCCCCGAAGCAGGGGCATTGGAGCCTTTTGAGGAAAGGAAGTATGGTCTTTCCCAGAGAAGTGAAGACTTGTTTTCTTGGCCATTTCACAGTTTGGGTGGAAAGTGATAGAGAAGTTTTTGCACAGCTGAATGATAAATTAACAAACTCTGCCGGGGAAACAGGTTTTACGCAAGACTGTCTCAAATGTCTGCGTGTCTTACATGTTTCTGGACACCAGTAGCATGAAGGCAGCTCAGTTCTGGCCACACTTTTTCTCTCCAGCCCTATACTAAGCTGCAATAGCACCGCAAAGACCATTCAGTTTGTACTGTACTGTTTAGCAGTCTGGAAAGCCTCACTGGCTTCATCAGTGGATTTTTTTTTTTCTTTTTTTTTTTTTCTCCCCCGGACATCTGACCTGGTTCTGCAGGAGTCAACCTTTCGGGATTTAGGTTGCTTTCCAGCAGAGCCACACAGATGTTTGCGCAGCACACTAGACTGTGTTTTTTAAGATCCGTACCGCTGGGTGTTTTCCCTATGTTCCACAGTATCCCTGCACCCACTATTGTAGTGAAGAATTCATGTGCTTAGGGATGCTGGGAGGAGCATAATATATTATTTAATTTCTACTTGATTAGGCATTTAAAGATATCTAATTTTCAGACAAGGCCCAAAACAGTCAGATGCAAATTCACTGATGAAGAATTAGTATGGATCATTTTTTAGTTGTTCGAGGGGCCACATTAAAAATAGTGGAGAAAGATCAGCTAAAAATAGTCTAGTATCAGTGATTTATGGGAAGTATTTGCTAAGGTCAGCCTGTATTTCAGTAATTAGCGATTTAGAAAGACCTTTCCCTGGAACCTTCTGACTGAGCATTGGCATGAGGATACAACGTCGATGCAGATGGAGATGCTTTGATGTCAGGTGTACTGGTTCAGTTAATTTACATCAGTATAGTCCCATGTTTTCAGCCTTTCATGTTAGATCAAAAGATTTTTTTGAGGCTCTCATCTATCCACCAAGGTAAAAGGAAAAAAAAACCCACAACAACTGATTAAATATCTCAAGATCATGCTAAAAGTTGATAACCTAGTGGACATGCTAGGAATCCATTGCCTGAACTAGGGATGGGACAGAAAGATTTGCAGATGTTCGGTGAGGTTCATATTTCTACATAATTGTTCTGTGTTCTGACACATATATATGTATTTTCTAACCTTAAACATATTTTAATTTTCTAAGCTCTGAAATATTTCAGGGAGTTTTAAAATCAGTGGAATGTGTAAAACTGCTAAAAAATGAACTTGACTAAACTTTGTGTTGCTCCTTAAGCAAGATATAAAGATTGTGTTCGGTTAAGTATAAAATGGGGTTTTAAAAATTGGGTTAGTTTCATTGTTTAATAGTAAATTAAAAATTCAAAGTATCTTCAGTAACCCCATTGTTCAATCATGTCTCAAACAAATTTTCTTAAGAAGCTCAAACTCATGGTAAGAAGCATTCTACAGTAGTAGCTGTAAGAATTAAATCAGTGTGAGTTTTGCCTTCATACTGTGTCTTGTGCTATCTAGTATAATTCAGCAAGATATGTAGTAAAGGCTTTTTAAAAATTTATTTTCAATAGCTGAAAAATGGATGTACACACCTCACTTTTTATGTTCTTGTTCATCTCACATACCACCACTAGAGGGTAGTAAAATATTTTCAAGTCTTCCTTTCCTTCTTCCTTTCATTTTGCTTTTTCCTTTTTTTCTTTTTAATGTTTGAACTCCTATTGAAGCATTTACTGACTTCTGAAAAGGTGATTTACATGGTACCTTACTCTCTATCTCCAGATTTTATTAGTGATAAGGAATTTTCCACTTCTGCTAACAGAGCTCTCTTTCCTGCTCTTGTGTATATGAAATTGTGTATGTCAGGTATTTTGAAAGGTTTTGGTTGAGAGTTTGCTAGTGTGAGCACCTCGGGCTCTGTTATACTGCCGTGACGTGCCAGGCTTGCACTGATTTGTGCTTCCACCGCAAAAGGTGCGGGAGAGGGCTTCAAGCTAACATACGGATCAGCACCGTCATCAGTTTCCATTCCCCTCTTGAAAGGCAGACTATGTGTTCAGAGCAGTAAAGACAAACGCTGAAATAATGGTGAGGGTTTTCCTGAATATTGAATGCACAGTGAACTGGCAGCAGGTCCTATTCCACAGCAGAGACTGCTGTCCAGGAACTGCTGCTGGTCCTGTCCGCGGACAGAAAGAAACCGCTGTCCTGCCCGGAGGCAAAGCCTTGCGTTTCCTGAAGACAGAGCCATCGTGCCTCATTAAGTCTTGCCTGCATTATAAAGTTCAGAAGACTCCCCAGCAGTCCACACAAACAGCAGCAGCATAGTTCCCACTGCTCTTTGCTTTGGCAGAATGTGGGTGCCTCTACACACCACAGGCAAAGGGGAGACCAGTGGTTTTTTCAGCTTTACAGCCAGGCAGGCAGCAGTCTGCAGACACACAGGTAAGAAGCAGCTGCCATGATCATGGTAGAGGGAAGAAAACAGGCCGTATCTCACAATGTCAAATGTTTGTTAAGATCTGCATAATGCAAAGTCTTTGGTGCTGGCATAAGGGTATTGAAAGTGATGCATTGGCATGTCAGCTCCCAGTACGTTATTTTAAATATAAAACTAAATAAAGCTTTTTACGTACCACATTTCTGTTTATGGCATTGGTTCTAAATACAGCCTTTCTTCCTTAAACACGCTATTCCTTGGACAGTAAAGAGGACTGTGCTCTGACCATGATCCAATTTGCTAAAGGCTGGATGGAGTAGTGGCTCCCTTTCAGGTAGAGGTGCAGTGCTGCTATCATATACATATGCCACCAAAACCAGAAAGGACAGGAGCCTTCAATGATGGGTGCCTAGCAATTCAGAGTATCACTTCCAGGAAACCAAGCCGATGAAGATATGTCAAGGTGGGTATACGAAAAGAGAGACATTGAATAATTACATCAATAGTCTATTCCAAAAAATCTACATTGTGCCTAGGTTTAGGTTCCTCTGTGTGTCTATGCATATTGATTTTCATTAAGTGTCAGAGGATTGACTTGGGAATGTACCTTTAAATAGTGATGTTCAATTTTTCTGGCTATTACTGCAGTGTTACCCAAGAAGCCTGTAGCTGAGCTTAATGTCCCGCTTTTAACTATTTTATAAAGGTAAATAATAATACTAAACAAGAATGGAAAGAAGTGTAAGGATATTAGTGCAGTTTCCATTATTTGTTGTTTTCTGTAATTGCTACTATATTGGATATGCAAATATATTACTATTGGAATAAAAATATCATTGACGCGTTCTGTGGAAATGTGACTACGTCATGTGAGCCTACATGTAACAGGTCATCCAGTGTTATTACATTACTGCAAAGTTCATAGTATACATGGTATGGAAGACTTAGCTACGTTTTTGTGAACGTGCTTTCTGCTGTTTGGTGTGCAACATGTAGAACTTATATATGCACATGCATATAAAGATGCCTCACTGTGTATACATAAAAATACAATTTTATAGATATCATACTTCATGCATCATTTGTAACTGGAGGTAAATACCTAGCTATTGAATTGCAATAATATACTGTTGAATTTTGTTTCAACAATATACAATATTTGTGTATTGTTTCACTGCTTTTAGGATTTATTTTATTCTCCTCTCCCTACCAACACACACACCCCACCCTCCTTTAAGCAATTATTCAGATAAGTAAAGCAATTGGAACTCTTGATCATAGTATCCTGGAAATACTCTTTCTCACTAGGGAGTGTTCCCTAGTAAAAGCCTGGGGATACATTTCATAATTGAACTATGACATTCAGTGAGAATGGTCAGCTCTGACTTATGTTTTAGTGGTGACATTCGTTCCTCTAAACATGTTGACAGAGCTTTGGTCAGCCTTTTTTTAGTGGGTTTTCAGTAACTCAAAGTAAGATTCAATAATGATGTCATTAAAGAAAGCATATATTGCAAACTACATGGTATTAATATTTTAGTTATGCTTCAGTTGAAAAAATATAGAAGTACGACTGAATAGACAATTTTAGTTCCAGCAATTGCAAGCTGTAAGGTGCTATCTGACTTGTCATTGTTCTTGTTCTCTTATTTGAATAACTGGTATTAAATGCAAATACAGAAGATCCATGTCCACTTCTACAAATATTAGATTTCTTAAATTGCATATAAAATCATGTACACTGCTGAACAATATTTTGACCATTGTAGTAAGTTTACATTGAAGCAGTCTTGGATGAGAACGTTCATTGTAGGAAAGAAATATGAAAGGGACTCACATTTAAGAAAAAGCATTCTAGCATATAGGTGTAATTAGTCTGCCTTACAGTACGTAGGAATAAACATTCTGTGGTTCTTGGGCATGATTTTATTGCCATTTCTGTGGGTTTTGGTAACGGAGCACAGAAGTAGAATATGCTTCTATTGTAAATTAACTTACCCTTCTTTAACCTTCAGCTGCCAGAATTGGTTGTTTGGCTTTGCTTTTTCATTTGTTGATTAACCAAATTCTCTTTTTCTCAATGACTTCTGAATTATTTTGGAAAGCTTTTTTGACTGCTTTATCTCCCATTTCATTTCCTTTAATATCTACACAGGCTGGAATCCATACAAAAATGACATTGTTGCTGTGACATATTACCTTATTACAGACATCAATAATTTCCAAAGCTATTCCTACTCTCGTGATTGAAATTTCTAGGATGATATCAAAGGCACTTAAAAGATCTGGAAAAGTGACAGATTGTAAAGGTTGTGCTTTAGCAATCTAATTTAGTGCCATCAGGATAGCAAATAACTCAGCAGTATAACCAGATAACTAATCTAACTGGCTTCTTCAACCCAAATTCACATGTATGAGGGTACTAAATCCTACCCCACTACCATCTCTGGAATGAAAATGGGAAACAAAATAGTGAAGATTAATACACAAATAATTAATTACAATGCAATGATTGCAATGAAATTTTTAGCCAAGTAAGGTTTTGCAGAGAATACACAGCAGTGCAACAAAAATTCAAAGTAAAATTAAACTCAAATGTTTGGAGGCCTGGTTGTCCTGGCATAGTTTTCTCACATTATCAGTTCTAAGAAGCCTTAGAAGTCGGGCTGACTCATGTTTTACTTTTTGTTTCAGGAACCGCTACTTTATATTATTTACAAATTAAAATGTTAGGTGCTGTTAGAAATGATGATTCATCACACTGTTGACCAAGCCAAAATCTGTGGTCTTACCTAGTAATTGTGAAGGATTCAAGAAATTACTTATCTTAGACAAGCGCATTTAAAGTCTTTAACAATCTCCCCTCCCCCCATCAATCACAGCACACCAGATTAAATGTGGTATGGCTGCCTTCTCCATAATTGTTCCAAATCCAACCAAACTGTTAAACAGTCCATCACCTCTTCCTATTTTTTCACTGCAGTTTCTTAATCTTTGAACTACTGCTAATGAAACTGCTTACTTATGAGTATAAAAATCACAGCTGCCCGGATCACTTTATTTGCCCACTTCACTGGCCCTGCATATATTTTTTGAATCCTTTAAGTATGTGATTTTTCCACCATATGAGGTTCAAAAGTAATTTTTTTGTACTACTACAAGGAGCTTCTTAATGTGATCGCTCCTTTAACTGTATTTTATCCATCTTTCCTTGGGGTGTCAGTCTTTCTAGCTCTGGGTTGTTCACTACTACAGGGAAAGTCTCTGTTCGATAAGGAGAATGCCTATGCTTTCATGGCATGATCTATAAGCCATTGATCATGACAGCCACTTAGGAAGTTCTGATCGATCATTTGTTTTAATACTTGCAGCCATTCCTTAGTAACCACCCTCTACTCAAGAAATTATAATAGAATGTCATGTCCAAACCACTAAGATCAACAAAGATCACCTTGCAGGGCTAAACATTTGACACATACATGCAAATAACTTAAGTCAAAATTTTAGGTTTTAGAAAGTGAATTCTTAATTTCCCAGAAGCCTCTTGAAGTACTACTTTGTTCTTTCATTGTTCAGTTACAAAACTGAATTTGATGTCCATAAGTCGTTATTCAGTCATTGCTCTAAATGTTTAAATTCTGCAGTAAATGTCATTTTTCCTTATTATTGGAGATATGGAGGTAATGAATTTTCAGTAACTTGAAAGAATTCATAGATAATTTAAATTGCTCACTTCTGTGAATACCTGACCTGAAAATTACCCTGTGCTTGTGCCAAAGTTAGACTAGACAATGTTGTGTGTTCTTTCAGTTCTGACAGCTCATTATGTTGTCACATTATGATATATACAATGGAAGAAGAAGCAGTTTTAAAGCAAGGCTAAACTACATGTGCTGTTCCACATGGACTCTTGTCCTTTTCCTTGTAATCTAAAAGGCAGTCTTTTGGTTATGTAGGAACATTGGGATATATAGGAATACAAATTTTCAAAGTGAAATACCTTAATTTACACAATCTCCATTACTCACACAGTCTGCATTTTCAGTTGACTATTGTCATGCTAACTTGATCCTTTATTTGAGAAAGCATTTTAGCAAACTGTTGCTCTCTTACATGCAGTATATGTTGGAGAATTAAGAAACTTATGGCTATATATGTGTGCTAAACTTTATTTTAAAACAATGTCACAGGCAAGATTGTCCTTTTTTAAACAGGATATTATAGTATTTCTGTGTCTATAAATACAACGCATAAAGCTCCTTATTACTGAATGCTTTATTAACATCAGAAGACAGTCTTATGACATGATCTATGGTTGATTGATTTGCCTGAAAGCCACTTTAATACTGAGGAGGAAGATTATTCATCTCCAGAAAGAATGACAGTCAACAATAAATCATTTCCTCCATCTTCTTACATAGCGATGAAGTTAAGGCTATCAGATGGTAAGAACCTAAATCAAAGCATGATCCAGTCTATTTTCTTTTTTTTTTATTTTATTTTTAAATAAGAAATGCGTAAGATTGATCAAAAGATAGGAATGCAATGCAATGCTACAAACATCATCACTGCAGGTATGATGAGCTATCAGAAATTTAAACACAGTAGGAATGTGGGCTTTTTCTCCCCTAAGTTTAATTCTTACTTGATATTTAAGATAATTTTAACTTGTTTTATAGTCTAATATACTTACAAAATTAACCAAATTTAAGACATGTTTTCTATAATAGCAAGGTTGAAAGTGTGGTTTAGTAGGTAGGGGCTTTGTGGGTTTATTATATCTCCGTCACTGAAATATTGTAGTGATCCAGTAGCTGGAGTATTTATGGAATGGTTTTATTACTTTGTGCTTACAGTGATTTTGAATTTCCACATGTGTATTTTTGCTTTTCTATACTAGTAACTCTAATTACTAGTTATTGTGATATCCCATAGAATTGCCAAGGCAGGAAAGCTGCAGGGGCAAGATGTTCTCCAAGAACATCAGACATTAGGGATAAGTCAGCAGAGTCCCCTACTTTGCCTGTCCTCAGGAAGAAATGTTGAAGTGTGAATGAAATCCTGAATTTCAAAAGGCTTCAGGACTTTTATATCCCATATGAAAGCAGGAATACTCAGTTTTGAATGTTTTCATATCTGGCTTTCCATGTCTGTGCACAGACAGCAAAGGAACAAGATGCAAGAGCAAAGAGCAAGTTCACTGAGTGATGAGTTGCTAGACCGTGAGCATCCCCTCTGTAAATCTGTTTATGCACTGTTGGGATTTGGGGAGTTATGGTGTGGATTATAAAAGATACGAATAGTAAAAATGTTATTCATTTTTTAGTATTATCACATTCATTTCTCCAAATGCATATTAACAGTGGTTTATTCTTACTGTTACCTGTTACTAAGTAGGCTAAAAGTTAGACTTTCTGGAACAAACAGTAGTCTACTCAAGCGAAGCCATGGAAGTCAACTGACTTAGGTTTCATAGCTGCTTCAGAATGCCATGCTGTATGACTTATACAAGATGATTTTGGCACTTTCTTAGATTTGTGAGTGCAAATCTGTGCAATCTTATACAGCATCTCTAGCTTTTTCTATGTGCTTTATTAACTCTATTCAAGGTTTAGTGTATAAATGGAGAAGAGAGAAAAAGAAAAGGCTAGAAAGTCATCCCAACAGAAAATTGACCAAAGCAACATGCGAGATACCAATATCATTAACTAAATATAAAAATTTAGGCTTAATACGCACTGGCTTTTTTAATGCCAGTTAATATATATTATTGTTTCTAGCTGCATGAATGTTTTCCATACATGCCAATGAACTTGTGATATTTCAAAAATATTTCAAATTATTTAGTAGACAACTGAAGTAGAGACTGAAATGGCATTCATTCAGCTTGTCAGAGTTAGCGTGGGGTTTTAGCCAGGCATTTATTCCAGTCGTCTTTAACAGTATTAACTATTTGTGCTTTCCTTGCATTCTGGGTGTGCAGTTTCATATGTTAAGGTAGTAAGGGTTTTTTTCCAGTACTTGCAACTGAAATCACTGGGAGCTGTGTCTGAACAGACAGCACCTTATAGTACAAATTACTGAAAAATTTGAACTTTTGTGCCAACAAGAAAATCAAGATTAGCTGATGTTTTTGGTCCAGCTCCTAGTTTATCTCACATTATTATTTAGTAATGGCAATAGCAACACCTCTTATCTAACGTTTTTTGAAAAATGATAGAAGCAGTATTTGTGAGGCATGCAAGTACCATAGTAATGACTATGATCAAAAGCACTCGAGTAAATTAATAGCACTAGCTGCAGAGCAAATTTTGAATAGTGTGCAACAAGCATAATGTCTCAACTTGAACTGGAAGGACAGAGTAATATACCGCCTTGTTACTTATAAGTTTGACATCATCCAGTCAGTGTTCTTACTGCTGCAAGGGTCCTGGAGCAGGTGGAAAGAAAAGAAAAGGGTATTCAGCCATACAATAAAAACCATAGATTTTAGGAGTACCGAAACAGTCAAGCAAGCAGAGTCTTGCCACCTCCTGTTTTTTCAGAAAATATACTTAAAATAAATTTGTATATGTGACTATATTGACTCGAAGCTGAAAAAGTGGAAGCTTAAAAAGTCTCTGAGTGTATTTTATTTATATATGTAATACTTCTCATTTGCCTGTGCAATTGCATAGTACTTTTACTGAAATGTAAAGAAAAAACAAAGATACAGACTAAATGGATCAAAGTGGTTTTCAACAAAAATTCTGCCATTTCATATCAACTTGAAAGTTTTTTTTTTTAAAAGCTAGAAAAGTTGCAAAATTATTTTAACTTTTTTTTTTCTAATCTAGGCAGAATTTTAAATAGTCTCACTAACCATGACATTAAGAATAGCATCATTTTCTAAACTGCTGCCTGTGAGTCTCTGTAAAACCATTTTGCATAAGTGTCTTCCTGTATCGTGGAAGATGGACTAAAATGTGGTAGTAACTTCTAGTTCTGAGAAACGTGAAAAGGAAATTCTCAAATAAGATACCTGACAAACACAATTCAGCTCCCCTGTTCAGCTGTATAGCTTCTCGCAAGTCCTTCAATCCACCACTAAATAGTTTTTATTTTAATACAGAAGAATTTGCTGGGGAGAGGAGAGGGACCACTGCAACTCCTTACCTAATTCATGCTGTTCTTGTCCTGCATCATCAGAAAGATAGGCTCATTTGGGAGAATGAGATCCAAGAAAGAATCTTGACACAAAATTAAAAAAAGTGCAATAATTCTCCTTTTTAATATTATTAATAACTCAGTCATGAGTACGTATGTCTATATTTTGTTAAAATTTAGGTAAATTTGTGTTGCATTTACTGTTGACTCCATCATTTGAATTTAGTGCCAAGAATTTGTTCTTTGCTGCCCAGGTTGTGTTGTGGTGGATTTGGGGGTATTTTTGGGGGTGGTTGTTTTTTTTAAGGACATAAACATCTCTGACAAAATTGTACCTTCATTATTCTCTTTCTGCTTTTTTATTAAGTCTTTTCTCTTACTATTGAGCTTAGGTAATCCAGTGAATTGGGGACTTCTTAGTAGTGTTATTGTTTTCTTTTTTTAAAATCCTTATTGGTTTTAGCGTTCTGAAAGCTTTATTGAGGTTTTGATTTTTCTTACTTGACTGTTGTAAACCCACTTAGCATTGCCTTATCAAGTGCAACTAATTAACATCAAAGGGATATTGTTATTCATTATCGTTCTATGATCAGTCATGTATACCATATATGCTGAATTGGCTCTTTTGAATCTCATTCAGTATGCTTACTTTAAGTTTCTTATAGATTGCCTTCTTCATTTGCACAGTACTACACAAGTTAATATGCATATGCATCTAAGTGGAAAATTGCCTATTCCTGAAAAACCATAAGACCTGCCTATTGGCATTTTCTATAAAATACATACACAAATATTTCACTACTAACGGGCACATCTTGCCTGTGCTTCTTTGTTTCCCTGCTCCCTCTTGACTCACTACGTTCACGATCAAAACCCAACCTGCAAATTTCTGCTAGATCCAATTTCGTCTCATAGTGATCTGGTTTCCTTACATGTGTCGCTGGTGCTTGCTGTCAACCCATAGGTAGGCAAAGGGCTAACATAGATACCCTGGCCATTTTCTGTCACCGCACCATTGCAAATGCTCTGCTACTTCCGTTCCTTCTGTGCAGAACAGGCTTTCCAGTTCCTGAAATGAGGAGGGAATTCTGTCAACAGTGCAGAAGATGCCTTGTCTCTGAAACAAAACCCTGAAACTGCAACTCTGTAGGTTTTTGTTTCTGGCAGTATATCAGAACAGGTCTGTTCCAAGTGTTCTAGATGTTTAGAGCGTAAAGGCTGCAGAAATGCAACATAATAGTTCTCAAAAGTTAATGTATAATTTTACATTGGAAATAGTGTTCCTGCCATTTCATAGAATCACACATGTGTGTGTCTCCTGACGTATACCACTACCAACCGCAACCAGAAAAGTTAGGCTAGTTTTTAGTTAGACATGGTGTGAATATATACGCACCTTTTCCCTGGATTTCCAGCATATTTATATATTAGCTTTATATTTTTATGCCTCTAATGTGTAATGGTTTCTTGGAAATGCATTTACATGTTGCAGATATATTTATGGCTATATAAGAGGTGTTCTGTGTTTTGGGTTTTTTTTAAATTCAAAGTATCTGAAATAGTGAGGTCTGTTGCAGCCCATAAAAATGGCACCTTTCTATGATAAAACGGAGATTGCGTTATATGCCTTGGAGTGTTCTGAATTTCATGGACATTGTTCACTCGCAAAAACTGGCAAGAATGTCATTTGTACTAAGATGATGCAGGTTTGGGGGAGTATCTGCTTCCTGTGAAACACTGGATTTTTTGACATTTAATTTCAGATCAAGTCATGTAGAAACCACACAATTTAAAATATAAATTTAAAAAAAAAAATAGGCGAAAAGGAAGTGTACTGTACATATATTAATGAGGAATTTCTAATTTTGCTTGGAAAAAAATAAAAAACTTTTTAAAAAAAAAAAACTGTGGCATGATTTGCTTTCAGATAGATATAATGGAGACAGGCGCTAAAAGTACTTCTCTTTGATTTTAATTTTGGTACATCAGTAAGGCTATCTAGAATTCCATCAGCTTCTGTCCTCTGGAGATCTAGTGTCTTGCTGAAACATTTGAGAACTTGTAAATACAGATCAAAAATAAATAGTCTTGTCTTTATTTTTAAAGTCTTTTGAATCAGTGCTGTATCACTAGTGAGTTTCTTGATTCTAAGCAATTTCCTAAGAGAATGAAAAGAAATCATATTTTTACAAACTTTTGAAAAAGCCAGCTATATTAATGCATTACATCTAACGCCTAAACTATGTGTCCAGTCACTGAAGACAGACTTGTCAACGGTGAAGAGCTGCAGGCAAAAGAGTATGTGCAGAAATACATAAAAACTTTCGTAATTCTGTGAACAGATGAATCTCTTTAGTATTGCTCAGTTAGTTACGGGGCGGGGGGGGAGGGTGTGAATATCTTTAACTCCTGTATCCTTTTTTTACTTGTCCTGCTTCTCGCTCTTTTTTTTCCTATGGTCTTGCCATATTTTGTCACATTAGAATGAGCTGACTGTTCTTGCTGTTTGCCACCTCCTCCTCTCATTCAGTCTCTCGAGCTGGATGACTTAACCTGACTTTGCTAATGTCTGTTAATAGTACGAAAAATAGCAGAGAGCGGGCATCTTGATCCTCCCCTTTCCTATTTGGAGATCTTTTTGTACAGTTTCCTTTTGCTATCTTATGTGGGTTTCTGGTGTCATGGTGTTAAGTTCCTCTGCGAGTCACAGCTTGCCCTAGGTGCTTCTTCCATGCCATCCGCTGCATCCCATTGAAACTGAACTTCTCATCTTCGCTAGGGAGGTGCTTCACCCCGCTCAGAGTTAGGGGAGGGCATAGGGGGTTTTTCTAGCGTGGTGTGGTTTAACCCCAGTAGGCAGCTGAGAACAACACAGCTGCTTGTTCACTTCCCCCCCAGCAGAATGGGGGAGAGAATTGGAAGGGTAAATGTGAGAAGACTTGTGGATTGAGATAAAGCCAGTTTAACAGGTAAAGCAAAAGCTGTGCGTGCCATCAAAGCAGGGTGGGAATTCATTCACTGCTCCCCGTTGGCAGGCAGGTGTTTAGCCATCTCCAGCAAAGCAGGGCTTCATCATGTGTAATGGTTGCATGGGAAGACAAACACCACCACTCTGAACATCACCATCCCCCACTGCCCCCTCTTTTCTACCAGCTTTTATTGCTGAGCATGATGTCATATGGTATGGGGTATCCCTTTGGTCAGTTGGGGTCAGCTGTCCCGGCTATGTCCCCTCCCAACTTCTTGTACACCCCCAGCCTGCTTGCTGGCAGGGCAGTGTGAGAAACAGCAAAGTCCTTTTTTTCCAGTTCTAGATGCTGGATCAATTTGAATTTTGAGACCTTTTTTCTTCTGCTTATTTGTTATGAAATACATCACACCCTGGCAACATGTCATTAACATTTACATAAAGTAGTGTCTGAGTATTCCAGTTTGAGAAGACTACATCATTGATATCGCATTACTTGTGTATGTTCCTCTCTGTAGTAGGTATATTGAAAGCTCAAATGATCTTAAATTCCATGGATTGCATATGCTGTCAATTTTAGATTTGGGGGGAGCAGTGACATCTATTCATGCAACTCACCTCCTAAAATATATTCACTTATTCTCCATTTTGGATGACAGTGACTTCGTTTGTACTCTTTCTTATTTTTTTTAATAGAAAGAAAAAAATCACCTGCGAGCTAAGTTATAATTCATGCATTCTAGGCAGTTTTAACATAACTTGAATATGCAGCAAAAAGTAAGATTTATTGTGTAATTTACCTAGAAGTACCTCCCTTTTAAGACATAATTTCTTCATCAAGTATTGCTTAAGTGGGCTTCAGTACGTAACGTCAATCTACATGATCTGTATGTCATGTAAACCATCTTCTGTTTTGTTTTGTTTAACACCCAGTATCTGTGTGTAGTAAACCAGAATGTCTCTGAAGTAAAATGCTATGGAATAGGTTTAGAATTAATGCCAGGTCATGATTAATATTAAATTCATATTCTAATTTTTCCTATCAAATCATCTTCTTGCAAGTTGGTCATACATGCAAGCGTAATCACATATGCTCTGGGAAAGCAGATGAACTAGAAACAATTTATGACTTGGACGCATATATGCCTGTTCTTTAGCTGAGCTGCATTCATGAGCCAAAACAGAGAAGAGGAATAAGAAAAACAAATTCATTGCAAATTCAATACTTAAGTTTAGAACCAGCGTGAAGGCTGGATGATCAGCTGTACTTGGATCTAGAAAGTTCTACAAAAGTGTGCAGGTGACTTCTGTGACATTATTGTAGCTCTTCAGGAAATGCGCAGACATAACGACCAGAGTATCTATGACAAGTTTTAATGTTTGCATGACTCCTGCATCATTATACCTTGAAATGTTCCCTCTTAACGGAATACGTAAAGGTCAGGATGTAAAAGAGAGACATTTCCCTACAGAGGAATAAATGTTGGTGTGATGTTAGAAAAGCTGACAGAAAGAACGAAGAAGTGCGTCCCCAGCTGAACGTTTAGGCACCGTTTCAGTTACTCTGAGCAGTTTGTACCAATATAGACCATAAAAATGAATGAGTTGCATGCCTACCTGGCAGCGTGAGGGGAGAGGTACAATGCCTGACAGATGTGCCCTCGGTACCAAAGGAATCAGACCCTGCTGCACATGAAGATTGGTTTTATTGGACTTTTGGCAGTAAAATCCGAAGGAACTCGCTAGCTGGTAGCTCCTATTCAGATATTTATATAGAGAAACAAACTTTCAAAGGACTAGGTTTCTACTCAGACATCTAAACACCTTGTCGGATTTTCCGTGATCTCCCAATTTTCTTATCTTTTAAACAGCCTTAATCAAAGGTCTGGGCTTTGGATACATACAAACCTTGCGAATACCATGGGCTTTTTCAGTTGGATGAGGGTGATATATATAAAAGTCAATGGTTGATTAAAAATACATGTTTGCAATGTCTGGGGGCAAAGCTTAATTTGAATTTTGTATTTCCTGTAATACTATAATTTCAAAATTTATGGGCTAGATTAGGCCTGAAAGAATAACATACAGCTAAGCATCACTAGCATTATGGGGATTTGCACTCTAAGATCGTTTCTTTTTAGCGCGGCCCACCTTTGCCAAACTTCATCCCTTATAGCGACTGAGACTTAATACAGCTTAGTCTAAAATTAATGGTTAGAAATGCTGATTAACATGAATAGAATGTTTCTCTCTGGCTAATATATACTTTTGCAAAAGGTAGCATCCACTACTAAAACTGAAAGATGGTGGAAAACGTGTTTGCATATATTAGAAAGCATTTTAAAAAAAATAATGACCAAAAGTCTGTGCATAGTATTACTGTCTTCCTGTGAGTCAGGCCACATAATAGCATCTTGGGGTGGAAATAGAGAGACATGAAAAGGAGAGGAAAAAAAAAAAATTGTTGTTATTCAGTATAAATTTTACTTAATTTTTTATGTATTTAAATATGGCTCATTGGAACCTGCATTTGAATTTTTATAATTTACAAGTAACAGTTGACATATGAAACAACCACATGTGACAACTTTCATGTACTTACATACCCTGTTGCATGTCACGTGGACCTTTTAACATTTAAGATTGAAATGCTGTCATTACTACTAATTTAGTAAGGGCTTCACTTTCACAATGTAGAGTTTGCCAGTTTTTGTTGAAATAGTCAAGTTTAAATAATTGTTAACAGATCACAAAAAAAATGCATACATGCCAACACTAGAAGCACAAGTACCTTTGTACTCGGTCAACTTACTGTCTGTACAAGGAGTGCCGCTTCTTAATGTGGGGGAAAAAGAAGTGAATCAGTTCTCTTAAACATTTTAATTGTAATAAAAATCCTATATTAAACATGGTGCCTTTTTAGTCTTTTTTGGTTTTCCATAAGTTTGGAATAAGCCATCTTGTATTTTCAACTGACTGAAAAATGTAATTTGACATTTTTAAAATTAAAACCGTCATGGTATTTAAAGATGAACTTAAGCTCTACTAATTCTATTAAACTGCAGGCTGCCAATGAGTTATAAAGTCTAATTAATCATTTTGTCAGCTTTGCCTTCTGAAGCTAGTCAATATAAATTTGAATAAATAGGAAGCTGTTGACCCAGGCACCTCTGGATGTTCTGAATAAAGATGTGCCAGTCATAAAATACCCTAACTACTACCTATTTTGACTGCATGTAGTATGCACAAATACGGCAGGGAATTATTCAAGGCTAACATACAGGCATGGTGGTAAAGTCTTAATTTAAAGTATTTATTTGTGGTGATAAACAAAAGAATACATATAATAATTTCTTATTTGAGGATAAAAACTTTGACTAAAAAGTTTGTCGCTGACACTGCAGTGTGACATGTCACATCAGGTTGCATCAATGGAGCTATGTTATGTAAAAGTAATGAAATGTGACTGATAGAACCCAAGAAACTGTAACATACTGTAACATAATGTGTCAGCATTTCTTTAATGGAGCCTTTCAGGAATGCTTTTTGGTAAAATACCTTAAAAAATCAGTTACAAAAAGTGATGAGGAAATAAAAAATATCTGCACTCAGTTGCTACAAGGAACACGTGAAATAATTTAAATAAAAATTATTTCCAGTAATTTCATAAGATAGATATCTGATCTGTAAAGTTACAACAATGAAGTCTATGCACCATCCCTGATAATTCTGTAACTGTATTTTATGAAATTGAATTCTTGATCCTGCGCAGGAATGAAAATTTCCCTGTGTGTGATGCAAGATAAAGTTGTCATGCCCATCTTGCTGGAAGTTCTCTCTATTTAGTAGAAAAAAACCTTGTATTTCCCTAATATATTCTAATGATCTGAGAAACCTCATTTTCATTTAAAATAAAATTGAAAAAAAAAAATCCACTTTCCTAGAAACAAAATGATTATTTACTTCTGTAGAGGTCAGATTGCATCTTTTTCTTAATATCTCACTAAGCTTTTGAACCTGAAAGTGGAATAGCATTGTGTGAAGGATGTGACATATAAAACACCATTGCCACTGACATTCTTCTTCGGAGGATGAAAGACAGTGAACTGTTTGTCTTCAGCAGATTAACAGGGAAGGTTGTTTTTGTTTGTCTGACTGGTCAAGGACAATTTACAGTTCAGTTACTCTGAAGGAAAGACTTGTTGATTTGAGAGCACTCCTATTATAGCTCCAGGTGGAGGATGATAGATCTAGCCGTCATTGTGATAAACTGCAGCCTATACGCTTGCAATCCACAAAATAAATAAAACACTAGTAGATCTGTTTGGTTCAGCTACTTAACAGTAAGTGCTGGCATGTAGGTGTAGGCTTCTTTAGTGAAGGTACCAAGGATTTAAATGTTCCCTTTAGTCCAAACGTATCTTGGGCTTGCTGAGAATATTTAGTGTTTGTGAAGAGGGGGGAAAAAAATGTAGGGGGGGGGGAACTTTTCTCTGTAAAAATTACTTTTAAATCGCAGTAGGCCAACAGTAAATTTTATACTTCCTACAAAATTTTCCTACTTTACATAGTTAAATGCTTGATTTCTCAATTTTTTCTCTTATCTTTGGATTTCTCAGTTGAGTTTTTTAAAAATCTAGTTCACCCCCTGCCCATGGAAGACTGTTGTCTGTAGAGTACCCTCTTTTGGAACAACCACTGTGACAAAGGGAGCACAAATTTTCTTTTAGGCTTAGCTGATCTATTAGTTCTGTTGCTTATTATCTGGTTGGATATTACACTTGATAGCCATTATCATTCCATTAGAGCAGTCTTGTCAATTTTTAATTGCTTATAATTTCTTTTAGGATATAATCAATATATATAGGAACTTCTGTTTTATTTAGTAATGGGAATTGTTTGCTCTGCCACTAAGCTTTAACTAATAGGAATTTTCTGCTGTGTAATGTTAATTTTTATTATTTTTCTCTTGGCGACATGAGATAAATCACTGCTAACAGCACTAATTCCACCATATTCTAGTCAACTATGCCACTCTACAAATTTACATTAAATTAAAATTCATATGCCTAAGAACAACCTGTATAAATAGATCAATAAAAAATTATATTTACTCTGCACTTTCCTGCACATCTAGTTCCATTCCCCTCTGTGCAGGGAGGTTGTACGGGCTGATCTTGAATTTTCCATTATGTTGGTGGTGCAAACAACACTAATACTGGCAAATATAGTGTACCTACATACCAACAGATTTTAATTTGGTAAGATTGGGAATTGAAAGCGGGGAGAAAGTTATGTCCAAAACTCAAACTTTATCCTTCATTTTTCATTAAGACATGGTGTTTAAAACAACAAACTACCCACGCAAGAACAAAGCCATTAAAACAAGTGTGTGTTTGTACATAAGACATGAATAATATGTGCTATAGAAAATGCCGTCTGGAAAAGAATGAAGCCAGTTGACTGTTCTGAATCTGCACTTCGCAGCACTGAGTGCCGCCCACAATAAGTGAGTGCGTCTCTTCGTTCAGTCTAGTGGTTAGATCAAGAATGGAGGAGAAACCGGTCCTTTATGCTTTTCATCTTGCAGTTCAAGCAGCAAAGATGAGCTCTAAATTGGGAGATTGTATGTTCAGCTTCAGCACGCTTTACTTCCAAAAGCAGTTACATAGTTTTCTGTTTTTCACGATAGGTTTGGGGTTGTTTAAACACTCAGTTTTTGCAAAATACTTCAGAAGTTAATGATAGCACCTAAAACACCAGGCTAGTTTTCCTCTATATAAAGACTGTACAGCCCTTTAGCTGTTTTGTGTCCTTACTGTAGTGTCACTGCTGTCTTTGAGATGTGCTCTTAGCTATTTAAATTCTGTGAAATCACCTACTGCTTCAGGAAGCAATGGCTTTCTGAATAGGACTTTTGAAATACAGGGAACTGGCAATTCTGCGTGCTTTGACACACGAAAGGCATGCGCAAGTCACCTCCTCTGCCCTCCAGCAAGTGGGTGAGAGCAGAAAATGAGCATTCTGCTTCATTCGTGTCTGAGCCTTGAACGGAACAGGTACCATTATTGAAGGAAATATTACAGAGTGATGTTGGATAGCTCTTTCAGCAAGGATGGACAGTTTATCTGATACCATTCCGTGCTTAATATTTCATTAATGCTCATGAAAGCACCAATGAAAACACTTTTATGAAGTGTTTTTATTTATTTGGGGGGTTTTTTTGCTTTTTTTTTTTGTTTTTTTGCTCTTGTGTGGACTCGCACAGGAAAATACCTATCACTTATGATCACAGTAACTATTTTCGGGAAAAGGAGGAAGGGATGATATTGCAAGTAAAACTCAGTTTGACAGTGAAGAGCAAAACCAGTGTTATTGTTGGTTGGGTTTTGGTGGTTTGCTTTTTTTTTTAAAGAAGAACTTGTATACCAAAAAAAGTTAAATTAAGAAAGCCCTAGGTCTACATAACAAATTAGTAATTAATAATCTGACAATAATGTAATAGTAGTAGGTAATATTAGAGGAGGTGTAAATGTTACCAGTAGAAATTCAGTGCAAATAAGCTTGGTTCTGGGAGACAGAAATGTGGTAGTGGCTACGGCTATGGTTTCTACAGATGGTTTTGATGCCCTATGGCATTTATTTAGTTGGTTGCTTACAGGGAGGGAGATGAGTACCTAACATTGTAACATTCTTTACCAGCTAATCACTGCTTTTCAAATCGAATTTTGTGTGGAGAACACCTAGAAAGTTTTAATACTGGCAAATTTAATCTCTTCTTGGCTTTGTTTTGTAAGTTTTACACAGCTCTGTTTTCTATTGTACTGGTCTTTTTTAAGACAGTGCAGTTGTCAAATGCATATTTAAGTGTCTGATGCCTAAAATAAATGTTCTGAGCAGTCTTGAGTGTCAATTCCAAAAATTCAAGTCACTTTTTCCACTATGAATTTAATTCAGAAGTCATCTGAAAATCAGGTGGTCCAAATACCATTAAGAATGGGAGAATTCCTGTATGCTTGAGAGTCATCCCTTAAGTGTAACTCAATAGCAAATCCGTGTGTCGCTGGTGACAGCCTAGGAGGTTTCTTACAGTTCAGCTGAAGTTTAGAGAGTTGTCATTGTACAGTGAGACATTTTGCTTGCCCCTCCAAAAGCAAAACCTGTACAAATTATATGATTTTAGAATAAGGTGAAGTGTCAACACCGATGTGATTTTAATGGAAGAATTAGCTAGAAATGCACAGGCTGTACCTATTGCCTGAAGAGATTGTAAATGCATTTTGGCTGTATATAATTTATTGCTTTTTCCTCTGTGATTAGAGAAAGCAAACAAGTCCATCTCTGCACTCAAGGAAATTGGGGAATCAATTTCATGGCAGGAACAATAACAAACAAACAGAAAGCTTCTATGCTAGTACAGGAATAGTCACGTTTACAAAGTTGTGCAGGTTAAGCAAAAAAGTTTTTTCTTTTTGTACCATGATTTTTCATTTTGCACTACAGGCTTTTAGGGTTATTAAATGTCTAGATTTTAAAGCATATTTCATCAACTGAAGCAGTATACAGGAGCCAAATTCTGGTTTTTGATACACAAGCATCACTCTCACTGATTTCATTATGAATTTTTCATTTATATTCAACAAAGCAATGTTTGACTCTGCAGTGGTCTGTTGTATGAGATGGAATAGCCATTGGAAATCTAAATGTTTCAATGTAATTTCAATGCAAGAGTCACTGAAAAACTCTTCTTCCCTAAGGGGGAAAAAAAGTTAATCATTAGCTAACCAAGACAATCTATGCACTTCAAAAAAGGGATCCAAAATCTTCCATAGGGCACGTGATGTTCCAACTGATACCTGTGAATTGTAGAGAGGAAATGGAACTCTAAGCAAACATCTCCAGCCTGTGAAACATATTTCTGCCATGCCTGGATCCACCATGAGTAACCTGTGGTGCATGTGCTGAAGTGTGCCCTACACAAGGCGTTCACCTTTGTCGAATAGCAGGGAAAATAGTATGTAACCAAATGCTAGAATGAAATTAAGCTGTTGGTCTGGAGGAAAGGGGGCAGAAGAAACCAGCTGTGAACGATGGGGGCATCATCTGATGTCTGCCCGAATTATTCAAATCCCTTCCCACCCCTTTGGTGATGCCAATCCCTAAATTATATGCAGAGTCTCATTGCCCTCCTCTACTTTGCTCGCGTCTTGAAACGCAGTGTTTAAACTGCACTTAGTATTTCAGCTCAAGCCTTCTCAACACTAACAAAGAAGGCTTTATGGTTTCTCAGGGCATGTTATTGTTTATACAACACAGCAAGAGATGCAGCCATTGGCCTTTTTCAGAAGAGTGGCACTTGGCTGGTACACGGCTTGTGATCTCCTATAACCGGTGGATGTTTTCCTCTGAGGAACAATTATCAGTTTGTTCCCAGATCGTTATTTGTCTACATATCCATTTCTATTTAGGTATAAAATCTCTTAGTCACTTACTGAACCGGGGGGGAGGACTCGGATAATTGTCCAAGTGTTTCAGGATTTTAAATTCTAAGCCTCTCTATATGCTTGTGGGCACCTCCCAGCTTTTTGTCATTTGCAGATGAAATAAGCTTTTTCTGTACTCCATCGTAGTGTTGTGTTCTTTGTGCATAGTTTTTTCTCAGACTAGAGGAAAATATATTAGCATATTTTAAAGAAAAATTATAAGAAAACACCCTGGGTTTATTTTCTCCTATTTCAGTTTTTCAAATAGTTTAAACAATGAATAGATGATACAGGCAGCCTGTGGTCATCTCCTGTATTGTTACAGTCTCCTCCATGGTGACTGACTGTCACAGGCTTGATAATATTAATTTGAAATTCTAATTATCTTGCAGCATAGCTATCAAAAGTACAAAAAAACCCCATTGCATTTGGGTCTATGAGCCTGTTGTTTCAAATTTCTTGGTTAAAAAAATCCAACCAACCAAAACAACAACAGCAGAAAGCAAACAAAAAAGGAAGAAGGAACTGCATGACTTATAAATTGGCAAAAGGGCATCAGCAGGTAGCTGGATACAGATCTTACTTCACCTGGTTTCAGGCCACTGATACTGTGCCACTGTATTTATTCAGTTCTAATGTAATTCCTGAGTTGTCCAAAGCAAAGAAGGTTGTACCACCAGCCCGCCTGGAATCAAATGACAGGCAACAAGAATTAAATACAAAGAAAATACTTTTACTGCTTATCTATTTTTCAGTTAGAAATATAGAAAGAGAACAAAAAGTGTATTTTTATAACTAGATTTCTTTTTTTGTAATAGGAATAACTCAGATTTTTAAATTACTGTCACGTGACATCAGTGGATTAAGCATCAGTCTCTGCTCTTCTGAAGGCAAATAATGCTACCTGTAAATTTTCAAGAAAGAGTTTTGATCCATGATGTAGAAGAGTGCTTTTCCAGATGAAATCATCACTTTAAATGTCTAAATACCCTAAATTGTTGCTGCAAATAATTATAAGTAAATGTATGTTCCCATGTTTAGTTACATTTTCATTTTTGTTCCTCAGAAATGAGGACCATATGACACTGGAATGAAAATTTTCTTCTCAGTAACTAAGTTTTCCTTACAGCCCAAAACTTACAAACAATTGGTCTTAAATGTTTTTGTCGGTTTTGGGTTTTTTTTCCTTTTTTTAACTTTGAAATTATGTTTTATCTCCACTAGGGAGCAGCAAATGACGTAAAAATATTCTCTTTACTCAGTCTCCAACCAAAAGTAAGTGTGTAGAAACTGGATGAAGACTTCTTTCATTCAATAAACTGGCACCTTTCAAATACATTCACTTTCAATTTCTGTTTGAACAGTTGGGATTTTTGAAAACTTTGTAGTAGCCTTGTGTCTTATTAGAACTTTTTATTTCCCCCTGTATAAGGTGGTCTTCAGTGGATAAAATGGGTTTTCTTTCATGTTCAAGCTGCTGTACAAGGGTTAATGATGGGCCTGAATGCTTGAATTTGCCTCGGATAAAAGCTTTGTATGATTTATCTTTTGCCATATTTTTAATTTTTAAATAGTATCTTTGTTATAAAAGCACCTTGAATTGAGGAATATATCCATGTATTTTGAGTATTTCAAATTTCATTTTATATGTTATTCAATTCCTTATTCCTCCTATTTGTCTGTGCACCCTGAAGAAGGAAATGAAGATTTGTTAGTGTGTTAAAAATAAATATATCCCTTTCATGCTTTTTGGTCTGGTTAAAGACTAAACACATGCAGATAATAAAAGGAGAGTATATACACGAAGAGAAAGAGCAAGAACAAGCATCTGGGGTGGCGTAGAGTTTCTTCTGGACCAACAGGCTAAAACTTAAGTAAAAATTAAACCTTTTTTTTGTGGCTGGCAGCTGCTAAACTACGGAGTCATTTTCTGATAAAAGTGGTGGATGCTCTTTTTTGGAGTCATTTAAGAGTGGACAGAGAAAAGCTCTAAACAATCTACTGCAGCAAATAATCTTGCAGTGACAGCAAGAGAGGCTCAATCACCATATTTCTTGCTCTGATTTTTTCCTTCTTCTGTCACTTAAGTGGAATATGTAAATGATAGGTATTAAAAATGGGAAATTAGTTTCTGGCCTGTGAGAAAGATGTGGCTGTGTGATGGCCTTTGGTTTTGTTTGGGGCTGTCAGGAGGTTTTGGGAGGGCTTGAAAGAGACGCTGCTGTATTGAGAAGGGTATTGTGGCTTTAGCCCACGTGCAGTGAATGCAGGACGCTGGGGACCGATGGTGGTTTAGGGCCAGCAGTACCCTGCACACCACCATGCTAGTGCAGCAGCCTGCAGAAAGGAGAGTATAAGCTGCTTGAGTTTAATGAAAAGACATTGTACTCTTTGCTGTCTGCTGGTTCTTCTTTCTGAGTGTCTTTGTATTTCTGGATAATGCTATTAGTGTGTTCTGAAACGTAGGTATTTGGCTTAAGTCTTCACATGGCTTCTTGGGTTGAGAAAGACAGAACTTTGTAGAAATAACCATGACATGTTTATATAGCCAGTGCTCTTTTATGCGTTTACATTTGCAGTGGATATTGCTGGATGTTAAAATATACCTCTAGAAACTACCTTCTCAGGAAAATATGAAATGGTATTTTTGAAAGACAGAATTTTTCTGTCTTTTATCAAAGAAAAAACCCACCTGACAATAACTTTGGAAGCTGGTTCCTTTTAATTCTCACACTGCGGAAGGCATGTTTTGAGCGTCAGCACTTCAAAGGTGAAGCATCTAGCCCATGAGGCAGCACTGATGGCATATTTTGTCCTGTCTCTCTGGTACATTAGGCAGCCCTAAGGCAATTGAAAAGCCTGTTAGGATCTCATCCACCTAACCTTCCCATTTCTGCTTCTTTCTCATGTCTGTCATACACTCAGGAAATTCAGATAATTTCAATGTTTCCAGAGTGATTAAAAATCTGCCCTTGTTCTACCCTTTTCTGCCTAGCTTCTAAGTTTAACTACTTCAGCTTAACAAGAGTCAACGTGTTTAAAGTTGTTGAACATGTGGCAGGAGATATATCTAGATACATATTTTGTCTCTGAGTAACCTGCTGCCCACCAAAATGAGACCGATGGAGTAATGAACAGGCATCCAGTTTTACAGAGTGTGCCGAAAGGGATCATGGCTTAGAGACTATCAGCTGTAGCCCACTGGGAAAATCATAATCAGCCAGACTGAATCCAGCCCATAGCATCATCGCCCTTAATGGCGTAGCTCCTTTCAGCTTCAGCCCTAGCAGCTGTGTGCTTTGCTTTCTTCTTCTTCAGAAGGGCTGTGTACAGCAGACTTGACCCAGAAATGAGAACTTCACAGCTTTGGCTCTGTGTGATAAGCATCACACAATGTACGTTTCCTCAGTTACCTCCACCTTGGAGTTTATACGGCTCTTCTGTGGTAAGGGAGAACGTGCTGCAGAGATACTGCTGCTTCTGTTGTGACAGGGTGTTTATTTCTATAAAGATCGGGGAAAGGGAGAGCTTAATGGAAAACAAGAGTATTGTGGATGAAAAAAGAAGTAATGAGAAGTTACTTGAAAGTATTATCCGTTGATTCTTTTCTCTATCAAAAGGAAAAAGAGACACTTAAATTTATCAGTTTTCATATGCTGTGCATGAAAGTGATTGGGATAATTTACGTTCACACTTACTTTGATAGACAGTGAATAGATGGATAGTGAATTCAACTTTTTTATCGCTAGCCATCTGTATCCAAAAGCAGGAGCATTAGGAGCATGGCAAATTACTCTGTTTTGGGATGCAATTATATTTCAGTAGAAAGGTAAATACATGGAAAATACCTGAATGCTGACTGTAAGTTTGTGGATTTATTAGGATTGCAATGAATATAAACTATTGAATTTCATGGAATTATTTATGGAGTTCCAGGACAGAAGACTTCTGTCATTCTGTTGACTGTGTTATAATTAGAATAACTCTGGCATCAACTTCAAGTTGCACGCAAACCAAAAATAAATAGGATCAATCATAAGATCATGATATTGAGTGAAAGAGCTAAAGTATGACGAGTTCTTAATACATGGAAAAAAAAAAGAAAGCTTCAGCTGCTCTGTTAAGACAGAATGTTGAAGGTGTTGGAATTTTTCACTGACGCAATGGTACAGATTTCATGTAACATTTAAATATTTCATGCTTCCTCCTTGTAAATCTAACATGGAATCATCGGTGACTATTCTGGACAAATTTACACATTTGTGGGTGCCTCTGAATAGCCTTAATAACTAAGCTGCTAACTCTGACGAACATTAAAAGCAGTCTGTGTTCTCGGATGCATCTTCACAAACAGGTAGTAATCTGCTGTAGCCTACTGGAGCGTGCTCTGTCAGGGTAGAATTTTGCCCCAGCACGTCTAGTAAAAGTATTCTTCATTATCTTTTTTTTTTTTTTTAAATTAAGTTTCTAAGTTTCTGTAAGTGTAGAAAATAATCTTCTAGAAAGTTTTGTTAATGTATACCTCTGGCCTTCAGAATTTGAATGGATTTTTCATCCCTCCTAAGTAGCCATCAGTTTTCCTACAACTGTTCTCTGTGTTTTTCAGGGTTACTTAGTGTCAGCAGGCTTCCATTCTTTTGATTTGCTTTCCTAAGTAGTACTTCTAGTAGAAATAAATTACTCTATAGCTAATCCAGCTTGCATATTTTATCAGCATTCTTTCCATCATTTGTCTTCTCTGCATTTATTTTAATCTTGACTGTTAGAAATAATATAGTGATTTAATGATCTATCATATGCAGCAATGTTTGTGCTGCCAAAAGGTAATGTCTGTCAAAACAGGGACGCAGGATGATACCCTTGTTTGGAGCGCTTGCTTTATGCTTCATTTTATCTAAGGTTGTTGCCTTAAAAAAAAAAAAAAAAAAAAAAAAAAAAAAAAGAATTGGTGATATGCACCAGTGAACCAAAGCTCAATTCTTTGTTTGCACCGTGTTGTTTGTTACTGTTGCTTCATATTCTAAGAATTAGAAAGCACTGAGACCTTAAATGGAGATTTTTTGGAAGTACTTTATTTTGCACCGGTTCCATTTAGAGACCCCAGTGACATGCATGCAGTATGGTATGACCATGCTGTGAGTACTTATTTATATGATCTCAATATTTTTTGTACCCATAATGAACATCTGGTGACAAGACGCTCAGAGTAACAACAACAAAAAAGAAAGGGGGGGAAAAGAAGAGGAGAAGGAAAAGCAAAAGGCAGTAAAATCCTTTGCATGCCTGCTACTTTTATGGCTTAAAATATTTTTTTTCCTTCAATTGGTGCATCTAGGGAAACTTTTTTGATGTAACAATCAATTTTTAACAAGGAAAAAAGTCTGAACTCATAAATATTGTATATATTAATTGTGAAGCTTAATGGAACATTTTGTGTTTCTGAACAACTCGTTTACATAATTAAAATCTCCTTTGATCTGTGAGTAAATGATTTAATCTTAATGCTCATTAGGCTAAATGGGTCTTCTATTCAATTGTATCAAGATGGTATGGAAAATTCTCAGACCTTTAGAAAATATTTGTTAGTTGTTAGGTAAACACAGAAACCTATCTGTGAGCAGATATCTTTTATCTCTACAAAAGAATTTGAGTATAGAACTAACTCAGATTAAAGCTTTATTTTTTCTTTTATCTGACATTTTGGTTTCAAGAGCAGTTCACTTGAAATATGAAGGGGGGGGTGTTCAATTTATATTCATTAACTACTTCAGTACAAAAACAATTTGGTCCTTGAAAACAAAACATGAAATAAAATGTAGGATAGGTGCACCTCCCCCCGAAATACGAATTTGTATAATGACAGATCACGTAAGGGAGACTGGTATTTTCTTGTGGGTCTCGCTCAGAGATCCCTCTGGATATGGCAAAGCTCAGTAACATCTGGGAAATAGGTGACAAAATTTTAGTCTTTTTTTAGGACTCATATAACAGTAAGAGCATGTAATACCATGACAATATTTATCTGCCATAGGTTATCGCCTTTAAGTGTTCAAGATGGACAGGATACTTTCTTCCAGTTTTTCCTCTCTTAAATGCAAAGTAAGAAAGCTCTCACTCCACACAAGGCACTGCAAAGCTAGCATGTAACTTCAGGCAAAGTTGAGAAGCTTGTCTAACAAACTCATTTCCTTATGTCCTAATCCAAACAAAGCAAGCTTACAAATTGGGCATCAGTGTCACAATATTAATCTTTTCCTCGAAAATTCTAAACCAAATAATTTATTTTGAAAATAACTTTTTTCATTATCCCGTCTGTAATTTTTTAAAGCTACTTTTCATTCCCACAGGGAGCTTTTTTCTTTTTTAAAAAGGTAAGAATTTTAATTAGCTCAGGTGGTGCAATAAACACAAACATCTGTGTCCCTTTATTAAAGGCTGTTCTCAGGCCCTTCCCTCTCTCAAGAACAAATGTATAGCACAAAAAGACTCCAGAGTCACCTTGCTGAGAACTGGAGTGACTGGTGTCCGTGGCCACTGCCACCCTGTGTCCGACCAGCCTTGCTCTGCAGCACTGGACCGTAGAGGATGTCTCAGAATATTCTCAAAGGCAAAGCAAGCACACAGACACTCCTGCCTTTCCCCCAGAGACGCTTCTAGCAATCTGCAGTTTAGGGACATCTTGAGCCAGAAGGTTGGATCCATATTTAATTTCTCTTGAAAGTGTTATCTGCCATGAAGTAATCCATGGAAGACATATTAATTGTGCTATTAAACAGATGCAAAAGCAGTTAGGATGAAATACACTTTTGCACACTATATATAAATATTGAGTATTAAGGTTTGTTTCAGATTTCCTTTGTGTGATTTGTTCTATTTTCCTCTAATATAGTTTGAGCTCCTTTGTTTCATTTATTAGAAAAAAAATTGTCAGAGCTTCATTTGAAAGTTACATTCACAACACTGTAGTCTTAAATTGCAACAGCCTGTTTCTGAAGGTCACCTTATATCAAGGTGAAATTTTGTTTTTATGATGCTAACTGACTTCAAGAAAAAAGCAAAATCCATCTTGGTTAGAACATTCAGTTAATTGAACTGTTACTGAGCTGAGCTCTGCTCAATAGTATTTAATTTGGATTATTTTATGCTGAAATTTCAGAAGATTTACTATATTTTAATTGTAGAAAATGTGACATATAATTTAATTAATCTTCGCTCACTAGAATTCTTTCATATTTGTAAAAATATTGACTACAATTAAGTCTGTATACAAGCAAAATACCCATGACTTCAGTGGACCTTCTATTTATGTAAATAATGAAGGCTCAGGTTTAAAGGCTAAAGGTTTTTTTTATCAAAACAAAAATTATCCCTCTGATATCAGTTTCAGCTGAAGGAAACTGTTTTTTGGCTGTGCTGCGAATTTACATAGCAAAGTGCAAACATCCAAGAAAACACATCTCTGTCCTCAAAAGGATTGGTCTAATGTATGTGCAAAAAGAGTATGAAATGTCGATTTGGCATGGCTTGCTTCGGTGTTGAGGTGATGATATGTAACATTCTCGGGAACGCCCAAAGTATTTGGGCTCTTAAGTACCCAGTTTAGAAAAGAGTACCAGGAATCTGTACTTGATGGTCTGCAATAGTCAGTACTGCTTTGTATCTGAGAGACCTTAATGCATGTATTAGCTATTACTTGCTTTTAAATTTGAAACAGACAAAGCTATTTTAATGTGGAAAATAGATGTGAAGGATTTTTTTTTTCCTCTTTCATGTTTCTATAGCTTAAATAAGCGTTTCCTCCCTCACTCATTTTAAGTACTGATAATAAGGTGAAAAAACTGCATGAACATCCCTTAAATCATTGTGTGGACTGGGGGGTGGATTTCTCATTTCAGCAATATAAATACAAAAGTAACCGCAAATTAGAGACGAAGTGCATTTATCCCAAGTTACTGCCTCTGATTTATGTGCATGAGTTCATAATAAGGTAATATGATAAGCATTTAACTTTGGGAACAAAACTAAAGAATTTGAACTCTGTTACACCAATAAAGTTCAAAAAAGGCTTTTCAGCAATATTCTGATCCATTCTTAATTTCTGTGTAAAGCAGTGTACAGGTTTTTTAGAATTTATTTTGTTGGTCAGAGGACTGTAATAAGACATCTGGGCTGATGATATGTTTTTGAAGAAGACAATGGAGTTTAGATTTCTTTACATGTGTATATTGTGCCATCTCCATTTCATATGTCAAGTTCAAGCGCATCTTCCATAAAACAAGCAAAATGTTATTGGTATAAAAATATTACAGAACTAACACGCAAACATCTACAATCAGCCTATTAATTATCTTCGTGCACTTTGATCATGGAGAGGTGATTCTTGAATGTATTTGTGCGGAAATCTCATGGCCAAATTGAAATATGCGTAAGACCTTAAATGCATAATAAGTTGTGAATTTTAGTAACGCTGTATTAATATATTATCAGTGAGTTTTCACTTCCAGAATTTTTTTTCAAATCATATTCCTTTCTTTAGTCTCAATGAAAAGTTGTCCATGGCTTAAAATTAAAAATATTCTGAGTGAAGTTCCATTCAATGCACACTGCATAGATGGAACGTTTATGGAGCATAGATCTAAGAAAGGTGTGTTTCAGAAATATTTTAATGTATTTTCAATCTAAATATATTGGCCTGAAATCAGTTAGTATATTTGTAAAGAATTTTAAGTGTTTTCCCTATTTTATTGATTTTTAGTCACTTAAATTCCTTGAACAGCCTACTACATGATGGATGGTTGTCAGAATAATAGCTGTTTTATTGAAAATCATATGAAAGATATGCATGCATGTTATTTCTGTACACCAGATGTTGGATTTGATTCTTTACGTAGACAAAGAGCAAATCAGAAACTTTCATTTCTGACCCACTGTCTGTTGACCAAGCTATAGAGACATAAATAGTTAAAAAAAAAAAAGTATGTGCACATTATTACAGCAAAAGAAAAGACAACCGGAGAAAATCTGCTAGTCTTGCAAAACAGCGGAACATTATTGCATTTAAGAAAAAGGAATATGTAAGAATGGTCAAATATGACTTGATATAAAACAATTGGCAGAAGTTAAGAAACTGAGCTGCTTCAAGGGATTTAGTCAAAGAATGCCTCGTATGTAAGATTTGGCATCAAGGATGTTCTTTGCCAAATTGAATGAACTCTTGCAATGAAATTCATACTTTCTGAAACACTTGGGCTAAACTGTTTTGCACACAGAAAATATTTTTATAGGAGAGTAGGAAGAAATACAACATTTGTGCTGTTTTATGAACAGTCATGTGAATACTTGATCTTTGGAGGTCCAAGGCCAGGGTTTTTCCCAGAAGACCAGAAAAACGAAGTGGCCCTTTATGTAAGAGCACTGGTTCATTTAGGAAGAAACTAAGTATCGCAGGGAGGTGTCAGCAAGCTGGCTAGTAGTCACAGTAAAAAATAATAAAAGTAGCAGTGAAATATCTTTTCTCTGCCTTCACAATTAGTGTTCAGAGAGGCTGAGACCCTTTTTCTTAGTTAAAAATAATTTGGTCGTCATCACTGTTTATCACTAAAATTTCTGATTTCCCTCAGGACTTTCTCATTTCAGAACAGGTTTGTTGTTGGCAACTGAATGTCATATTATGATAGCGTACTTTTCAAGTTTAGGCCAGTGTTCATAACGAGACCAGAGCAAGCCCAGGCTGATACTTCTCCAGAATATTTTCCCACCTGTCAGCAGTTCGTCCTTCAAGACTTCATGTCTTGGAGATTTGCCTTTTTGATAACCTTTGGATTTCTCTTCGACGAACGTGCTCAGGTTCTTCAACAGACCATGTGAAGTTGTTTCACTCCAATCGTGAGATTTTAGCAGCGTTAACTTCCAGGTTGGTCTTGCCCGCTGTACCTAGCAGGTGGATACCTCAGTAGCACAGCCATCCCCATACAGAAAGCAAAACCTGACTCCAGTGTCCCTAACGGCTTCCCTTCTGCGCAGATTCACTCCAGCAGATAACTGATTGACCTGCACGCCTACCGCATTGACTGAGTCAGACCTAGATTGTACCAAGATCATAGCATGGCACATGCCCGGATTCTTGATCTGCATTATTCTAAAAGTGCAATGCCAGCCTTATTTTTCTGACATAGCATTTTTCATCATCTTACATATTGCTATTTGCATTGAAGCGCAAATTCTGATTAACCATGCAAGTATTCTAATTGTTTAAGTTTCATTGATAGAGCCAAAGCACAATGAAATTGCTCGGTTTCAAGCGGCTACCAAAATAACTTTGTAATGTAGTATTAGGAAATATTACTTTCCAGACATTATTTACATCATCTGCATAACTTTTTAATGGTAGATTTTGGACTGAAGTTATGGACAGGTGATCAACAGAGCAACTGGTAAATAGCAGAGAATGAACATTTTAACTTGCTACTCATCATTCCTCAAGTATGTTGGAGATCCAACAAGATACTGTAGATGCTCTTATCTCAGTAGACCTATGTAAGGTACCCACTATACTGATGTCCTGCTAGGTCATCTGATATCCAGAGGAAAGCTTTAAATGGGCTCCTGAAGTCATGCAAATTCTTAAATATTCCTACGCTATATGTTTTCCTGCTTGCGTCCTACAAGGTCTGTCCTTTCATCTGTTCCTTCATCCCTCATTTTCCTTTAATCACTTTTAGAAAATTATTTTGGCAAGATAGAAAAGGGTCTTTTTAATAGTATTTTAAGGTTTCTAACTCTCACATCAGAATTAAAAATCATAATAACATTCTGAAGTAATGTGATGGCTCCTAATATATTACAGTTAGTGTTCAAACTGTGCTGGTACACTGCATTGTCAGCCAGCATTTTGTCTCTGGTAAACAGCTCAGTAATTAGGATTTCATGGTTCACAGTTAGTCCCAGATTTTAGTCACGTGTTTTTGAGGATGATATTTCTTCCTTTGGTTATGAACTTCTGTGAAAGGGAACTGTGGAGTTACAGGTAGAAAATGAAATCAAGTTTCTGAAGACGGCGGAGTCGGGTGTCAGGCCCTGACTCAAACACTTGAGGTCTTGACTCCCAACTTTGTGGTGAAACCACAGGCTGCCTCCTGATCTGATTTTTCACTATGAACTATGTATAGAAGTTCAGAATTTGTTGGAAGTGCGGACTACTATTTTAGTCATTGAAACTTTCTCTATGGACTTATATTGCAAAGCTGATCTAATACATACATAAAAGCTTTATTTTATTATTTCATGAGCTGTATTTTAGTCTGTCTAGAGACTAGTATTTCTACAGTTTTATTATGGAAAAGAATATTTTTCTTTGCATTTGTTTTTCATATTACTATAGGAAAATGTCATTTCTGAAGCTCTTTAAATACCCGTGTATTAGAATTTCAAAGTCTCTTGTCCTTTTCAAAATACCAAGGGCACCAAGAAAAATTTGAATGTAATGTTTTTCCCAAAATGGAACTGCATATTTTTCTAAAGCATAGCACACTATTAAATAAACTTGCGATATCTGGGGGATGTTGTGATAAAATATGGACTATTTTAGATAAATTACTGATACATCAACAACAGATACACTGAATTTCTGATTACTTCTGAATATACAACTAGTTTTAATCCACAAAGGCAGGGATTATGACGGATAAATAGGTTTAGTTGACACTGTATCATAATAGGTTGCTCTCATTACCTCTTCTAATAATTCATTCTTTTACAAATGACACCTCAGACTACATATATGTATACATAGTTATCATTCAACTTGACCAGCAAGGTTCATTTCTCACGTATGGATGAAAAGGCAGGAATTAGATTACAAAATGGTAGTATCTAGGAAATGTTTTACTAATATGAGAACCTTGTAAAAGTAGCTGTCTGGTAAAAGTAGCAGTGAAAATTCACAAAAGAGAAAATGGGTGGGAATTTTCCATAAATGAATAGAAATGCTGAGAAACTTCAGGAACACGCTGAAAGAAAACTAGATATTTTGCAGGATTTGTAGTAAACTTAATGCTTCTAGCTAGTAGTGGATGTTGTTTTAAAATGTGACAGATCAAGGGTATAATGATCAAGTGTTTTGATTTTTTTATGAAACCAAGATATTTGTAATCACTTCCTTTTTTTTTTTATTTTAGTCATGGTAACACAATTTCTTTTTCAAGCAACTTTACAAGGGGATAGTCTGCTGTTGGTCCCTGGAGTAGGGTGAGAATCCTAGAAACATATTCAGAATACGTAACGTAATGTTCATGCAAGCTGTATCTGTTACACTGGTCAAAAGCCAGTGCTGCGTTTGTAATGACAAAGAAAGCCTTTCCCTTTGATATTGGAATATCCACTTCTTTAGCCCAATCAATGCATTCCACACAGGCACTTTGTGTAACGCAGCTGTCAGCAGTGGCAGACAGATGAATCACCTTGACACTTCCACTTTACTACAGCACCTAAATCAAATGCATCTGTAAGGGTAGGCTATAAACTATGCGTCACCTCCTTGGGAGAGATGGAGAGTGAGTGATGCAGATGACACTGACATTTCCTTCATAAGAAAAAGTAACCCAGGTAGACAATGTTTAAACCAACACGTGGATGAGACTTCACTGAAGTTTCATTCTGGACTGCTGAATAACTGTACTTCTCTAGAAATTCTGTTAGCCAGATTTTTGTTTCCTCTCTTTTGACTCATCTTAATGATTAAATAAGACTTCATTATAATGGCTAATCTGTAAATTAATTCAATTCAATATCTACCATTTTACTTAAATCAGAAAAAGGAGCAAAGGGGAAGAACATCAATATTTTAACAGGCGCAGAACACAGAAATTTCATAAATAAATGACCCATCAGTACATAACAAATCCCCACAGACTGTATCCTGCTGAACGGCTTTACAATTTAAATAATTGACTAGAACAGCAGTCCTAAAATAAAACAACCTTGTTTAGAGGATTCCAGAAGCAGAGATTAAATAAAAACAAAATTTGACTACAAACCACTTAATTTAAAAAGCAGATTTCTATTTAGGTAGGCTTCACAGACACATTGGATCCTAGTCTAGGTTTATAGACTAAGATTAAGTCTGTGCAAATTAATATGGTGTAGGACATATTTCTTTTATCTGTGACACTTTTTAATGTTAGGATCTGTGTGAGAGAACATTTATATCAAATATATGTTTAACTGTTTTTAAAGAACTGATTTAAAGCTGAGAAAGTTGTCTCATCTAAAGCAAAAATATTTTGTCACTTGGAGTTCTACTGATTCTGTTCAGGAAAATCTTTTTACAAGAAACCAGATAGACTACAATTTTCTTTTTAATTTATATTAGCCCATGGAGAGTCACTTCTTCTGTACTTGTCAAATGGCTGAAAGAAACTCATTATTATTTTCCTAGATTTACAGGAGCCTTTTCGTGACAAAAAATGAAACACCTTTCAAAATAGAAACTTTGAAGCTGTTCATTTGTGACAAAGGTATCTATAGATGTTCTATAGGAAATCTGAATTTTTAAAGAAACTGAGTTTTATATTTTTGTTTTATTAGAATTCTCCAGGCTATAATTCTTTCTAATGTTTCATCCCCAGAACAACAGAACCAAAACAGAATCACCTATGCAAAACAAGAAAATATACTGTTCCCTAATCATCTTTAACAAAGTAGATCTAGGAAATTTTGACAGTCTGTATAAGAAAACTTTAAAAGCCCGCAGTTCATCCCTTAGGGGGAAAAATGCTGCATGATAGCTCCTAAGGAAAACCTGTGCAGTATGCTCATGGTAAATATGTTTCACTGAAGACCAAAGAAAGTTGGAACCACAATGAATTTTCCTGTACTTTACAATTTGATACTCTGTTTCCATTATCAAAGGCATTTAGCCAGGAATAATAAACTGGAAAATTAATATTAGCACTCAAAATACTGCACAGATTATTAAAAACTCTTATTACATGTTGTAGTATTTTTCACCTCCTAGTAAGATTCTGTTAGGACGAAGGAATTATTAGTTATCTTAGATTACTTAGAGTGTATTTCCTTTGAACACTGGTAGAGGCACAGCTTAAAGGTCTTGTATTGATTTAAAGGTTTTATGCTTATCACTAATGGCTGCTACTGAGATGTGCTCACTTCAGTGCTGTGTCTTGGCATGTTCAGCACAGCACAATGTCTGTGGGGCCAGGTTTGTACTTAGCCAGGTAACTACAAGCTGACACAAAAATTACTGAGAATAAGCCCACAGCCAAGGTGAGGGACAGTGAGTGGGGTGGGGGTTAGAAGGCCTTATTTTATCTCTGCATTGATTAAGTCTTCTCATCAATGTTATTGACCTAGCAGTAGGTATAGTCTCTTTTTACTGTACAGTCTCTTTTTAGTTTTTTGAGGTCACATGAAGAAGAAAAATCGGCTTCACAGGTGCATGCTATTAGACACACAAAGCACTTGTTAACAGAAAATATGAGATAGCTCACATTTATCAAAATTATTCCTGACATTTCCTTTTGCTCAGCTGAAAACAATATCTAAGCTCCCAGAGCAACACGTAAGGGGGAGGGGGGTGGGGGTGGAGAAAAACCCAACCTTTTACAAAGGACACCCAAAGGAATAAGTGGTGAATAAGCAGTGTTTCTGGTAAACACCAAAGTTGTCCAACGAGCCATATTTTATATGTGTTTATGTGTTATAATGAAGTGGATTTAAAAATTTTCTATCTGTATTTCTAATACACCAATGGCTAGGGACTCTTGCACCTCTGAAAACATGAAAACTGTAATCCTGGACAATACTGAAAAATACTGTTGTATTATTCACAGAGTAGACATCATGCCATAGGCAAGCGAAATACGAACTTGGCAATTATTCTCTCATCTGTGGGTATCAGCCTTGGGGCAAAAGAGACTTCTTTTAGATAGGAACAATCCAACTTCAGTCGGTTAATGGTCCCTGTACTAAGACTGCAAATAAAGGTGCATTTTACAGACAGTTACAGTGATCGTTTTCCGTTAATTATTTGCTGAAAACTCAGCCTGAAAGAGACTTTTTTTCCTCCCTTGAGACTGCTATTGTGATGCTAGTAAGTATCTGTAGGTACTTTGTGTGTTAATTATATGCTGTCACTACACAATTTAACTTGGGTAGATCATTTTCAAAATGATGTTTATCAATAAATAAAATATAGTACCTAAAACAAAAGAAGTTTTGATTGCAGAGAAAAAGAGAAGACAGGCTTTAAAAACAAGTCATTTAGTAGTTGCATGATGTATTAAGGCTAATAAATCTGCTTAATTGTCACATTTGCCTTAAATTAATAATTTATATCAACATTTGGTGTGGGCAGATACGATGAATATTTTTATGTTGCGATAATCCTTGAAAGTCGCACTTTGATCATTTTAAAAAACAATTAATTGCAAGTCTTGTCTGTTTTTACATTTCTGGTAGTAACTGCATAAACACAGGTGAGAAAATTTCACAGAAACCAATCGACAACACAGAGCTTAAATCCAGTAAAACTCTTCCAGTATATTCGTCGCAGTAATCAGGCAGATGAGTTAATAATATGACAGGTTGTGTCTGTTGCTATGGCGAAGTAACTCAAACATCTGAACATGTCATGCACACAAACTGTTAATCTGGAGAACCTGGCTACCTGTAGGCTTCATGCTTCCTGGCACCCCAGGTCCGTGGTTCTGGAGGAAAGCATCTCCATCTGACACCAACGTATCTCTGTAAGCCGGCTGAATTCGCTGCGCTCCTTCAGCTGTAGTGGTGCCCCTTGTTATACCTAAATCTCTTTGCATTCTCCTCCCATCTCATGCTCTCACCACAAACACAGTGCAGATTTTTTTTTTTTATGTTTACATATCATTTAACGTAAAGTAAATGCAATACTTTAAAAATAATGATTTGTTTATCACAGGTTTACTTGAAACCTGTTTTGAATGATTTGTACATTACTGTGCTTCCTTCGTGCTGGCCTACTGAAACTCATGGCTCTTCTGCTAAATGGCCTGACTCTTCTCCTGCTGTTCCTCTCCTCCTCCACCTCACTTTACATCTTAATGGTGTACATCTGTTACTGGACAGATTGCACAAGATGAACATAAGGCACTCTTTTCCAGGGTCAGCTAAATTGCCAAGCTAGGTCCACTTAGGCTATTGAAATGTATGTTCAAAATTCCAGAAATTCTACTAATGACAGATATCTCTGTCATATTATGCTGCATAATAATTATACTTATGCAGGCCTGTGTGAGGTCAGAATAAAAACATTGTTTCAAAGTCAACTATATATTTGTGTGCATTAGTAGTATGTGTAATCAAAGGGTTTTTTCTTGTGATCTCAAAAATGGAGTTTTTCAAATTTTCATATTCAAATTTACTTTGCTTTAGAATAACAAATGTGAAGTTCAAGGAGTTTGGAAATGGTAGTTTTTGTTTGGGGGATATATGTTTTGAAATGTCATTCCAAAATGCTCTGGCCATGTTTAAAAAGTCAACAGATAGTAACAATTAGGAAAAGATACCGGAAAAAATGGGGTACCTCTTGGCCCATGTTGCTGTTCTTTGTATAAATGTGTTTGCTAGGATTGTGTTTTTTAGTTTTTGGGTTTTTTTTTTACTGTGGGATTAGTGGATAGTAACAAGGCACTGATTCATCTCGATTCTGTACACTTTGGAGTCGGACAAGGAACTGTCGCAACACATGGCTCTCAAATGAGTTGATTGCAGACATATTGTCTGTCAGTCAAAACTACAATATTGTAATTGGAGCAGGCCCTGTCTCTCCATACATGCTTCAGATGGCAACGAAATAACCTCGGAAGTGAGCTATGGGGATGCTACAGTTCACTACAGAATAGTATGCTACAGGGTTGTTCAAAGCTCATATCCTACTGTCCTATAAATTTTAACTAATTCACAATTGAAATTACTGAAAAAAATTTTGGTTTACTCTCTCATTCTTGGAAATCTTCACATTTTGGAAAGCTAAAAAATCACAGATACAATATTTCTCAGTAACAATATATCAAATTCATGTACATGTGTTGTAAAAGCCTGAGATGCTGAAGAAAGCACTCTTCTCCATTGTCTCCGGATCCTGCATCTGCCTTAGTCAGTAGGTCACTCTACATTAAATGGAGTTTGTTACTGGTGCTGCTGAAAAATTGATTTTTGTACTATAATTGCCAGAAGTCCATAGGTATAAAGCTTACACAGATCTATTCCTAACATGAAGCAATGGGGAGAGATACTCAGAATTGTCAACTGAGTACAATAAATATGTAAGAGAAAAGTACTGTCTGGATGTCCCATAAAAGAAGCAATCTTTTGGGGAAGAAAGGAAATTCTGTCATCAGGAAATGAAGCTCCCTGATGCTGCATTACAGACATTACCTGTTTTATTGACTGCTAGCTGTTTTGTTACAAATGCCCAAACAGCCCCTTACGTCCTTCATAAAGGCACCAAGGAGCAGTGTTTGCCATGCGCTGGCTGCTACGGCCCCGATGCGGCGGGGTGCTGTGACTGGGCGGAGGTGGGCACCTTCCGAGAGCAGCAAAGCCGTGCACGGTACGGCGTGAGCGTCGTACACGGCTGGGAAGAGCGCAGCCACGCAGCCGGTCATCAGTGGTGACAGGGAGGTTCTGTGGACGTAGCTGCTACGTGAAAGCAGACTCACTCCCAGGTTCTGCCTGACTCTGCGTCCTGTGACAAGGATGATGGCGGGAAGATGTTTCGTTTAAATAAGGGCATCTTACGTAAATACTTGGTACTTGACCAACGGAAACTGAGACGTGGTTACAGCTGATGCTGGTGCTGTCCTCATTCATTTGCATAAAACTTACAGAAAAATGCTTAGGTTGGGTTTTGTATTCACCTGGCGAGGACCCAAGGAGCTCCAGAAAAGTCACAAAAAATAAACAAGTAAACTTGAGAAATGGTTACAGATTAAAAAAAAAAAAAAAGGGGGGGGGGGGTGGGGGAGCACAGAAGAAGGAGAATTGAGGTACAGTTCACCATGGACACTTACAGTGCCACGTTACCTTCCTCAGTTCTGCGAGGAGCCTGAGTGCATGTCGTGGACACGGTTAGTGGCATTGTTAATAGATCAGCCTTTTGTTGTTTGTGGTTTACAGGAAAGTTATTTGAAAAGTAGCACCATATGGAATGATGCTCTACTTGTAATTCTAAAAGTTAACAATTCAGTCTTCTGTAAATACTGAGTCTGTCAGGGATTTCTCAAGTGATGGGCAGCATAGGAAATATCCACTTTCATTTTTCTACTCTGAGTTACTTTATACAAATCAGTTTACTGGTAGAGGACATAAAAGAGCAGGGAGGTACCGAGGAGAGAGAATCTGTCTCGTTCGTTGTCAACACAGCTAGCTGTTTACAAAGTGTTCCCCCGACACAACTCCATCCCTGTCTGACCAGGGCTGCACCCACCTCTGCAAGCCAAAGCGTTGTTAGCACATCTTTGTAAATCCCTGTATGATCCTTGTGCTTCAATAGTACCAGGTTCTGCATCCCTACATCCATTATTAAAGACTGAAACCTGAATTTAACACTTCTGTAATAAAATCCCTTCTTCTCTGTGCTTCCTGTGGTAGGGCAGGGCTAGGGTAAGGCCTCCATCAAACACTGCAAGGGAAAGAAAACGCCGTTTTCTTCATAAATGAAGGCAGTAGTTACAAAGGGATTTGTTAGGCAGTCAATTTTTTTTTTCCTGGTATTTTTGAAAACAAAAAAAGCACTTAGGGTCTTCTTGGTTTTATTTTAATATACTTATTAAAGCTAAGATCTTAAGTTTTTCTCAGCCTGATAATTGACTTAGAAATCCAGCTTCTAATAATGAATTTTTCTTAGTGAGGAAGAAACCTCAGTCATTTTTAGTCATTAGTAATGCATGAATAGGGGTTCTTTGGCCCTGCACTTACAAAAGAGACGTTATTCTAAAAGTATATTTGAAACCAGAAAACAAAACCGTGTACTCTGCCAGTATGTTGTGGTGGTGAAGCAGGTGCTGAATGGTGAGGAGAAAATCTCCACCCTAGCAAAAGCCCAAGCTTCCATATTTGCTTTGCATAGTTATCTGCCTGCATGCTTTAATGTATTTAGCTATCTGAAAATGGGACTTTGAACTGAGGTATGGAACACTGTCTCCCAAGCCTAGCTCAGTTTGTCTATGTCCACAGCAAAAGGCATTTGCTGCTGAATTGCCTATTAACTTCCGATCCCTGCGGTAATCTACTCTTGAAGTGATAAGAACCAGTTTTGGCCATTATCAGTTGTCCTAATTGTTCCAGCCTCGTTGAGGACTAAGTTTCAGCGCCTGTTCAAGCTGTCTCTTTTGCTGCTTTGCCAGGATTAGCCCCTGGTAATTCCCCACCAGCACAGTCAGAAGAGGTCAGAAATAGTGCAGACACTGCCACTGATGCTAGAACAGCCCCTGCTCTTCGCAAGGGCATTCTCCTATGCTTTTCAGTGTCGCCAAATAACCGTTTATAATTCTCTCCCTTGGTAATAGACTCCAGAAGGCTGCCCACTAACTCTGTTTCGGTTTTTCTTCTTATTCTTTTTTTTTTTTTTCGTTTGATGAGCATTGATTTGTTGTCTTGTTTCTCATGGAGCTTGAAATTACCACTGGTAATACCATGGCAGTGCAGGAAATGCTCATATATACACCTTGGTAGTATGACTCCATTACCACCCAGGGACAGCATTCGTTGTTTTATTAGTAGTGCTGAGGGTAGAAATTGAGAGAGGGATAATAATCTTTGTGAATGTCTTAGAAGAAGCAAGTTCTCCATCATCAGTTATGTAATTAAAATAGGATATTTGTACTTCTCTCTCCTAAATTCATAGGTAGCCCCAGAGTTTCTCGCTTACTTGAAATAATTTCTTTCATTGCATCTTGATCTATCCTTTAATTCTTGTTCATGATCAAAATGCAAGGGTGCTGCTCAGTCTCAGCACAGATATTAGTGTAGCCTTGCTTCAGTTTTGAAATTGGCAAGAATTTACCTATTTTTTCCGATATCTTTTTTCTTGTGCAACTATCTTTTCAGCTCTCTCCAATTGGGCTTTATGTGATGGATTTAGACATAACAGCTTAAGCTGGAGTTGCCGTTCTTCAAAGATTTGAAAATGTGCACAGATCCTGATCAACATAAATTAGCATGGCTATGCCTTCTGTTACCAGTTATTTCAACTGTATGAAACAATCTGTTTCTGTTTTAATATAAAATAAGATGGTGTACACGTTTACAATACATATCACCACCAGACATAAGCAAGAATACCTGTTGAAGGGCCCTGTGAGTAAAGACAGCCTGTTAAGGATCTTTTTATGCATGAGAGGAACGTCCATACAGTCACTGTGTTCGCAGGAATGTGTGTTACTGGTTTGGAATGCAAAACAATATTTCTGCATTGTGACATAGCCGCCTTTTTTAGGGTGATTTTTTTTTTTTTTGCTAAGGGGAAAAGGTTGAAGTGGTGATATCATGTCATTATAATCCACAGGAATTTTGACAATAATTCAACGGATTCATGAGAAGGCTTACACTGGAACCAACACAAATTAAAAGGTAGCAGCCAAGAAGCGTGTATGTGGCTACATTGGAATTCTCTGTCCCTTTTCTTTATAGAAGTCTTGGGAAAGGAGGTTGCTGCCACTATTATTAATCTTTATCTTGTGTTGGCACTTAGCTATCAGAATGCCTCTGACATTTGATGGCGTCTGGAACAAATTCTTTTGTTGTAATAGAATTTTTATGTCTCTGACTACTCAAGGAAAGAAAGAAGGAATTTTGTGAGCACAGAGTAAATATAAAACAGAACTTTTATTTTTCTCCAAACTTTATTTTGCTTTTATTTTTGCTTTATAGCTAAAGGATGTCAGCAGCTCAGAGCACACCTTTCCATCAATATTCTTCGCTCATTGTTTGAAATCTTTACTTCTACCCATGATTCACAGTTGTTACTCCATGAGGTGGTGTGTCACTGCTCCCTGACTGCTTTACAACTTCAGTGTTAACAAGTGAGGTGTAGGAGACACTGTGCTTTCATAAGTTATCCTGAGATGTAAAATGTACAAATTATGATACTATTAAATGCTTATGCATAATGTCTGCACTCAGCATATGTAATCTTCCCTGGTTACTGCCTAGAGAACTATGCCAGGTCATAGATGTTCACAGACAGGGGAAATAATATTGCTAAAATGCAAGGAAGTTGGAGTAGAACGCGTGCGCCTTTTGATCACTGATGTGCTTTTATAATGCATAGTATTGGCTGGGGAATCCCTTCCAAATGCGCTCTGTCTCTTGCCCCGTCTTCTGCTGTGGTGAAGCCAAGGAGGCCACGGAGAGCACACATAAGGCTTTCTGCTCTCCTTGAGACACTGCCACCACGGGTGGGCAACCAGGATGTGGGAGCAGAGGGAGTACTTTCATTTGCTCCTCCTTTTCCAAGCCCACTTGTAGTTCAACACAAGTGAAAGCACCCTGAGGGTTTCAAATTAACTGAATGCAAGACTGGGTGAATGATGGACAAATACACATAGCTGTGAGACAAAGTGGAAAACGTAGACCCTGTCTCTTGTTGGAGTACTTTAAGCCTTGTGTGGGGAAAGAGGTACAAGTATGGTGGGCACAAGCTTCTGAAAATTAGACCTTGTGTATGCAAGAAAAATACACACAGCTTCTCTCTCCTGGATCACCTGCTTTATATGTACCAGAAACAGCACATCTCTCTTCACTAAACAGGTTGTTTTACAATAGACTTAACAGTCTATGCTCTAATGTCTTCTACGGCAGATGTACATAATGAGTTAATGCCCCGCAGAATGGGCAGGAATAGCGGAGGGGGGCAAGAACCCACACATGCTGCTCCACCAGCCTGTGCTAATGATGGGGCGAACCCCACTGGGCTCCCTCCCCCAGACCAGTCTGTAGATGGGCCCCTTTCTGATACGTGCTGGGGAAATGCAGTGTGGAAATCACGGGCTAAGCCCAAGGGAATAACAGTTTGTGGGGAAAACAGCTGGGTAGACAGGACTGAAAACCTGCTGAAGTTACTAGTAGAATAAGAAATACACGAGGAGTAAAGGTAGACTGAAACTGTATTGTGAGTAGGACAGAATCCTTTACAGAGCAATAAAGATACATATTGTTGCTATAATTTGAGCCAGGGTGTGGATTCCTAAACCAAAAGGAGTCTGCATAGATTTGTTTCTGTCCAAATATATATATTTTTTTTAAATTTTCTGTGTAGAAGAACTGTTGAGACATCTTACTACCTGAGGTCTAATGGTAAATAAGCGCACAGAATCATCTTTGTGTTTAATTTTTTTTTCCTACTCCATTTATTTCTATCAGGCCCCAGTGGAGGCACCTGGAATCTTACAATTAAAGGCAGCCACAAAAATTTGATTATGTTTAACAAATCATTGCTATGCAGTAACAAGGTAAATTGGGTCCATAGACATAATTCGCCTAGCATTTAGGAAATCTGTTGATAGAGCAAAACACAAAAGAATAATCTACAAGGTCTGTAATTTTGATACTTTATAGTAGCTGAGGTATGTGAACAGATAAATTATCTTCTGAGACATCAAAGACAGAGGTATTTGTGAGTGGGTAGTGGCCTGGGAAAGAGGAAAGTGATTAGTGGAGTGCTATAGGAGATCAGTATTAGGACCAATTTTGTTCATTTTATAAACCAATGGGCTGGAAAAAAGAAAAGACCATGCAGTCAAGGGACAGCACACACTTTGGTTTCTGTGTTGCAGGGGAGTGGCAGGCCATGAAAAACAAGAGGGCATGCAACCAAACTTGGAAAGATTTACACAAGATGTACGGACAGATACGCAGCTATCACTTTAGTTGAGTATGTAGATCATGTGGAAAGACGCTAAGGAAAAGCAAGGAAATAAGGATGTGCAAAAAGACGGATGGAAGGCTGTTGTCTTACTAGGCAGTATGAGTTACAGGAAAATATTTAAAATAATTCTAGTAATTTTTAGTGTGTATGATTTCTTCTAATTTCACTTGCTCTGTGAGGAAGTCAGTTACTTAAAATTCCATGGGTTTAAAAGCATATGTAGAAAGCAGATTGAAATATTTTCCTAAAATACAGTATCTTCAACTTGGAAGCTGATTTCCACAGAGGGAGCCTGGCAAAATGGAGAAGGAACCCATAAACAGATTCAGCCCTTGTGGCTCATGGGATTGTAACATCACTTGGAGCCACCAGCCAGAACCATAACAAGACAGTAACGCGCGCAGTGTTCTGCTGAAGCACCTAGACAGTCTGGATTTGTTGAGCTGTCGAGAAGTGCGTGGTTTCTTGTAATTGCCCCAACAGTGGTAAAATTGTTTCCCTGCCCAGGTCTGCTTGACTGTGGTACGTTCCTAGGTGCAGATGTTTTCCGTGCTGTACAACACAGGCAGAGAAAACCAGTGTGTGATTTCGCAGGGCTTTGCACAGGCAGGGGAAAGTTAAGGATCTGTTAATGCTTGTGGGGGGAAAAAAGCAAAGCAACCTGTAGTGTTCCCTTCAAAAGCACGAAGACACTTGTGATGTTACTCCCAGAGAGCACTGGCCACAGGTTTTCAGAATGGAAATTGCTTTACAGGCTGCTTCCATCCTCAGTATTGCATCTTCACTTTAAATCAGGGACTAATAACTTTCAGTTATTATACTGTTGAGCAATTTATGGGATATACCATATATAAATTATATATAGTTACACACAACAGACTTGTACACTCACAGGCATGCATGCATTGTTTGTCGGTTATTATTAGTTAATAACTGCCTAAGGAAATGTTACAGACCTGTGGCTGTCGTATTCAAAGGAAATATTCTCCGTTTGGTCCCTGTGCACTTACTAAGCAGTGTATGTTGAAGTTCTGGAGCTAACCTAACACTATAGACTTTATTTAAAAGATTAAACAGCTTGCGTGTAACATCGTAGAAATCATCGGAAGGAAGGTTCTTGTCTAGGACCGAGTCACGCGAGGGTGAGGGTTCGGTGGTGTTACGGAGAGCTGGGAAGGGAGAGCAGCGCTGAAGGCCCCAGGCCATGTGAAATACTGACATACGGGTAACTGCCGCGGAGTGGCTGGAAAATAACGACTGGTGGAGATTATACAGAGAACAAAAATAAGGCAGAAGTCTATTAAGAAGCAAAACAAAGCTAGGGCCAGTCAGAGTTGCGTTTTCGCACAGCGGGCACCACCCGCCCATTTAAGCGGCCCACTGCGCCCCGGGCCTGGCCTTCCGCCGAGTCACGTGGGCGGCGCGGGGCCGCGGGGCGCGCGCCTTCAGCCCTCAGCGGGGAGCGGGCCCGCCCCGCTCGCAGCCGGCCGGTTCGGGGCTGGCGCCGGCGGGAGCGGGGCCGGGCCTTTCGCCCTCGCAGAGTCCCGGGAGCGGCGGCTGCGCGGGGCTGGTGCCTTGTGCCGCCGGCGGAAGGGGCTGCAGGGCCCCAGCCGCCAGAGGAAGGCGGGCGGGGGGGGGGGGGAGGTTGAGGGCGACGGCGCTCGGTTCGCCGGTAAAGCGGGAAGGGCTCCTCCAGCCGCCGCGGTCCTGCGCCAGCTGCCCGGGAGCGGGGCCCGCCGGGGCGCCCGGGGCTCCGGTCAAACGTTTCGTCAGGGGAAAGAGAAAAGACTCGGGAAACTGATTCGATGTATTGTTCGTTCTGAAACTGCGGTGCTCGGTTCACAGCAGGGCTGAAGGCGGTCCCGGTGCCCGCTGTGGGTTCGCTTTGTGCTGGGATGGGAGCAGAAGCGGCAGGTGCCGGAGAGGGAAAACGTCTCTGCAGCGCTTGTTTCAGTCAGCCAGCAGAGCCAGCGCTAGAGAAACCTTGAACTGTAAACTTAGGACGTGTCTTCGCTGAAATAACATCATCTATAAGCTACAGCTAGAACATTTTGCTTTAATCTATGCAAGAGTTTATTATAACAGAAATTCAATTTAAAAAAGAAGCTCTAAGCCAAGTACCCTAATAAGAAACTGTCATACTACTTGAGATAAAATAAAACTGAGACTGTCTGAAGTAAGGACAATTTATACAGATATCTCTTCCTGACTATTAAGTCATCTCAGCAATTACTGTATGTTTTTCCATTTTTCTAAGTTTTTCCCCAAAAGCTTTACTTTAGGTTTAGGAGTTTTTGTCATGGGTGACTAATGGGGGATGGGCAGTTTGCTCGTATTAAGCTGTTATTGGCACGGAGTCACTTTCATTTACCCCTTTGATTTGTTTCTAATATATTTAATATTTGCATAATTTGTTCAAAATACTTATTTCAACACAGACATTTTTTTATTTGTAAGCTTGAGTTATATATTGATGCTTGGAAGGATTGCAGTCTGATCCTTGTCATAAGAAAACTCAAACATGAGAATTAATCACATGCTTTAGAGAATATTGGGAATTTGATCATGAGAATTACTGCTTATGCAGTTGTGTTAATTAGTTTTTAAATCAGTATGAAGAAAAAAAGCCTTAATTATTAACATAGCTAAGGTTTTTAGGAAATGAGAAAATTATTAGCTCAGGCTTGCTTTATTTGGCATGTCTCTAATACTGAGTAAACAAGAATCCACAGAACTAAACAGGGATAAATGAAGTTGCCATAGTCTGTGAGTTCCAGTGGCAATGTTCAAAGCCTCCACAATTTACTGCTCTTAATGAGTGTTATTGAATACTGACTGGTAACGAAGAGTGTATTTTCTTGCAGGTTAGAATGTCATGACAATTCATTTCATCTTTGTCCAAATAATGGTGTATTTTGATTTTGGAGATAGCTGACTTCTGAGACCAAGAAATGCCTTTCCTAGGGCATGGATGTTTTATGTGAGACTGCATATTCTCCTTGTGTTGTAGAAGTCTCGAGTTATGTAGCATTATCAAAGAAAAACAGAAAAGTATATATTTCCCGAAAAGGCATGTAAAGGTTTTTAATTGTTTTCATTTTTTTTTTTTTTTAAATTTATTTCTTCCTCACCTGTTCAGCGCTATAAACTGTGATGGCATTCTTTCGGCAAAGGTTGAAGGGATCTGATTAATTTTTAAAGTGTTTTATTTCTTATTTCCTATCAGAGCAGGGAATCAGATGGGGCTGTTTGAGGAATATTTTTCCTAGTGGCATTCGTTGCCTTTGGAGTCCCCCTGAGGTGAGTGGGCTTGAGGAATTGAAGCATGGAGTCCTAGTCCTGTGTGGCTGAAGGCAGTGAGAGAATCCTGATTAACCCGGTCATCTGTATGAGTGGATTCAGCAGGGATCTCCTGAAGAAGGAAAGCTAAGCTGCAGCATGTCTTCAGTTGAAATATATAGTGTCTTAAAAATATAATTTTGTGCAGGTATTTTGCAACTTGACAAACATAGAGCATCTTTAATATCTGCTTTTAAAAATACATGCATTTTAAGTTCACTCTTGTGAGTAGGCTTTTGGGAGTGTGAAACAACCTTCTGCAAGTTTCAGACACAGAGATGCGTGTCCGTGTCAGTCGGTGCATGGTTTGTGCAATGCTCGGTAAGGCGGTATTAATGTGAAATTCCCATTTTTTTTAAAGGAAACCCACTGTACTAGACTGTAGGCAAAATTCATTGTAGAAGATTGTTCTGAATAGTTTACAATACACAGTGAAAATTCTGTGAAGAAAAGGTGTCATCCCCAAGTCATGTCTGTTGTTTAAGTCATGATTTGCTAATGCAAGTATTTTGGTCCAGTTATGCTGAACTCACATTTACCTTTTGCGTTGCTTTCACTGTTGTCACCTTTTCTCTGCTGGCTTGGATGGTATGCTGTGTACACTGTTGTGATTCTTATACTCCAGGCCCTCTCTTTTCTCCAGTCACCTTTCCCACTGCTGTCATGCCCAGTCTTGCTGTATGGCCAGAGTCTGCCCATCAGCTTGGCTCAGCACTGGGGACTGCTCTGGAAGTGGACCAGGATCCTGTTTCTAGATTTCATGAGCCAGATTCCTGTTTTTCACCCTTTCTTGAAAATGTTTAGTAGCTGAAGGTTACTGTAAACTACAGCAATGGAATATAGATGTATTGGATCTCATCTGTCATACCTCTTCTCTGTGCCCACCATCCTTCTCCCTCCCCCTAAATATGGGAGCTCCAGTAACATCAATGTTGTGCCACCAGACACTACCCTTACAACAAGGGAACGCCGTTCTGACCATTGCAGGTCCCCACTGAGATTCCAAGCATTTCTACCAACTTGGAGAGGCAAAGAATGTATGGCCTGTTTGACAAGGTACCTTGGTTTCCCTTTTGACATATTGTTCTTATTTTTTTCTCATACTTCTCCTTTGTAAGTTGGGGAAGAAAAGAATAAAGAAAAAAAAGATGTCTACCTGTATGTTCAAATTCTGTTAAGAGTGTTGCATTGGGGAACAAATACTAAAATATAGAAAATCTTTGAGAGAGAAGAGTTCTGGGGTTAATAAATACATGAATAGACATCTTTATAATGATTATTCATGAAAGTATACAAGCTATGAACATGGCAGGATTTCACTGCGATTCTTTTGAGTGAGATAAGTTTGCATTTATTATTAGAATAGCTTGAGGTGTTCTGTTAGTAATAAGACAAATGTAATTTGACTCACTTGCTCCCATCGTTATTGTGTTTATATCTGCCAATTTACCTAGTTTGGATTTTGCTCAGTTTTAATATATACAGTGTGTTTTGGTTTAATTTGCTATAATCTATAACTTACAGATGAATTATTTTATTTGTCCATGTGAAACAAAGCAGGAAAGTGTGTTTTGACAAATAAAACCTGTGAGCTAGAGTCATGCAGCATTGATGTACACATGTTATCTGGCAAGGTACGTGTGCTGACTTTCACTGGTATTTTATGAAATGTTGGGCAAAACACAACAGTTAGTAATTTCAAGAAAAATCCCACTGATCTGCATGCCCTGCTTTCATATCCAGCTTGAGATATCTGGAGCTATGTCTTTGGTTTATCATATATTTGCAGCTCCTCTCAGATAGAAGCTAAAATAGGATTTCAGGATGTGGAAATCAAGTTTGGTTTAAAATCAATTAGCAGCTGTTTTCTCTGTTGTCTTTGCTACTTCCTTTTTCCATATTCTAAATCATAATTTGTGTACTGTGAGGCCAACGCTGTTAAGAGTGCTGGCTTAGACATCTTTATTAGCTAGGAAATGCTATTGATTTTGTTTTTCTTTAAAATGTCTAGCTTCTGCGTGCAGATTTCTCATTGACAATTAGATCTATATGCTCCGCGGTGTTGCAACATAAGAGCTTGGCTAAACAATTGTTTTGTAACTGTTGCAAGAACTGTGGAAAATCAAATGTTTATTACAGAGTGTGACAATACTATTATTCATATTGTAGTCGTATGAGACAATGTGATCTTCTGACTTTGATGACTTGCAGAGTCTAAAAATAACTCATCCCCAGTACAGAAAAATAAGGGAAAATATACAGTCTATCCCTTAAATCCACAGCATTAAGTTAAATTAATAGAAGAACTTGTACAGTACGTGATTGAATCCATGAGGGATATAGTGTGATATTGTATATTTGCCTAAAAGCTCACTCTGACAGCAAAAACAATGTACCACAGTATGTTTCTTTCTTATCTAATGGAAAGAATAACACACAGAGGCCCAATTCTTGTAATGAAAACCCCCACATTAATTTTATTTTTTGATGTGTCATTGTAATTCAAGAGATGTTTTTAATCTCAGGATTGCTAGGGCACAATAAACCATTTAAAAAGTATTTGGCAAAGATCCCTGTGCTTAGCAACAGCTCCTTTCATTTAAAACTGTTTTTTGAACCAAGCTATTCAAAGCTTTGTTCCACTTATTAAAATAAAGTATCTTACTTCAAACAAGTATTTCAGGGAATATAATCAAGAGGACAGCATTCAAATACAATGCACAGAAAACATAAAAGGTAGCAGCATGAAAAACTCTAAACAAGGAAACATATGCAAAGTATTTTAATTAAGAAGAACTATATAAAAAATAGTCATGGTTATTTTTCTTTGTGCCATTATAGGGTATTTAATACTCTATTTCTTACTATGTTCTGAAATTCATTAGTAGATTTAAAGTAAAATTAGCTGTGAAGTATTTTAGTGAATGAGATATTGCATTAAAGTGGTGTATTTTGTAGCCATCTAGGTGATAAAAAACAGCAACAGAGAAGCTAAATATAGAATAATGTGTATTCATTTTGCTGCTGCCTTTGTACTCGTATGTGAACTACAGTGTTAATACATTGCACAGTATAACCATGAAAGCTCTGCTTTCCAGTGAGATATACTTGTTCAGCTTCAGCTTCATTATGTAAGCTTATATTCACAGTTTTTTCAGATTTTCGTGGATATCGTTTTCACTTTGTTTTAGGTTTGCCTTAATTTTGTTTGCTTTTTGTATCAAAGCCTTGCCAATGGCTCCAGTAACAATGTAAATGCAGTTTCCCTTCATGAGTGAGTGTATGTAGTTCATTCTTGGGTGGTTCCTATTTCACCTGCATATCTCAGAAAGCAAGGAAGGATGCATCATGCAAGCATCCTTTTCTGTGAAGAGGATCCAAAGTACAATTTTGTAGGATGCCAGATGCCGTTTACAGAACCCTAAGAGTCCTCAGTTCTCTCTGAAGTTGAGAGATGACTGAGCATAAAGAATAATTCTGTTTTGCAGAAGATTTTGCTATTTTCAAATTTTGGTTTGTTTGGAAATGAGAACCTCAGACTTGAAAATTCCCAGTCAAGCTCTGGCTTTAGCTCTGACCTGCGTCCTCAGGTTCCTAGGTTCCTAGGGTTACAAACACGCCCAACAAACCTTCTGCCCTGCCCCGTGTGTCCACAGGGAGCTGGCTCGACCATCCTAGATGTAGCTGATAAAACGTTCATGGTCCAACAGAGGTTTGGGGATGAATGCCTATAATGACATTAATTTGAATAATGGTAAGTCTGTATAGATAATGCTGTATAACTTTTTCAGGATGGCCATGAATGTAACATCACTGCAATTTTTAATCTTGCATTGTGTGGGCAGAAAAATGGTTATTTCCAAGATGTTAAAAAGCTAATCTATTCTGATAAGTTTTTGTATCTTGCATAGATATAGCTTCTTTCTTTTTTTCTCTTTTAATTTTACAAACCAAGTTGGGAGCCTTGACATTTATTGGGCCCCCATATTTTTCATTTATATTCTCTCTAGTCTTCACCATCTGTTATGACAGTAAATAAGTTTCAAATAAGCCATATCTTCCTCAGCATGAGTTGCTTTTTCTGAAAAAAAAAAAAAGAAATTAAAGTTGCAGTTGGATGTGATATTTGAAGTCACAGCTTGTCTTCAAATATTTAGTAGCGTATTCCTGTGCCAAGGGATATCAATCTGCCATTTGCCTTGCTTACAGTACAATAAAGATTATCCATTCCCTTCTTTTGTACGTATGTCAAGGCTTTTAATTATGAAAGTTCAGGAAGTAGCTCTTTCCACAGGCTTTTTCTATTTTCCTTTGACTTGATATAGTTCCTTCTTATCTTTTTTGCACATTAAATACCAAAAGGAGGATATAGTGTCTGACTTTGGTGGATGACTTGTGATCTTCCCTCACAAGTAAATTCCTTGGCTATAACAACAGCCACTTTTGTTGTTGTAAACTTCCTTAGTGGTTGGTGGGTATTTCAGACGTTGGTACCTAACCTTGAGAAGTTTGGCAGAAAACTATTTTTTTTTCCTTATACTGTAGGTAGGCATGGGGATAAATTTGAGGAGCCATGTATAGAGTTTTTTTTTTTATCTTCTTATCTTTATTTCATGCCATGGAAGTACACTCCAGCAAGAAGGGACGTGACTCAGAAGTCAACTATATGCAGGCATGCCACTTTGCCTTCAGATCTTTCCAAATTTGTCTGTTTCCTAGACTGTGAATATTGTGTCACAAGGAGGCATTTTCTTTGTCCTTTGAGGATAATGGTGTAAAAGCCCAGGGGGGTTTTGTTGGTTGTCTAGTAAACTGCAACAAATGTTTCCTTGAAACTTTCCCGAAGTAGCTCCTCTAACAAGGAAATGCCCAAAACTGAAAGTATTGCTAGAACAGCAAACATTAGTGTTTCTTGCGGACTGTGTTTTTTACATTCTTTTAAACTGTTCAACAGGTAATCTAGCCTGTGAGCTTCCCAGAAGTGGTAGCAGGTATCCTATGATAAATCAGTAATTGTAATTGCTCCTTCTCCCTTCCATCCCTAGCACGTAATATTCTGTGGTTCCAACCATCCCCATACCAGAGTATCTTTTTTGCATCCTCCCTTGAGACTTCTAAAGTCTGTAAATATATTTACAAGGTAATTTTTAAAATCTGCTTCTTTCATCAGCATTTGGACCCATGGTACCGACTGGCACTTTCAGAATGGCATCAAAGAGGACACTGTGGCTGAGCACCAGCTTTGCAAAACAAACGAGTTGAGGTTGACTGCAGTGCGATTTGTGTGAAAAGACTCGGGCAACTTCTGCAATAGCTACAACATCAATTATGCAAAGGTACTTTTGAGTAAAGAAAAAGGGTTTATAGCATTAATAAAAAGTGCGAGTTATACTCAAAACTGATGCACAATTAAGATTAACCCTTTTGTTTGTAAGAGGATTTCACTATCATCTTGATATTCATAAGCTTCTTACTATAACAATAAAGCTTTTATTTTTATGTATGCAATTGTTTTTCCTTTTCACCTGTAAATAAAGTAATTGCACTTTTTTATGATTTTCCAGTATTAGGTTAATTTTATAGCATGTTCTGAAATTTCATTCTCTTTCAGCATCAATCTTTGTTTTCTTTTTATAACGGAATTATACTTACAAATAACATCATTTCATAACAATAAACATAAAAATGTAATGCAATATAGCAGCTACAGGTTTATAGAGTAAACATTTCATTTGAAAGAAAATTCCACTAGCTTATGCTATTATTTCACAAAAGTGGCAAGGTCAGAAACTCTGAGGGTTAATGACAAAGCCATTTATATCATAAGATGAGGGGAACAAATATTCAGGGATCAGTGACTACACTCGTGAGGAAACATAGAAGGAGGATACCTTGTCTACAGTTTATCTTTTTTGGAGGAGAGGTCTTGGATAAAACACTGATTTTCAATTTAGAGTCAGTGTAAAATGTAGGGTAAATTGTATCAAAGCCAAATGATATTCCACAGAATTCAATTTCTTTCATCTTACGTTGCTGAGTGCCAGGTATTTCAAAAGAGAATTAAAAATCTCCCCACGCTGCTTCTGCAGACTAAGCACACTTCTAGATAGTGTAGAAAGATGACAAATATGAAGCCAGATGATTAGTGTAAGGCAGGAGCTGTTTAAAAAAAAGATTTTCTCCTTAGAAAAGAATTAGGAGAGTTTTCACGGGTGCAGAATGGAATTCGTGATCAAAGTGTGTAAAGAAGGAGCAGACAGCAATCAGGAGATTCATAGGGAATTTGGAGTAGGGAAGGGTTTTGCCTTGGATGAGGACATCTGTGAGATCTCCTGATCACTCACCAAATGCTCTGCTAACTTAATACAGATTTGCTTACCATAAAACACTGTGCTGGACCAGGATCTTTCCCTGGCTTGCTTTTACAGCAGTAGTAAAATTAAATTAGAAATATCTTGGAATTATAATCAATGCCAAAAGGAGACTTTACAGTTAGAAAAATGTTTTGGACTAAGAGGACAATTTTCTGACAGTTAAATGTCATTTTTATCTTGTCACTTTTCAATGCAAAAATGCACTTAAATTTATGCTAAAGAACTTTTAGAATTATACAGTCTTGAATCCTAAAGGAGGAGTTTTGTCTCATGGTAAAAATAAATGTTTGAAAGTCAAGACGCTGTTTTCAAGACCAGTAAACATCTCTGCACAATATTATTGTTTTCCCATGTGGAGTGGCTTGCCCTGAGATCCCTGCCACATCGTGTAGGTATGTGGCGCTAATGCTCAGCTAAAGCACTTCCATTTTCCCAAGATAGCGTTTCATTTTTTGAAGACCCTTCTTTAGAAATCCAGGAATTGTTTCAAGTCTCTTTTAAGTCGGAGCCTTCCAAGATTTTTTTATCATTTTCTTCATGTTTTTAAGTCATATGCAGTAAAGGAATGCTATAGAAAGTGAGATCAGGTGGATTTGCTTCACACTTTTTGCAATGTTTGTTGACTCTTATTTCCTTATTACCAGTGTTTACAAGTAATGTCTTTAGTTATGTACTACAGAATTAATCTAACTATAATTCCCAGCTCCACTTCCCGTTTCCTTTTCATTTCTAGGCAATATATGTTGATGGTCAGGTTTTCAGTTCTCTGAGGTACTGTTACTTGTCCTGAGATTCTGTGAGCATTTAACCAGCTGGCACATCATCAGGTCCCGGTAATTTGAAAAGGTCTAGCTCAATGAGTGCTTTCTGACCTGTTATTTCTCTATTCTAGGCTAAGAGTTCACCTCTTGTTAATATTTGTGATAGTCACCTACATGGTTGGACTTTGTGTGAAGGTAGGTGTATGTGTGTTGAAAACTTTAGCTTGCACGTTGCCATTTGTTGATAAAGCCGTTGAATACTCAACTACTGAACCACGTTTCTCCTATTGTTTTTTGCTTTAATAACTTCAGTGTTTCTTGCTACTTGCATTGGTGTCCTTCTGAGATTAATCCCACGTTGGCCTTCTGTGCTTTCCCTTAGGCATCTGACCTCATTTCCGCTTTTCTGTGTGCTTCTCTCTTCTGTGTGAGATCAGCGAGTAATTCGCATTTAGTGAATTTGTCATTTGATCTACCTGTTTAAAATCCACGCATTTTATTTTGCTGATTTTTCTTTTCTTTTTTTAAGGGTCTGAACTTTCTCATCTCATTCACCTTACCTTATACCCTCCCACTCTCAGCAGGTTTCTCTCTACAAACAGTAAGAACATTTCTTGTAGCTATCTCCTTCAGCTGCAAAAGCTGTCATTGATGCTTACGAAGAATTTGTAGGCCAATTTGTAGGCCAATTTTTCTTTCATTTCTTTTACAACACATCCAAGTATGTAAACTCTCCTGGTTTGGGAAACTTGTTTTTAGTGATTCTACTAGTATCTTACAAAAAAGCCTCATTCACCTAATTTTCTTCATCTGGTATTCTGTAGTAGATAGTCATCATGATAAATGCATATGTTCTTTCTTGTTCTATGTAATCTTGCTCTTTGAGTTGCTGATCTTGAAGCAAATATATAAAGTGTTGTCTTCTAACGTAGAAAAATGATGCAAGAGAAGAGGCCAGTTTGTTCAAAACTCTAGAGTGCTATCCTTCAAAGTCGAGCTCTTGGAGGCTTAATTCAGCTGTAGGAGCAGAGAGGGCAACCTTATAATACTTGCCCTTTGAAATGCTATCTTTCAGAGGTGACCTTTAAGCTAACTTGGGAGTCTGATAACCTGGGTCCTCAGCACAAGATCCTTCTCACTGTCGGCCTCTCACGGTTGACATCTTCTCTGCCTTTGTTCAAAATGGCATCTCCTGCCGGTTTTACCTGCCTTGCTTCATAACTCTCTCCTAACTTCTGCTGTCGTTCAAATCAAATAGAGTTAGTGGACTGTTCCCTTTCTCTTCCAGAGTCTTCTTTGAGTTTATAATTCTGTTGTGTTCGTTACAGACCTTATTGCTTACAGGTTAAATATTCTTCTGTCCAGTAACAAAACCATTCAAGAACGTTGTAGTACTGTGGGAAGATTCGTAGTCGCACAGCGCTGCACACTCGTTTTGAAACTTAAGCAAACATTAACCATGGAGTTAATCAGGAAAGAGCTCAAACACTCTTCTGACCTGGCAGGAGTAAAATAAGAATGTGACAGCATACAAAATTAGGGAAAACTGTATTAAATCATATGGATGGTTTCCAAGAACAGAAGAGTCCATGATTACCACATCAGCCATTGCCATCTTTGGCCATGACCATTGTGTAGGTTTGCTCATGCTTGTCCAGGCTGTGACTAATGCAGGTGTTTGTAATAGCAGCTTTTAAGAATTCATGCATCCATTTACACAGCTTTTGGAGCTCTGAACCAAAGTTATGCATTTTAATAAATGAGCTACAAAACTTAGAAGGCAGATTCATATGAATGAAAATTCAGTAAGACTTCTTGTAATAGATTAGATCTGTATTATGAATTTTAGTAGTTATTTTTAGTTTCTTTAAGAATTTTGAAAACTGTTCTGGGTTTGGTTCATCATAGCCCTTGGGAACAGTGTGGATGTGACTACTTCATTAAAAACTCACTTGCTGAAGAAGGCTGCTTGAGCCCACACCTTAACCCCTGAAGACACTTCCATAGCGCATCAGATGTGCATGCCGTATGTGAGGAGGTCCAGGGCATAATGCTTGTCCCTACAGCTCTTGTAGCCTGCCTACCAAGGCCCTTCTAGCACTCCTCGATGCATCTGCACTGTGCAAAAGCCATGACCTGAGATGTGTCCCTGGTTTATCGGAGCTTGTACATCTTTGTCAACAAGGCAATCATAGAAAGGAGGGCTTTAAAAGCCTGGTGGGATTTTCAGCTTTGACTCCTGCATTTTTCCACGGCATTACTGGGGCCTGTCAGCACTTTGTTCCCGATTAGTCAGGCAGCTAACAGAATACCATTGCTATCTCCGTACTTCTCCATACTTTTCTGTACTGTATTGTGTTCTTGCCTTGTCAGTGTATTTTTTATCTGTACAGTTGTTTCTTTGGTTGAATTCAAGATGTTTGTTTTTCCAAATGACATCAAAACTGGTATTTTGGTGTACTTCCATATTACTCCATCAATCACTGGAAGAGGATGTTGACACAGTGTTAGTTTTTTTAAAGTAAAACCAGGCTGGTTTTATTATTTTGCTGTTTATTGTTTTCTGCTATTCCCGTTGGACTGGGAAAATGGAGATTTCATAGGCCTAATCTTCTCAGCTAATATTACGAGCTACAGCTAAGTAGCATTTTTTGGAAAACAAGAAGTTCATTTCGTGTTCAGCTCATTCTTCTGTTTGGCATAGATGTGCGAATCTGCATGGGGTTTTTTCACTGTATGACTCAAGTTCTATTTAGATGTTTGCTAGTTAACTATATTTCAAAGATTTTACTTATTTTTTTAATGAGAAGATCGGTAAATTTTTGACTCAGTATCTATAGTTGAAATAGTGTCAAGTAACAGAAAGAACAAATATGTAAGAGTTGTGCAAGACAATGTGAAGGGAAGAGATAACAGGAGAAAGAAACAGAGAATTTACAAAAGATTAGAACAGAAGGGACCTCTGGTCTGGCCAGGATTAGGTCTCTGACCATCAGATATGAATTAATTTGTTAAATGTATTAAAGCAATGTGAAGGCTGAAAGGCAAATGGGTAAGATGAAGTCAGGACACTGTTCTCTGGAAGTTAATTACACTACTGTAACATGCTGGAGAAGGGCAGCAAGATTATAAATTAAAAAGTGGTTGAGGGGCTGTAATTAGTAGTACTAGCAGTATTTAGAGAAAAGGAGTTACAACGTGTATGGCGTTACTGTTTTGCGAAAGAGGGAAAGCTGCTGGGGGAGAGGATTGTGGGTGCGTGAGACCATGGATGAAGGCTGAAGGAAAATGGGCAGTTGCAGACTGACACGTTCACAGTAACTCCAGATTCCCTGCAGGGTCAATGATCAATAAATAGGAAAGGAGAATACATGAAGAAATGGGTGCTGTCACTGGACTGTGGCTGATTCATGTCCACAAAAATTGGCTGTTTTGCAGAGAGTATTACGTAGAAAAAAGATGAGACAGGATTTCTGTTTAGGAAATCCAGATGAAGAAAACAGAGATACTAAGTACGTAGGGCAGATGATATAGGCAAGACCACAAGCTTAGTGAAAGGGAGCAACCTGATATTCAGACGCTTTTCAGATATGCTCCTGAACTCATAGGAAGGAACTCTGCATATTTTATGTATACCACTAACGGTGTATCCGTATTCATAGCTTTATGATGTAGACTTTCTAGTCTTTTCAAATTCTTCTCAGGTAAGAATTTTTAAATGCTTCTAAAATTTTTTACGTCATCTTTCTGAGACCATTGCTACAGATAAAAGCAGGTTTTTAAAATGAAATAGCATACACTTTTCAGCACTGTGGTTTCATCTTTCTCCCGCATCATTCTGTAAAAATTCTTATTTCTTGATTACACCTATGCACTGGATACAGCTGCTTTGGATCTGCCTAGTGAGAAGTTTAATTCCCTTGATACAGCTGATGACGTTAATTTAGAATTGTGTAAAGGCTAGCAGTGGGATTTGCTTTTTCTTATAAAGATTCTATGATAACTAGCTAAAATAGTTTTTTGATACAAGTGTTACTGCATTTAGAGATATAATGTATTTTGTATGCCTTGACACCAAACGTGGAAATAGTCTGTTCGTTCTTTGCCATGATGAACATTGACCACGTACTTCTACTAAACGTTTCCAGCTCCTTAGGTAGTGTTGACATTCCTAAAAAAAAATTCCCTCTCTTTTTTTTAATTATTTTCTTTAATAAGTGCTGCTGAAAAACTAACAACATTTTTAAACTCCTATATAACTATCATAATCCATACAACTGTGACAACAATTATTGGAAAATCAATGAAATTTGTGAGTTTTTCATAGGAGTGCATTGTCCAGTCATAGGTATCTAAAAGAGCTGACTATTCTTACACCAACAGATTTGGTAGTTACAGACCCCTGGTTATGGGAAGCTCAGATGTCTCTGCTCCTTCACGAGCCCAGGGGCTGGAGTGGAAGCCATGAACTGCTGTGGAAACATGCTGTAGTGTACGGTTTTGGGTAGATTTTGTCCCCTGCAATCCGTATGGTGTTCTACACGCATAGCCAACTTACTCGGCCATTGCAAAGAACGGGGGGGACTACACTTGCTGAACAAAGATTATTCTTCATGAGTAATTTTCTTGCCTGTCGTTTTTTGGATAAGAAGCAATTTTTAAAATGTGTTGTCAGAAATCCATCCCTTATGCAATAAAAAACTCAAAAGCTGTGCCTGATGACATACAAGATGTCCAGATCTGCACTGGCTCCTTCTCTGCAATCTGTTTACAAACGTTAAAAAATGCAGCAGAATGAGTTGGTTTGTAAAGGTGCTTTTTGAATGCTAAATCATAGCTGCAAAACTGAAACATTAAAATTTGTTTTGTTTCACTACACAAAAGTCTTCTGAAACAAGTTTTAATTTAAATTGATGCATAAAATTAACACAAATAGAGCAGAAGAATAATTTACATACAGAGTCCATTTTTCCCTCTCTCAGTTGAAAGAATTCTGTGAACTGAGAAAATAATACATTTATTTGTGGTTTCTATGACAGTTTGTATTTGCCAAAAAAAAAATCTGAAAATTACCTGTGCAATTATTATTATCTTTTCCAGGAGATATCTTTTCCATATTAAACTGTCATGTGGAATTTTTTATCTAATGAAAATTCCTATCAAAAGAGTTTTGAATTTAGCAAAATATTAGTTACTGATACATTTTGAATTTAAAAAATGTTTATGTCAGGTGTTTCAGAGTTGTATTTTGATCCTGGATGAGTCATCTGCTTTTTAGAGATGTGGTATACCTTATTTGCCATTGATTTAATGTGAGTTAAAAGGCGTACCATATCTGAAAACTAATTCCATAATTTTATGCTTCTCTTGAGATCTTTTTAAGCATGCAGGGAGTTGGAAATTCCCAAATAATTGTTAGGAAATAGTGCAAAAGAAATAACTTTTTTTTTTGTTTCAGGTTTGCAGAAATTCCAATTAATAGAGTGTCATGTATCTGCTCTCTCTAATTACTATTAACTGTTCTGATTTTGTTAGCATAGCTGTAAATTTCTGGAACTATATGACAGTTGAGCTCACTCCATTATTTTTAGTGGGTTTTAGTAGTTTCCCCTCGAAGAGCAATCGTCCTCGTTTCCCTCCAACATCCTACGTGGCTGCTGTTTGGGGACCCAGAGCCCGTGCATCCACCACGGTACGTGGTGCGTGAAACCTCGCAGGGTGAACGCCTCGAGAGTTCTCAAGGAAACAGCTGCTGATGTGCTATGCTTGTTGCCTGTCACGCTGATTAATAGTGCCTTGGTATTTCCTGAAATGTCCCTCGCTGGCTGTGTTTTGGAGTAGTCACAGTTGGAACCAGGGCTCACTTACTGCTGCTGTGTTCTGTTTGTCAGCACAGAGAGCTGCCTCTTGCACCCGCTGCTGACGAGCTGCACCAGTACAACTGAAATAATAACAATTCTGGTTACCTAGCAGTGTTAAACAGTTACCAAAATTTTGGACTGAAACAAGAGTTCCTAAGACTTTCTGTTCTGTTTCAGTTCCTTGTCCAAAGTGAGTGTTTGCAGGCAATCTTTAAGCTTCTGAAGAACGCCTTTGCTGCCTGATGCTCCAGCCAGCCCCTTCTGCTGGGCATGCACGCGTCTGCACGCGGGCGCTGCTGTTCTGCGTGACGGTGTCAGTTGTCCCCAAGCTCATGCTGGTGTTGCTTGGCTGCAGCCTATAGCGTTGTGTCACAGGAAAAACATGCTCTATATTTCTTTCTCCTGATTTGTTACATTTGTGTCCACCTCTGAGCCATAAAGGAAAATTTCCTTTATTATCTAAACAGTAATGTAATTACTGGTCTGTGAGGGATTTTATTTTGTTTGGTTCGGGTTGTTTTTAAATGTTGCATGACATGGTACTATTAGTGTTTTTACAGAGTAATGATGATGAAAGAGGAATCTGCATTCCAGCGGCAGGTCACCTCTAGGTTAAATGAGGAAAAAACTCTGCATTCACTGTCTCAATTGCCTACCATGGGAGCAATGGTACCTAAATATTCATGTCAAGCATTTTGTACAGAGTGGTAATCTAAAATATACCTGATTCAAGACACAGCCCACAAAGTAAATAGCAGGGTAAAATGCAGAATTATTTACACAAAGATAAAAGTATATGTGGAGGGAAATAAGTTATAGACTATGGGCTGTAGACAAACACAAGCCTTAAAGTTCACGTTATTACCTGCAAATGTTCATATGCAACTGTCATGATTTTGTGAGCTTTCTGGTATCTAAAATCAAGTTTCACAATAAATGATAAACAAGTCAGTAATACATTTTTATTCTATAAGCAATTGCCTTATGTTTTCACCATGGTCTTCCACAAGTGTATAGAAATGCTAACACAGGGGCCAACACAGTATCGACATACTGAGAAACATGATGGGGTTCTTTTTTAAGGTAGATGATCTTTCTGCTGTTTCCGAGAAGCTGCCTAGAGAATAGCGTCAGTAGGAAATTATCATTTCTACATATCTGTGATTGTATAATTTAATGCCATTTTCTCTTTGACACATTTAAAGTACATACGTAGTAATGGCAAAGGTTACCTGTGTGGTCTAATCTACTGGAAAAAAAAGATTGCTGTTTTGCTCCTTTAGCCCATGATGCTCTTGCTAGTTTCTGAATATCTATGCTTTTCCTTGTCATTAATGAAGATATTCAAAAAGCTAAAAACAATTATATTAGTCTCATTAAGGTAGCCTTCAAGTTCTAGCCATGTGGACTGAATTAAAGAGGAGTATTTTTGTACTTTTGGACCAGAAAGGAAATGAGTTGCTCTTGGCTGGGCACTAAAATGATCTTCAGGGAGCAGTATTAGGCTGAAAATATAAAGATCATTAATAAAGTCTTGGAGGACAAAAAACATAATTTCAGGTGGTTTAGGTTTGGTTTTGTCCGGATCAGAAGAAAACTCCACTTTAAATGTGAAATACCATGAAACGCTTTAACTTTTTTCTGAAGATGCAAAGGCTTCAGTTCTCTCAGATCTAGTTCAGATTTATCACATGTTCTAATGGTTATCTGAATAAAATTCCTCCAAAAAATGCAGGTGTGAACTTGAAAAAAAAAAAAAAGCTTCTGTGCAAAATGTGCAGTGTTTGGTGTTAGAAATAAATTCAAGGAGCCCTCTCGTCCTTCTCTAATTTTCATCTCCATCTGGGCCTCCAGGGCCAGCTCCGTACTCAGGAGGAGTACGCCTTTTGGAGTTGTTATTTCTTTGGTGGAGCATTAGTATGTATCTGATTGAAAAAAATGTATTGGCTAAATCTGTTTGATGAAGGAGTGAGGAAAGACTCTTGTGAATTTTTGATACACCTGAAATACCTAGTGCATCTGCATCCTCGTGAATGAGAAGATTCTAGCTTTGAGGAAGATAACATTCGTAGCAGCTTCATTTCTGTTTTATACAATATTACCTTCTCCAGAAGCAATATTACTAAAAAAAAAAAAAGTAATTTAGCTGCACTAATATTCAGTTCTTTTCGGCTCTAAATGTTTCATTTCTTTAACTAAAATTTCATTTCTTATAAGAAGAAATTTAAAGAAGCTAAAATTGATATTTGCAAAAATAACTACCCTGATTAGATTAAAATCAGAATTTCTCAATTTGCCTGTGGAAACATATTAATGTAATGGATTCTTTTCTGAACTGGATGACAGACAGATTGATGTGTCAACAGAGAAAAGAGTTATAACCATCAATGTGTCTCATTGTTTGACAATGATTTACTACTATCCAACAAGTCTGTTAGCTTAACTTTCAGAGTGAGTTATTCAGAGTGCATTACGCTACGAGCATGTTTTGCTGTGATACACAGAGCAGTAACGTGGGCTCCCAAGACTGCTCCAACAGAGCTGTTGCACCCTGAGAGATGTTATCAGGCAGCCCCCCGGTTTGTGCCGGGTACCTTGGGGTCACTGATGCACCATCAGTCACAGGTGCAGTTCTTTTGTAGGAGAGGGTCTATAACTCAGTTTTTAGTTTTGGAGTTTAAGAGGAGTACCTTGTTTTGGAAACTCAAAGCTGCATTTTCTTTTTTATGCTTTTTTGGGGGGGGGGGGGGGCTGAAATGCTCTTTTTCATCTGAAATCAAAAATTCTGAAGAATACCCAAATTCTGTAAAAACAGAAAATTACTAATATGGGCACTATCAAGGCATCTGTGAAGTTGAAGATGTAAGATCTACACAGTTTTTTACTAATGGGTAGCTCAAGATTTGAAGTAGTGTTAGTACAATTTTAGAACTTATAATCTAAATATAAATATAAATTCTGATGTTCTTATGTCCAAAAGTTTAGCTAAGGCAATGGAAAGCCTTGAGATCCTAAATCCTCACTGAATCAACTGAGAAAATCCTTTTTCCTTTCAGTTGTTTCAGAGTCATAGCATTAATTTTTCATTGTGTTATCACTGGATTTTCAGAATTTATTGCAGCAGAATATTCGTATTGACCATTGATAATTCTTGTATTTCCAGTTTTAAATGTGTGTGCATTTATGATCTGATAAACCAACTTTGCTGTTGATTTTAATACAAACAGAATCTGGTCCTTCATAAAGGATTAGCTTAATTATCCATCCATTCACCTTTGTCACTTTTTCTAAAATAGTTTGCAAGCAATGTAGGCTGCAGTAAAAAGTGAAGATTAGAATCTATATAGCCCTCATCAGAGTAGGAAGATGCTTGTCTGCATTCCTGGTGGAACAATGAAATAGTGCAAGTGCTATTTTTGAACTATCAAAATTAATAAATTTTGAAGATATTTAAATACCTTCAAAAGAAAAGGGTGGTTTTGATCAGAATGGACAAGGCTGCAATTCTGTCATGTTTTTCCTCATACTATTTTGGTAGAAGTAATTTATCCAAATTAATATAATAATTCTCAGTGTATTTTTCCTACTTAAAAGTTTTGTGTGTCTGTGCTTTGCTTTCTCTGAGCTAGGTTTCACCAACCACCGCATTTTTTATGTCACTTGGAAAAAGCATTGTGTCCTTGGGCCTTTTTTCAGTTATGTGATAGTTTTCGAAGTAGTTTTCTGTAATCTGTGTTGGCATTAGCAAAGAACATCTTTATGTCCCTGACTCTCTTGGCTTGAATACATGCTGATAATTATTTTTCTATCCAGAAGTAAACTTAATGGTTCAATACATATACAGTTAATAGTGATTTAACGCTTATTTGATACATCTTCCTCTGTTGCCTATTTTTGAAAACTTGTGCTGTGTTTTAACACATTAAATTGGTATTTGAATGAAGTACAGCAGACCATCATATACAGCTTTCCAGAGATGCTGTATTGGTGTGTTTCATTTCTATAGCATGTTGTGTTACAAACAATTAGACATTAATCAGTTCTTGTTGATTTATATGATCAGCAGCAGTTTATAATTCTGAGACAGTTTAGCACAAAGTTGGAATATCCATTGAATTTTCAGGGAGGGTAGGGATGTTGAATGCTTGTCATTAAAAGACCTTAAAAATAGCAAAATAGTGTATTAGAATTATGTATACTTTAATAATTTCTATTTGGAGGAGGGAATTTTTTTTTTAAGTGTTCTCAGGACCCCTAGTTACAGAAAAGAGTATGAACTGTGGCTGAAACTGTCATACGTAAAAATGTTTTAGTGTTACCTAAAGCTGACTCGATGTCAACTTGCAAACGTGAATAATATAGGAAGTCTTGGATACAAAATTATTTCATATTTGTGTTCTTAATTTCTTTGCAAAAGCTGACTTGTTTTGTGTGTTGCAAAAAAAAATGGCAAGGTGACATGTTGTGGTTGGACTTGCTCACCCATGTTCTGAGAAAGCAGAGAGAGAATTAAGCAAGCTTCACGCAGTTGCAGAAGGTGAGTCCACAAGGATGAACCAAGGACACTAAAATGACTCAGAACTGAGATGAATGTCAGGTTGTATTTCGTGGTCAACATATATCGTTGCTCATTCATTTCGTGGGATACATTTTCTATTTTTTGTATTCTCTCTCTGTAGGCATTGCATAGCATGAGGAGCAGTATCAGTATTACTAGCATAGCGTAAGAAAATTCTACAGGTTAAAAAGTTGTTGTCAAAAGACCCAGCATCAATTACTATGACAAACAAAACATGGACTGAAGAAGAAATTGCAGTTTTCCTCACACATAAATGGTTCTATTGTAATTCAGCCATCCCATCTGTTAGGGCAAAACTGAAAGTTTACAATAGAACATATGTGACTTGAGGAGTGTGTTTCTCCTTTAATGTGCTGAGTGTTAGAAAAACAATCATATTATGTTGTAGTTGTCATGGTAACTCTGAGGGACTTTTATTAAATAAAATGCATTATATGAAAACTCTTAGATGATAGCATCTTTTTCCGAATTAATGAGATTATTTGGGAAAATATATCATTTCAGGGCACCATGAAAATTCCAAGCATCTTAGATTATCCATGGAGTAATGTTTCAGCTAAGCATTGGGAATTCCTTTCAGTCGCAGTTCATCTGTGTGATAGGTCCAGAATTGGACTGTACATTGTAGTGACGTTACACGTTGTACTTCATTTGCCACCCTCAGAACATCATTCATTCAGTGCTGGGGAACATAGCAGTTAAATGTTTATTCCAGTCTAAAATCTGCTGGAATTTGTTTTTTCCTTTTTGCATCATTTGTGTTACAGCAGTTGGATTCCTCGGTCGTAACACTAGAATGCTTGGCCTAGAGAAGAGTAATGCAGTTATCTTTTTCTTTCCTACTAAGCTATGCTTGATGTGTTGGGTTGTTTTTTTTTTTAAATTACTCATTCATTCTGGATTTAAGGCTAAAGTGATAGTTCTACATGAAACAGTAATTAAAAATAGGAATTCAGTTATTCTACCTCTTTGATATGAAATACTGAATTAACATGTTTCCAACATATTCTTCATTTTTCATGTTCCTTATATTTTTGCTTACATGCAAATTGATCTTCAGATTTATCTTACTCTTCTAAAGTGTATTGATGCAAGCAAAGGCTTCTGATCAGATTTGCTTGGAAGAAATGTACTGTGTGGAAATATCCCTGGAAAATAGAGCATACTTCATCCATCTAGATGTGCACCAAATCCTCTTGGGATAGGTTGTTTTCTGCAGAGCTAAATAACATGAAACATATCAGTCTGGGCTGATTTGTGCCAGCGTAAGCAACTTAGTGTCGTTCAGACTGAGCTCACTTAGATGGCCCTTACTCTGCTTACCTGCAGTGCGTGAGTGGGAGAGCCAGTGCTGTGTGGATTGACACTGGAGTGGGCGCCTGGGTGTCAGAGGGACCTGAAATGGTTCTGTGAGAGCACTTCTACGGTGTGGGACAAGCCAGCAGTCAAGGGTACATTAGCACTGGACACAGGGAATCGTTTGTGCTGTACATGGTGCTTTCTCACTGATCCGGTTACATGTAACTTCATTCTCTGGCTGTGACCATACAGAAGGCAGTTGGAGAGGAAGGGAGGGTTATTTTCCTTTTTTCCTGACTGGTTCGTTCAGCAGTACAGGAGCATTTCTGACGATAATCTTGAGGAGGTCTTGTTCCCAGTTCTGCTGCAGTTGTCACGTTGTAAAGACAATCTTTAAGCTGTTTTGGCCCAGATGAACTTTTAAGCGCTGAACTGGGGTGTCTGATTTAGGTGCTTAACTGTTACAGGTCTCCTCTACAGTTAATGAATGAAGACAAACATCTCCAGGAGACCCTTTGAATCATAAAATTAGCAGTCTAACTGTGCTTGTCTTTTCTACTGTACTTGAAGGAGCAGGAGATTCTAACTTAGTTGCTTCATTTAGAAATCTAAAGCTGGGCAAGTTCTCCCCAGTCCCTTGCATTTTAGTTTTACGTGTCTTTGGAACAGCAGTAGTACTCAAGTATGTTTCAGAAGTGATGCAGGGCCAAACATACCAAAGTTTGTGCTATAGTTGTAACAGCTGTGGAGTTAAGCATAAGTGGCAGAAGTGCCACTGCAAAAGTGTATTAACACAACTTTTCTAAAAATAATAAACATTTGATGAATATTTATTGTCAAGATCTTTTGGCTTCAACCTTTTTTTTTTTTTTAATTAGTGTCCTGCCAAATCTTTGCTTTCCCTCTTTCCACTTTCTGTAGCCTTTAAAACTGTTGCCTAGGGGCTTTTCAATGGAAACAGACTTTTTTTTTCATAAAATGTCAGTAAAAAGGGTAAATTTTGGCATTAAATTAAAGGACAATGAATCACATTTTTACTGTTAAATTAGTTATCATCAAAGGTTTCATTAACAGCAGATTTCTTATCAGCAAAGTCAACAACAAAATTGGAAACTGGACAATTTTCTCCCATTATCAAAAAAGAAAACGTTTTATGGCCTCTTTTTTCTCACTTTGTCCTTTCTAGAAGACTGACTACAGCATGCAGAGTGGGATTCAAAAGTCCTCAAATCTCTTCCTGCCTTCTTTGTTTTAACTGGATTTGGAAAATATGATCTCAAAATACAATCTGTATGTTAGTCTGATACTGTCTAAAAATCAGTTTCTGTACATCATTAATACAGAAGCATTGAGTTTAGGATGGTGTGTCTATTTTAAATAAAATTGTTATTTCAATAATTGTCTAACAATTAATCTTCTATCTGCTAAACTTTCCTTGATGTGTAGGTGAAATTACTTTGAAAAACCTTGTTTAGCTGATTTCAAAACATTTGTCTGCTAAAATTTCGGCTCAGTTTAGCTTTACTGGAGCATTTGGGCTGTTCAGTGTTCTAGCCATGTAATGAAAAAAACCCCAGCCAAAGCCACAGCCTCTTCTGGGGGTTGTTCTTCTGTTAGGAATTTCTATTGTCTCCTTTTCTGGGGTCGTTTCAAAGACCAGAACTTTGGCACAAGCTGTGAGAGTGAGTTACAAATCATCTGTCAGGTCTGAATTGCAGCGTAGCTGTATGGTACTAACACCACTGTGTGTAAGCAGAGAGACATTTGATAGATTGAAGAGAAACAGCAACAGTTATGTTTTATTTTTCTGATTTTAATAATTAAAGAAGGTCTTGATAACTTTTTTTGTGAAATGTGGGAACCAGTAACTCGTGAAGAGGTTGGAATATAGGTAGTTTAGAAGATCAAAATATTGACATAATAATGTTTTTTCCCCTGTCACAATAACTGTCACGACATGACCTTTGGTGCAGATTTATCTGTATCCAGTGATGTATTTTTGATTTTGTTCTCTTTTTGAAAGAGGGTTCAGTGGTCGTAGTCAGGAGAGACGTTTGCTTTGCATGGAGGGTCAGCACTGGTATAGGGTACTTACTGAGCTTCTTAGAATGCCTTTGGAAGGGGGTTACCTTCTGAGATTTAACTGATTCGTTGGGTTTAGTTTCATACTTAAGAGATGACATGGCAGCATTCATTATACAACTCAGGGTACACAGGCAGTAATATGGGGTGGAGCTGCCTCCTTGTTCATCGCACAGGGTCTGATACAAGGGGTCTACGAGGTTTGTGGGCTATAATTATCCCTAGTAATTTAAGAATCCATTTACCTTCTGCAGATGGAGATACAGTTTAATCAAATACAGTGGTAAATCAGCCTTTATTAGGCACATTCTGTAGGCTATTATGTAGGTGTTAACATTTAAAATGCTTCTGTATTAAAATTCTTCCCAGGTGAACTGGCACAGGTTTCAATTGTAAAAATGAATTTTGCAGTAATGACCAACAAACTGCTTTTTCTTTAGAAATTGTACTACTTTGAACAAAAGACTCTTGCTACTTATAATCCAAATACTGTGGTCGCTGTGTAAACCTAACGGCTACTTTTGAAAATTGGTAGCTGCAGATTGATTTGGTCAATGACCAAAACATGTAAAAGCTAAAGATTTGCAGCAATGTATTTTTCTGTTAACAGGGCAGTTTCCAGATTTGCTCTTAATTACTTCAAGTGAAGGGGTGCAACCCCAGATCTCTTTGTAGGACTTTGGTTGTGTGTGAGTTTGAACTCCCTTTCCATTCCCATTTGTATGTGCTGAGCTCTATTTTGGAAACCTCTACATTAACATTAGAATTCTCCGTGGGATTTAAAATATAAATGTTTCATGGGATTTCTCTTCATTATTGTTAATGGTATAGCAAATATATTAGCCATATTGCACTTGCAAGGTAGCTCAATTTCTGCGTACATTTTATTCTGCACAAAAAAGACAGATCTGCAGTACAGAAGTAGTTCCATAGACTAGCAACGAAGATACAATTGCTGAATTGGTTTTTGTGGATTACTGTGTTAATCATACTCCTTCTTGGTCTGCAGTTATCACTAAAGGCATACTTTTCTAAGGCCTTCTAATCCAAAGGTAAGGGTATCTGCCTCAAAGACTCAAAGGCTGCCGAGCCACTGTGGTGAGCTCAGATACCAGGCGTAGCTCTTTCATGGCAGCTACCTTTGCTGTTAATAGGATATTCCCACTGTAAATTTCAAAAACTTACACATGGATGTTTCTGGTCATTTTGGCTGGAATGTTAACGGTTGGGAATTTGATACCTTTCTGTCTTAGAATAGTTTTACTGCCCATATTTTGAGGGTAGGGAACAGAAAGGTCCTCCTACTCCTTCAAGAATGTCTAATGTAACAGCTCGGAGTTTGGTCTTGATGTTCCAGTTCCCAAGCCGCTTCCCTAGTAACCAAATCAGCTTTTGGTTTTAAAACTTAGGCTGTCCAGTTTGGGCGGAGCATAGAGATACAACCAGCTCTGGTTTTATTCTTTATTTTCAATGATAAAAATTAGCAATTAGGCTTTTTTTAAAAGACTGGTTTCTGAAGTTACTTGAACAAGCTCTATTGATTTGTTAACTACGGGTGAGGGTCATGTTAGCCAGTGAAAAGGATGAAACATAAAAATTTCAGCAACCATTCTAATTCTGCAGAATTTAACAGTGGTATTAAGTACTTTGTCTCAGAACAGATTAAACTTTTTGTTCTTTTACCACTGACAATTAGGTGTTTGGGAGCAATAAAGCACCCAGTCCTGGCTTCTGTGCAATTTATAAGCACTGCTTCTATAGGTACTGTGCTTGAGAACAGGGTGTCTACAGTTCGGAGCTTGAAAGTTGGCACTTCTTTCCCCCCTTCTATGAAATTTGAGAAGGTTTCTGTGTAAGAGCTGGAGACTCTGCCAGTCCCTGTGCGATTTTCACATGGCACGAGACCCTTAGACCTATGAGGATGAATCAGAATGTGTAAGCCAGTACCGCTCCGAATATTTATCAGTTCTGCCTGAGTGTTTAGTTTCTTTGCACACTATTCAGTTGTGAAGACAGAATTATACGTATTTACATGAATAGTAAATCTGGCCTGAAGTTTATCAGCTTGCATTTACTGCAAACTTATGTGTTTAGTGACTCAAAATAATATTTCATGTGCTCTGTTAGCCTCTTGTTATAATAAAGGCACCTATTCAGTAGATCAGATGAACTGCCTTCAGCTATTTCTAGTTCACTGGACACAAAAAAACATGAAAAGTTGTAAATGGGAGCCCACAGACACTGCAGTGAATGTGATCACACCCAGAGAAAAAAAGTGGAATGAAGAACAACAGCAGGTTTGAAAGGTGCGTTTAATTTTCATATGATATGTTTTAAATTAAGAGTGCAATATGAGCAGGATTTCTCCTCAAAAGCTAAAGGCTAATCATTAATGCTAGTGGATTTATCTATTACACACTGACTGTCTGCCATCTAGTAGATGTATAGTAATTGTGAGTTTGGCTGAATCTTTAAATCTGGCAAAAATAATACAAATGGAAATAATGCCAGCTGGCCTTTTTGTCCCAAAGAATTAAAAAGAAAAGCAGACATTCGGTGGTGCTGGTGGTTGCTTGATTTCTGGGCAAAAAGCGACATCTAATTTCCATTTATATGTCCCTCACAGGGATAATGTTTTCAAGCTTCACCGTATAAAAAGAGTCAAAATAGTTTCTCAGTTAATAAGTGCCGCTACTAGGTTTCTTATGTAAAAATGAGAGCTTTTAACATCCATAATCTGGTGTCCTGCTAGAGTTTGCCCAGGGAGCGGAGCAGCAGCGCATTTGAAGTTGCAACTTGAAAGGCAGCTGGTCACGTGGCCCAGGTGTTCCGAGTTAGCGTAGATGGGCAAGAAGGTGCAAAATGTATGAGGCAGACTAATAAATACTGCCATTCCCGAAATAAAGGGAAAGTGTTTATTTTAGTCAAGTCCCTCTTTCATTTTTTAATGCTGATACTATCAGTGATAGTCCGAATAGAAGTGGCAGCTATTTCCTAGATTCAGGGGTCAGCCTTTATCTATTATTATTTGTGAATCAGTGATTTTGTGTAATAAATAGTATGTTCCTGAAATAAATACTAGAATTAATATCTTTATTGCATGTGTTTATTTAAATTACCAACATTTGAGTAGTTCAAATGGTTTTGTTCTTTAGATGTAAATGGCCAGTGTGAATATCCTCAGTTGTCCTGAATGAATGAAACATTTATTGATCTTCATTATTGCTAATTACAGGCACTAGCTAATACTGGCACATTGAAGAGTGTCAAATAAGGAGGCTATGGATAGCGTAAAGAGTGTGAAATGGAATTTAGCTCTTTCTGACAAGCTAACAAAGGATTTACACTATGAGTCTGAAGAGTCCTAAAAGATAATAATTATAATAAACAAAACACTTAAATAGCCAGCGGTCACATTTATAAAATAAACTGTTTTTATCAGCTGCAAGCCTGTAAATTAAAAGCACATTTGGTGGACAGTGCTGATTTTTTAGAATTGTAAGAAAGGAAGAGTCTTCTGTTAAAGTATTACTGAACTGTACGTGGTCCATCAAACAACTTACAGATCATATCTGCTGTATAAGAATATTGCATCCAATCCGCTTATTCTGCCAAGGCCCAGGTGTCCATGTCCACAAGCTCCTACCATTTCCCCGCGGGATAGTCTTGTCATTATGTATTGTCATATGATTCCATGTACGGCCTGCAAAGGTACGCCAAAATATGCAGCCAGCCCATAAAGGAGAAAAGGGTGTATTCCCTGAAAACAGTAGCACACTCGAGAGAAAAATGCCCTTCTTCCTTTTGATCAGGGAGCTCAGTTCAAACTCTGAGGTACTGAAATAACAATTTGTGGGTACTTAGGAGAAGTCACAGAGGAAAAAAAGAAACAATTAATTTGCTTCCCTTGGATTTCTAATGAAACAGAACAACAACAAAAAATACATTTCATTTACTTTACTCAATGCCAGGATTTAACAGATAATATCAACAAAAAAGATAATAGCTTTAGCAATTGCGTATATTGAATTGCAACAGGTAACAAGTACAGTTAGTTTTTTGTTCTTTTTCTAAATGCGTAGAATTTTTAACTCTCTTTAAATAGACAGAAGAAATGAAATAAAAAAGTAGAAGGGGAGAAACTTTTCTCGACCCATAGGCAACCCTTTCCCCATGTTCAGAGCCTCTTAATGAAGTTAGTATCAAAGCCTGTTTAATACAGTAGGAAAGGATCAGGTTCATCCCTTGAGATTTGATCCCCTTCCCACCGTTGTAACCATTTCCAGCTTTATCTGCCTTCATTTCATTGAAACAGTAATACGGATAGAAGTAATCTAAATCCACTGAGAGATCATCGTAAAGAGAAATTTAAAGTACTGGTTTATAAATGACCAAAAGCATGAAGTATAACATAGCAGTATAAAGTGCTGACATGATGTCATCTGAAAATATAAAATTATAATGGAAAAAAGAAAAAAATTGCCAGTGGATGATTCATTCTGGTATGAGGTCTTAGAATTTTTCCTAATGTGGTTAACTTATGAAAAGCCATGGCCACTTTTTTTCCCCCCGATTTCAAAAAATTCCCTCCCATATAGCAATGGATTAAAGTCAACCTTCTCAGGGGGCACTGTGTAAGTTGTGTGTGGGGGGGGGAAAGCATCATTTCTTCTGCAGCACCTTGAAAGCTAGCTCTGGCAGCACATCTAAAAGGTAGCTAGTATTGTAAGTAATGGAATTCGCTCTGATTCTCTGTATCCCATCGCATTTGAGAGTAAGGTGATTCTCAGCAGCTTTGTTTTGATTAATGCACTGGATTCTGTGTATTTTTCCCATTTTAATTAGTATTTATTGCAATTTTATTAGTCTATGTTGCTCGTAAAAGCTTGTATTGAAAGTCCAAAGATTTTACGTGCCAGGCTCCAATTCCCTCCCACTCTCGCCCTTCAATCATGGCCTAGGCTGTTTTAGGATCTTCTTTTGTGTCTTGTAAAACATATCTTTCAGGTGCTCCCATATTATGTTACTGGCTCTGTGGAGATTTTCGTTCTTTATAGCTTTCAGCCATCCTAACATGTTTGCAGGGTTTATCACTAAACAAATTAAAAAACTTTTTTTGTCAGTCTTCTCATTATTTCTTCCTTCAGGTGCAATACAGCTCGAGCAAGCAGCAGATTAAGGTGTTTCTGAAAGCTCTGATCCGTTGCCATCACCCTCAGCAAAGTTGTGCATGTGTTTTTTCATAACACCACCAACAAAAAAGACTGAATATGTGTCACTTTTTCTTTCATATTGCATGAAAAATCTTTTTTATATGGTACTGGCGTAGTCCCAAGGAAAGTCTCTACCTACTCTCTCTAAAACCGTTCTATTAGCAGTCTTTTCTCTGTGGCATAGCGTTTGTTGGAGGAGAGATAAGAAAGAGAAGGAGTTTTTTTTTTTAAAGATTGTTTATTGTGAAGGAAAAATAAAACATTAAAACAGGACACATAAAAAATGAAAATTGCTATATAGTTTAATGAATATTTTGTAAAAATAATTTTCCATTCTCCTCCTACAAATTCATAATAGCAGCACTGCTGGCTGCTTGTACATGATTTATCATGTCAGCTTATATTGCAGCAAGCAGACTATATACCCTTTGACCTTGAAGACTCCTACTATACTGCTATAAATTTTGGTTTCTTAAAAGCGAGGAGTGAAAATGCCCTTTCATTTAGACAGTTACTGAGCTTAAATACCTAGCAAAATGAGATTTTGTTCTTTTTATTCTGCTTTGTGTTAGCAGATGATATTTTGTCATTCTGAATTTAGGTGGAAAAATATTTGGAATTTTTTGCATTGCTGTCTTGTGTGTGTCTACAGCTAAATGTTATTTTCAGCACAAAGATGTGGACCACGTTAACAGAGCTTTTCCATGCCAGTGTTTTCTGAGCTGTGAAAAATGTGAAGTTCTCAGTGCAGCTTCTTTCAGAGCCTCTTTTTTGACTATTTCAGCTTCAGCGTTGTGACAAACAAAGTGTTGCTATGTGATGAAAACCTGGAGAGGTACCTTGTGAAACAAAAAAGCTTGATTTCTTGCAAATGTCTGTCCTACATTCACATTGCATTCACAAAGCAGAAGACCTGGAACCGGAGTTCCCCCGTGCTCAGTGCTTCTCCTTTGCGCACCAGCCCACGAGATGGTGGCAGCAGCTCCAGCAGCCCCTAGCTACTGGCTGGAGAAGGCTCCACCATGCTGCGCTGGGTGAGCAGCTCACGGGTGCTCACTGGCCAGCTAAAACATACCGTTTGGTGAAACAGAACTATGATGTTGAACTCTCAAGCTTCCCTTCTGGAGGGACAATGGTTTTCCTCTGCCGAGCTGCCAATTTTCAGCGTTCTTGAACCTTGTATCTCTGAGACCTCTACTGCTTGTCAAATTGAAGTTGACCAGAGGATCCAAACGTCCTGGTGTTGGGGAAAGGGCTGGGTTGTTTCCAAAATAAGCAAAAAATAATGCATTTTGTTCAGTGAAAAAGTAAATTTGGGATGCAGTTTAAAGAGGAGCCTAAGCAGGCAGTTCCCACTTCTTTTTTCTGTGGAAAAGTGTATTTGGGGCTCTAAAACCTTCAAAAACATCTTTGCAGAACAACATCCTGCATAGAAGATATGAAAATTATATCTGTTGAGTGAAAACCTGTTTTATAAATACTCTGTTAAATAAAGGGCTCAGCTTAATGGAGTTTTCACCTTCTGTTCTTTAATCTGATTCTTAAATTCTCCCATCTATTTAATTAAGCTTGCTCTGCTCTCAGCCTGTTTAATCACAGGCAGCTTAGGTTAATGTACACCTCATCCACTGACGAGCCAAAATTTCCTGACCACTTAATTTTGCTTTGTGGTGAAGATATTTAAGAACCTTTTCAACTAAGACTAAAAATAAATAAATTATACATACCTCTGTTGAGTGAGCTAAATTGTGCCCTAGAGCAAGCAGCGAAACCTCCAGCTAGAGGAGTGCTGACTTTGATCCACAGGAGTAGATTCTGTGCAGAGGTGGCAGTGGGAAGAACTGGGTAAGAATACAGTAGTTGTGTCATCAGTGTAAATTAATGTATTATTTTTGTGAAAGGGTACAGAAGGTTTCCACAGCAGGAGCACCTATGAAAAAGGCAGCGACAGTTAGTTATGCAATTCAACTAATTTTTCCAATACTGAATTGGAGGAACTTTTCCTTCTGTAAAGGAAAAAGAAATTTCAGTTTCTGTGTCACTTCTGTTGCTTTCAATGTACCAAAACGAGGACCAAGTAATGGCAACTGAATGAAATAACTTGTTGGAACTGAACCGTAAGAACTGCATTATTTAATTATGATAATTTTTTTTACGTGACGGTTGACCCGGGCAGCATTTAAAGCCGTAAGCAGGAAGTTTCTGTTCTTTATCCTGTGAAGATGAAGAAATATAGGCTTTTTATTTTACTAAGGCCCTGCATCTTATTAATAATATCTTAAACCATCCAGACTTCTGTATTTCAGTATCAAGGGGATTATCGAAACCAAGAATCAACAAAAATAATTTTTTACTTTGGAATTATCCTTTCAATAATGATTACTGGAAAGATTACTTTAAAATGAAAAACAGAGCAAAATCCTAACCAGTCATAAAAAATTACATTGAAATTATTATAAACTCTGAAAATATTAGTGTATGTATAAACTAAGATTTTTACCTGTAAAACTTTCATATGGTAAATAGTAAAAAAAAATAAAATACAGGAAATATTAAGAAAACAAATGAGCATGAGTTTTTAGCCTAGTGACACCACCTATAGAGGTGTCCGTGATTCCAGTACAGACTGAGAAGTTGATTTTTATTTTTTACTTCAGGCATTCATTCAGTGCAGCAGTTCTAATTTCAGAAATAGCAACGTTAATCCAATGAAATACCTCACTGATTAAGATACGGACTCCCTATTATTCCTGCTCTGGTTCATTGAATTTTAACTTACTTTCTCTATGCTGCTATACCTTGAAAGAAGGAGGAGAAAATACCTTTTCCCTTGCTCACCTGTGGCCAGGCAGAGCAGTGTCCCAAAGCTAGCAAGATGTTGTTTTCAGCCCTAAGAAGCAAATGGAATCTGGTCGCTTCTTTGGCAAGTGGTCTGCCTAAAATGCAAGAGGACATTCTTGCCACCACCAATGGCATCTTCACAGAAATTTTATAGAGCAAATTCTATTTATCACGTTGAAGGGAAAGGAGTGAAAGGAGTAGGTTTGAGGCTGTGGATCCTGAACTGGAAGCATTTTCCTGTAGCCCTCACCAAGCAGCACTGCCCAGTAACTACAGGCAAGAGCTTTTCCACTGAGCTGATAGAAAGAGCTCTAACTTCTCATTACAGCCTGAGGATGTCTGTGTTGATTAAAAAGATTCACACGTGACCTGAGCTCAATCCACTGACTTCACAATCAACTGTTTCTATTTTGCTTAATAAATACTAGGACAAAATATGTGAAGTGCTGTAATACTTACCAAGTATTATAAAGGGATTCACTTAACAGAGAATCTTGTATACTATAAATTGCAGTAAAACAAAAAGTAAGACTTATCTGTCAATTCTGCAAGTGGCAGCTAAAAATACCTTTATGAATGTAATGGAGTTAGGGAACTCCCCTGGTTTTTAATTTACTTTCAATAATTTATTAGCATACACTTTAATCTTAATCGCCAGTCCCCACAGGATTCATATGCTGTGCCAAAACAGATTTCTCCTAGGCAAAATTAATTTTTTACAAATAACTTCCCTATTTCTCCTAATTCAGGAGCACCAGAAGGTAGCACAGCTTTGGTGATTTGATCTCGATACATAAGATTTCAGCACTCATTTTAGCCAGCATTCTTGTGTACTGAATTTTCTTTTTTAGGCTGCTAAATATTGGGTGTGACTTACAGACGGATATGATTCATTTTGATGGAACAGCTTCTAGGTATCTGTATTGGTGCTTATTAATTACTTTAGCAGAAGTGTTTTGTTCCTTCAGTTCCTCTTGAGGATTAAATACCACATAACATATGTTAGATTTTGGCAATCTTATGTTTACAGAAGTTTAAAAAATATTTTGAGCAGTTGTGCATGAAATTATTTAATATCCCTCATGAGAGGAAATGCTAACAATGTTAAACCCAAATACAACTGCTTTCTATGAATACTCTTTTCATATCTCATGAGAAAGTGCTGAATGGAATATGAAATTTCCACACTTCTTTGAGCTCTGGAAAATTGAGCCAACGATGATACCTGAAAACAAATGTTGTGAGGAAAATGCAATACTGAAAACAGTTTAAAATAACACATATTGGCCCGGTTACAGTCTCTAAGTAGGAAAAGAAGTGAATTTGTTTCAGAAGTACATCTAAGTTAAAAATTTAAGGGCCAGATTATAGCACAGGAATACAAATACATTGAAAATGTAACAAGTTCTTCTCTTAGATTTTCTTAATTTTCTTTAGTTTTATGTCATTACAGAGATGATGACTGTAACAGAAGCTAATTGCTAAATTAAACGGAAAGGAGAGTTAGGAACTGCACTTCTCTCTGCCTCCTCTCTCTACAGACAGCAGAGGCTAGTCTCGAGCCACCCCACCAGTGACCTGGCCGGGCACTTGTCCACCAGCTGGAGAAACTCACCTCACCTGAGAACCTGTGCAGTGCTGGCCACCGTTCCAGCCTTGATGGTCTCCACATGATAGACAGCTGCTACCCTTCCTTTGCCTGCCACGGCTGGCATAGTACTGTCTTCTGCTGGTGTGAGGTTCAAAGAACTGGAGAAAAGCAGCTTGCCTCCTTCTGTGTCGAACTTTGGAATCATACCTTATTTCGCAGGTTCTTCCTTTCACCTACTGTTACTTCCACTGCTGGTTTGATAGGGGTCAAAACCTCCTCTAAAAGGAGAAAACTGTTCCTGTCTCCCCTCTACTCCCACCTGGATTCCTAGATGCTTAGCTGATCCCATCACCCCCAAGACTGGTGATTTCCCTTCCCAACATTCCTTAACAATTTGGAAAATCAAATATACAGGTGGGTAGTTTGCATCCGCCCTGCCAGTAGCAGTTCACACATGCTTAATTGCTTTGGCTTCATTTCGTGCTTTCTGCTGCTGCCCTTCAGGTGAGTTTGCAGTGTTCCCCTGCTCCCCTATTTCCTCCACCCAAAAAGACAAGTATGAGACATTCTTGGAGCCTACCTTTTTCTGCGTTCATTTTTTTCACAAAATCGTTTTGTTTAAGAAGGCAATAATAATTTCTGAGTGTTATTTGCTGTTTTACATATAACTGAAGAGGGATATTACTTGTTACTGTCAGATAAGTTTCACTTTACTCGTTTAAACTCAGTGGTGAACCTCCGGAGAAAGAGACTGCCTGGCCATGGGCCTTCCTCTGTGACTTTTGTTACATTTTCCTTAATCTGCCTCATTCATCTCTATGCAGGAGGTGATCCAAAGCACGTGCAGACTAAACATCCACCTTTTTTACCCACAGACCTACCTGGGACTACTTTTTGGAGACTGGAATGAGACTTGTGGGCAGAGAGCTTCAGCATGGAAGAGCTCGGAGGCTCTTCACAGGAGAGATGGCCTTGTATGGTGAGTGCCTGGTAACAAACTGAACCAGAATTCCACCTTTAAAGCCTCTGCTTGCCCTTCTCGAGAAACTCCCCGTTTCCATTTCTTTCTTCTTGTGTTTTCTCTGAGCAGCAAACTCAGCTGCTGGCTCCCAGGTCTCTTTCCCCTTTTATTCCACCCGATTACTTCTCTCTCACTGCCTCAGGTGAATGTTGCCCATATGGCTTAAAACTTTAATGACTCTCTAGCTGTCTTGATCTTACGCAGTTCTAAGCTGTGTCGTTACTGAACTAAGCAGCACATTTCAGTGAAAACTAATCAAATGCACAATGTTATCAGCACCTGTACCCCTGAATACCAAACCCATACCTATGCTTCTCAGCAGGAAAGAGGGCTTATCAAAAGTGTTTAATACAGATATCAGTGAACAGTGCTTGTGGAAATCACTATTGGCAACTGTAACATGTTGCTCTCCTGTTCTAATCTGCTGATGTTACCTATGTGATCTTAAGCAAAAAAGGATCACAGGCGAACGTGATGTATTCTTTTGACTTCACAGAGGACTGAAATGGCCTTTCTAAATTAAATACTTCCTTACAGAGTGACTTTGCTCAGCAGATTTGACACTGTACTGTTCTGTCAGGATAAGTCCCTCCCTCCCCTAAATTCTTGTGGTACATCTAATTCACTTTGTGTCTCTTCATAGCTTTTTGTTGCAGCAGTAACATTGTACGATCTTTGAAGAGCTCTAAATAGGAAAGCTTAAGCTGAAATCTTTATTTGGTTATATCCTGACTAATACCTGCAGTGGTGCTGCTGAGTGTACTATCATAGTGTAAGCGGATTAATTTCTACTCTTAGGAGACTGTATGTAAGTTGTCAAAAACCTATCTGAATATTCTAAGCGTGTTCTTTAAAATAAATCAGAACTGGAAAACCAGAATTGCAGAGAAATAGCAATACCTGAGTTGACTTCTCTATAGCTTCTGACATGAAACACTTAAGGCACGAAGATCTGCTATAGATTTTTGTGTGTGATGTGAAGCAATTTTGGAAAACGTCATTGTATCTATTGTTCATTAATACAATGTCCTTGCAAGAAGGAGTTGAAGGATTTATTTAATTTGAGTTGCAGGAGTGAGATTATTGTAAAAATTCCTGTAGAATTTAAAGTATTTTCACTTTTTTTAGTGCCATTCCATTCATCTATTTCTTCTAATGAATCTGATCCTTTTTTACATGGGTAAAGCACTTCAGCTGTGCAGTCTCTTGACCAAGTCTTTAGAGAGGAAAAAAGAAATTAGCAAAAACAAAGCATCATGTAACTTTACATTTTGAGCATGCTTTCAGTCATTTAACACAAGAATTACATTTTTCTGACTGTACGGCAAGACTGACAATAAAATGAGTGACAAAATAAACTTCAGGTTTTTATCTTATTGCTAAATAATTAGATCAGATTGTTACTGAAATCAAAGACAACGCTAGACTTGGTACTTGAGAAAAAAATGGGTAACCAGGTGTATCTCAAGTTAAAGAAGTAACATATTCAGAAGTTGCAGTGCAAGGCAAAAGATACCTTACTACTGGTTATTATCTGAATGAAAGATAGGGGCTGAGAACACGCTGGGGTGACATCAGCTTTCATGAGGCCTCTCAGTGCAATGAGAGTGTCCCCGTTGGTGCCGGCAGCTGCAGGGTCACACCAAGCTTTGCAGGAGTTTTCCCGGGTGATCCTGCTGTCAGAAATGAGTCCCTTGTTTCTGGGTCCATTGCATCTTTTCGCAGTCAGGCTCATAAGAGTCGGACTGGCTTGCTGCAAAGGGAAAGAACACTTCTTCCCCTGATCTCTCAGTGAGGCTGTGTGAGTTTTCTTGAGTAAACATTGTCCTTTTTCTCTATATAATGTACATATAGCAGTTTCCTTGCGTTGTCCTCATGATTTTTGGAATGATATAGCTGAGAGTGTTGGATTTCCTGTACATGAGCTTGGATGAGGTTATTTTCCAATTCAGGTTTTTTTTGGCTTTTGTTCTTTGGCCTTCAGAAGGAAAGTAATTTGTAGACAAACATGTGCACCTGGTGCTGAAACAATAGGTACTAATACATTTATAAAGAGGATGGAACTGGAACCCTCATACACGAGGTTTCCAGGAAAGCAGTCAGCCGTGACTTGCTCTACGCCAACAAAATAACTGTTTTGTTTTGTTGTTTGCACTTACAATGACGGTCGAAAGCTTTTCCCTTTGTTGCTCTGAGTTTAATTACAAACAGAGCACAAATAGTATTACTGTTTTTAAATGCTGGTGGAGGCAATAGGTAAAGACAATCACGAACAAATAAAATAACTTTCTTCTAAAACAGTGTGTGTTTTATTTTGGGGGAGGAGGGAAGGTGAAAGCTTTTTGGTTATTCTTCTAGAAAAAGTGAAGTCTTCTGAAGTTATGTATCAAATAGAGTAGCATTGTGGAAGTAACTGAGATACAAGTAGAATTCTGTGATCAGTATCATTATGCATTTGTCAAAAAAATTTAAAGCACATTACATTAGCACATTAACACAGTATAGCCCCTCTAATTGCAGGTCTTCACTTTTATGCATTGAAATAAAGTTCAAGGTGAATGTCATCAGACCATATAATTTATTTTAGATATTCTGGATATTAAATGTAATATTTTCACATCAAAACTTGAATATTGATCTCATTGTTTTCTGCATGTGCTTTTCTATCATATCTAAGTAATGCCAGCTGAAGTCTTACTCAGAAGCTGAATGATGGTGAAAAACATTGGATATGATTTAGAATATTTGCTTATGTTTTTATTTTTCCTTCTCTTGAGCTATAAAACAATTATTCTCCAACCTCAATTAGAAAAGGCCAGAAGAAAATCCACAAAAAGGTATAAAAACACCATGAGAGACATATGATGAGTGGGTGGGTTTTCTTCAGAGTCCATCTGTAAAACATTTTAAAAAAATGACATCCCATAAATATTTGTTACAGGGAAGGATTGAATCTGAGATGTTCAGAGAAGATAGTTAATAGAATTGTGACAATTTATACCAACTGGGATATGTTTCCAAGAACTATGTACTGAAATCTCAAAAGATCAGTGTGTAAGAAAGTACTAACATATAAAAGGGAAGTAAAGGTACAGGTAGAATTAATTCCTTGATCCAATTAAGTATTCCAACTTACATTTAACTAAACTTACTGGACCACTACATGTTTTTTTTTCTGAAAGGAAAATATTCCAGATATGAAGAACATCCTACAGTTCTAAATGAAATTCATTCTTGCACATGAATAGGCTTCAAACTCCATGTGACTGTAACTCCATGACATATCCTTTTTCATTTTATTCTGTCACCACTTAAGTTTTGGAGTTACTTGCCAACATAGTAGTAATCGGTTCTAAAAAGATAATAGTGTGAACAGAGTTTCTCTATTTTCTTCTTTATAGTTGAAACAGAATAAAGTGAAATGGGATTGTGCTAAATGTATGTTGAAAAAATTAAGAAATGCTACTTATGAAGAGGTTCTTTTCAAACTCTGAGACTCAATGAGACGATTTCACAAAGCAATAATATGTAAATTTGAAAGTTTTCTTGGTAAGCCTACCATGCCCTATCATGTTCCAACAGCACTTTAAAAGGTGTTTAAGGGGTTTTAAGGAATATTCAAGGGTCTTCTAAAGGTGAAAAGATCTTCCCCAATTGTGAAGCATAGTAGGCCTTCTGCAGTTCCATGGAGGTGAAATGTAGCTACTCTTGCTCCACCTGTTAGAGCTGGACTCTCATGTGTAGGCATGACAGTGCTATTGGGATCTGTTGCTGAAAAAATTTCCTAAAAGGGGTGGATTGTTATTCTTCCTACATTTCAACAAGAGGTCTCTAATACCTTAGCAGCCCTCAGTCCAGGCTTCAGCCATGTACTGGAGTCATCATGGTAAGATCTACACCCTGTGAAATAAGACTAGATGCTTTAAGGAAAAGGAGAACTAGTGGAGTTTTAACAAGGGATGAAGCCACAGGGAAGAACAGATGTATGAAAATTAGGGAGTACTGAATTAGAAAGAAATACCATATAAGAGACCCCAGACAGAGGTGTAAAGTAGAGGGAGAGGAGAATGGAATACGTTGTGAAGACCAGTTGGGAGCAACGAATAAGAAAGGGGAAAGCTGGAATAAAAACTTGAAAAGGACCTGCTAGTAGGAGGAGATCAGAGCTTCTGAATGCCACAAGTCAGGGTAGAAGCATGTTTCTGCATGATCAAGGGAGGGACAGGATGGTCAGTGAGGAGAAAGAGATTTCAGCTGGGATGAGGAAATTGATTCAGCAAATGTGAGTGGGGATTAATTTTGTTCAGCTGTGGGTAAGCTGAATCAATTCATAAAGACTTGATTGTCGGTTGAATTGATGCTGATGGTGCATGCGCTAAGCAGTGTTGAGTTACAGAGGGAGATATCTGAATATGTATGTCAGCGTGAGGGAAATTGACTTTGACTGTGGAGGACAAAGTGACTGAGAATTGATTTTTATTGTGGAAGGAAATTGATCCAGAGCGAGAGGGAAAATCAGTTTGATTTGTGTGTAAGGAAAGCTCCAACAATGGTAGAGAACTGATGACAGAAGAAAAGGACTTTGCATTTGGTCAGGAGGTGATTTTGAATGTGATATTTGTAGCATTTGATAAGTTTCCTGCATGAGATAAGATTCTGTGTTCTGTTCTGTGAGATGGCACTAGTAAACTTCCGACTGGAAGATCAGTAATTCGTATTTGAGTCAACAGTACTAGTTTTTGGAAAGCAGCATTGACCAAAAACTAAACTGAAAAGAAAAAAAAAGGAAAAAAAATCTCGCTCATGTGCTAATATAAAGATAATGAATGTGTCTGAGAGGTGTAGTGCTGGAGTTTCGATTTCCAGTAGTGGGTTAAGGAACACAATAATAGTTTTGTATTTTACTCATTCAAGTCTGATAGAGTTCTGGCATAAAAATTAATAGGAACTGTATCTTCAATCATTTCAGTATGTTGACACTGTTGGTTATACTCATGATGGTGTTTAACAGTATGTACGTCCATGAAACATTGCTCTCCTCCTAAAACATCCTGTCTGAGTGTGGAAGCCTACTTAAGTGAAGAAGTGAGTCCCGTTCCATCCAATGTGAGAACTGTGTCTGGTAGTTTAGCTCACCACGTGGAGAGAAGATTGTAAAGAAAATTAACCAGAAGTGATTAATTCCGTATGTACTTCGTTTTGAAAATCTTGATTCTGCTTCTGATTTATTATTACAATAAAGCCTGCCTGAGCTGTGTGAACTGTCTTGATTTGCAGCCAGGAAGCTTAAATGTTGATTGTGACGAGGCGAAAGTAGAAAGGAAACAGGAAAACGCATGCACCAATAGACATATTCTTTGTTATCCTCCTAAGCAAGAACAAGAAAGCTGGTGTTCTCAACAAACTAAGATATTCAGAGGTATATTTAACAGTTGATAAAGTAGGCTGTTGAAAATTGACTGACTCGACAGATTATCAAATACTTCAGATTTAGCTGAGATAAAACCATGTAACTGAGATTGGCTTTCAGGGAGGGTAGTTATGAACACCTGTAATATTCTACTCTGTAAAAACATCAGCAACTTGTTAACAACTGGAGTCAAAATTTTCAAGTTTTAATTTATTTTTACACCTTTAAAAAGCTGGCATGCTGATTTATTTAACATTTCTGTTGACATTCCCAATCAAAAGGACGTCAGCTTAGTCAAGGCTGAAAAATTCAAAAAGAAAAAACTAATTTAAGCAAGTTTACTACACTGCCAGCCATTGTGTTGCTTTATATTTGATAACCTTCACTGGCACCTGGCAGAGATCTTTACTTCCTGCCACCAGAAATTATTTTAATGTCTGAATCTGGCTGTAAGACTCACAGGCGGGATTGCTACGTCCTTCTTGAAGGCAAGGAGGATGTAGAGAACTATGGGCCTGGACAGCCTAACCTCAGGTCTGAGGAAGACTATGGAGAAAGTCTTCATGGAAACTGTTTTCAGGTACAAGATGGAAAAGGTGACTGGGGTAAGTCAATATGGGTTGAACAGGAGCAAATCATACCTGACCAACCTGATTGCTTTCTTTGCTAAGTTAACAGCCTCTCTGAACTGCCTCAGTTAATTACAGAATATTATTAGTCTGATGGGGGTTTTTTTCTGTTGAATGAGTATCGGTATTTCCTTGAACACCATTGAAGAAAAATAGGTTTTAGTAACTATTTTTCAGCAGATTTTATGCTGGGCTTTTTATTATCAATATTTTTCTCTAAGTTAATTTTTTTGGTCTTTAATCCATCACAAAAATTTAATATTCTTTTGCTATAACCTACCACCCATAGGTGTTCATTGAATTAAATATCTAGTAAAGGCATTTTCTTTTAAAGTTAGCTAACTAATAGACTTCAGTTTATGTGTGGAAAAATATACACATATATTTATGTTTGGGCATATGAACGTCTCGATCAACTGAATATATGCACAAGCATGGGCAGGATCAGCATCCTTTCTGTGCCACTGAGCATTAATGCAGGACGATTCTGTACAGAGAGGTTGTGGAAAGTTAGAATTCTGCAAGAGTTTATGACACAAAAATAATAAAAATTCTACTTCAGAACAAAAATTATTTATCTCAAAGAGTTTGCAGAAAGCGAACTCCAAGGCAATCACTGTATGTCATTTCAAAGACAAAATCTAGCTGGAAGCCCAAGTATTAAAAAAAAGATAGACACAATAGTTTAAATAATAGAGTGGTGAGTCATCTAGACAAATTACACTGCTTCTGTGCAGCTGGCTCATAAATACTGTCATTGTCAGAAATTTTGCTGTCCTCCTTTTCAGTTTCTCTTGCTAGTCTTGCTACTATTGTTTTTGTCCACCAGGATTACCTTAGTTTGTTTTCAGAGAACTGGTTTGCAGTAGAACTTTTTAAGCATAATGGCAAAAAATGTAGGGAACTCTTAAATACGTAAGTGTGTATTTAGTGATTCGAAATCAAGCAGGTCACAATTTTAGTCAGAGCTTAACTGTTGTCAGGTAAACTAGTTTGCCATAGCATTACACTTATCTTTTAATGGTTAAGTTCAACAGATAGTAAGGACACAAGCTAGTACATGCCAGTTCCAAGTTCAGGAAGCCTAAGTGGGCTCAGAACAGGCTAGCTTTAAACAAAAAGAAATAAAATTGAAACAAGTAGTATGAGAAAGGAAGTAATTCTTTTTATATAGGTTTTCTTTCATTAGGAAATATATGGGATGTAATAGCAAATATATAGGATGCAATAAATCACACAAAAAGTCAGTATAAGATTTTTCCAAGACTTGAGGTCTGTGTGTTACATGGTATTTTATAAATATTAGGTACTTAATTGTCTGTGTGAGAAATAACTATTATTTATTGCCGTTTTACATTTAAACTAAATTAGGAGCTGCAGCCAAAAATATCACTCCGGGGTTTATACAGTTGTGTCTAAATCCGTGCTGATGTATTTTAACCTATGCACATATCCATTTAAAAGAGGGTTTATCTCCTGCTTGACAATTCTTAATAACACAATAGACCACTCCTGTATCCCCTTTCCATCCATTAGTCAATATATCCACAGCAACCAGCAATAACCCAGCAGCAAAAAGCATACTTAAGGTCTTTAAAATCTCCCACCTGAATTGCTGTAGCCAGGAAAAACAAATGGGCCCAAATATGTGTGGCTACATTTTTAAAACTGCTGAGCACCTGCAGCTTCATCAAAAGATGTTGGTTGTCAGCACTTAACAGTTTAGTCCACCAAATTAAAAATATTAACCATGTGAATTCATAAAGACTACAGTCATCTGTGTCGTTTTACCAGGAATCCATCCTTGGTTTGGGATGTTTTCCATGCCATTTTAACTAGTTATTCTTACAACTACTTGTCCCACGTGTTGCTCGGTGGGGTGGCTGGCACTGGTGGGAACCAGCTGGCTTGTGCTGTTGAGGGTAATTGGCTCTAGAGCCAGCAGCAGTCATATGAGCAGCTGTGAGCTGCTTTGGGATCTTCCCCAGAAGCAAGAGACATCGATGGTTATGGTTTTTCAAGACATGGTTTTGAGGGACATGCATGCTGCTTAGGCCAAATCCCTTGCACTTTTTCTTTTCCTGACACTGGTTCACATTTTGAAGGCTGTCATCCCCAGGAGTATAGACAGAACTTAGGAAAAAAAAAAAAGCAGCGCTGATATTTTTCCAAGGTGAGTGAATCCATAGCCTTTTATATGTTTGTAGAGGGTACCTGTGAGCTTGCATTTTTGCATCTGGCTCTCAGAGGACATTAGTTCCTAATAAAAAATAATTAAAACCGTGGCAAAGACAGCCTGGTTCCTATGTCTTTGTCTTCCTTCCTATAACACACACCCCCTGCCCTCAACACTTGAATTTCTCGCCTTCCTTAGTCCTCCCTGGTCCAGAGTATCCCCACTCCTACCCGTTTTCCCCGAACAGCAGAGCAGGACTCGGTGGGACTGTGCTGGTTTCTGAGCTCTTACATGCCTCGATTGGCTGGTTACTTATGGTTGAAGACCTGCTTGCTGTGGGGAAATTTGGCTTGCTTTCCTTCTCTCCGTTTCTACAGTAATAATTCCTTTTGAAGTGGCTCATAAATAATTGGCCAGTGGCCTGGAGGAGGGGAGAGGACAGACAGACATGATTACCACGTGGCACTTGTGAAATCAGGCTAAGGCCCAGAGCAGAGCATCAGTTGTTACCAGCGTAGAGTGAAGAAGGTCAGCTGAGCTTCAGATAGGAAGAAGATGGGCAGACGATGTGATATTTTATCAGAATATCCTCAGATTGTAGAGGTAAATACAAGACTTATGTTTTTGGGTACAGAATTTTTAGTGCCCTATGCTTCCGAAAAGTTGAATTCACTTTAAAAGATGTGCTCCATTCAAAGGAGTCCTGATGTTAGAATACAGTGCTTGCAGAAATGCAGAATTGGAAGCTCATGCTGAAAGAACTCTTACCTTCTTACTGTTGCTCAATATTATACAAGAAATTTGTTTCAGAGTCATAGAACGGGGATTTTCATGGAAATAAGTCTGTAATTAAATTCTTTATTAACTGTTCACAATTATCCAGAAAAACAAGTATATTAAATAAGGAGAATATGTGCTGGGTTGGGCGTCACATTTTTGTGCAGTTTGAAATTGAGCAGTCTGAGCTTTTTAACAATCTTCCTACTGCTATATGACACCTTAATAATACTATTTAAAAGGTTTGAATTGTTATTTTTGATGCCGGGTCTAGAAACATGGATGTCTACCTCCCTCTCTGCCGCTCTCTATTTCTCTCTCTGTAAACATATCCCTAGTTTCCCAGCAGGTTCAAACACAGATGGCTGCCTTATTGCGACAGAAGCAAAAATGCTACATTAATGTTTAAAGAGATTAAAAATCCTCTTGGCAGCAGTGGCATATGTTACCAGTTAATTGTAGCACTGGAAGCTTCCCTGCTGTTTTAAAACATGGACTCATTTTCCTTGCTTTCTGCAGAGCAGTATGAAATGTCAAATTTGTTGGTATAAGTTTTGAATCCAGTCTGACAAAAATGAGCTATAAAGACAATGTTGTTGTCCTATCTAACATAGTTTTTGAATCCAAATAATGTTCTGCTACTATGCCAGCTCTGGCAGAAAGCTGGCTCTGTGCTCCAACCCAATGATCGTGTGCATACTTTATGATTTCAACAGAGGGTGTTCGCGTTTGGAAGGCAATTTTTAGCTTTTCACCTGCATTATTTCAGATTATTGTCATGTTGGCCAAAGCAGGCTGCTTGTTTAAATTACTTTTAAGATGCAACGCTCGCTTTTTCTGGCATAACCTCCAGTTGGAAACAGAATAGTCAAACCCACCCTGCGATCGCCTGCTAGCAGTGAGCATTTCTGGTGTGCTGAAGACATTTTTAACTGCCCTGGTCAGGTGATTAGCACACTGCTGAGTAACATCATTCTTTCCAGATCCCTATTCGCAAATTAACAATTCTCAGTAGTGCATTGCTGACAGTGTGCAGCTACTGTGTGCTACTTTTTGACTGGGGAAAGAAATAGGAAAAAAATTTTGAAAAGCTGAGAACTTCTGTCATTGCTTTAAATTCTGTTGCCATTTCTGGAGTTTCTCCAGTTCCCCTTAGATCAGGTAGCAGCTGTCACATCAGATATACATTCGGATAAAACAAAGGATTCAGTCTTCCTAACTAGCCTTTAAACATCAAACACTATTAACAGACTCCTTTTTCTTCAGAAAGGCTGATGATAAACCTTCATGTTACTACACTGAATGGTGTCACATCACCTTTGTGTGTGTTTGGCTAGAGCTGCATTGGCTTTATCAGGCTGAAGGATTCTGGAAAGTAATTGTGGCATAAATATATTCTCATGTTGGAAAGGTAAACAAAACTTAGAATCACATATTGCTTGTGATCCTTTTTACTATTTGTTCTTTGCCATATGTGCGCATTAGGTTTTACAGACAAGTAGATGTGATCTCTGCCCCTGAGGGGCTTACAGTCTAGATTAAATATCACATGGAGATGAGATGTCCTTGTTGGTATTCTCAGCAGGGAAGACCAAGGGTATGGTAGGCATGAACTATCCTTGCTTGTCTGGAAAACAGACCTTTCAAATTAAGGCTGAAACATGTCAATAGGAGAGAGAGCACAATTGCTCCTGATTTCTTCAGAGGGCTTTAGACTGCACAGTACTTATCTGATATCTATTTCTAGCATTTATATCTACATTTTGAAAAATCTGTGCAAACCCAGGTGGTTTTCTCTACCATTACTACGGCATGCATTGCCTGTTTGGGCGTCAGGGCGTTTCCAGATTACAGCTTTAGTCATGTTTACATCACTATTACTTATCATAAAAATGACAATTATATGAAAATTAAATGTTCTTGTGTTTGGGGAAAAAAAAATCACTTGTGAACAGAGTCCTGCAAATTATCTTAGTTTATTACATTTTGCAGGAAGTTTTGTCAAGTTAATACTTGTCAAGAAAGTGCTTTTACTAGACATGGATTGGTACTGGGTTTTTTTGAGACAGGTTCCAACTAACTTTAATAGCCTAATGTAAGCATATTAGAAACTGCAGTTTGGTGAAAGTTTTGAAGACTGAAAATATTGTTGGTGACTGAGACATCCAAATGCCACTCACACAATAAAGTAAGAAACAGTAGCAACCTGCTATTCCTTTCAACTTCTGCTTGGAAACCTTCAATTATAGGTGGCAGTCTGGTAGGACACTGAAAATGAATAGTAGGGAGGAGCTTTGTGCAATAAAACATGGAATTGTGTTCCATTGATTGTCTGTTTTGGAAGCAGTAACTTCAGCAGCAGATTGATACTGTGATTCATGACACCAAAGAATCTACTAGTTGAGCTTGGGGTTCCCTTGTTATCCCTTGTAGTTTTAGTGGAGCACAGGTCAAAAACCTCACTTAGGTAAAGCAGCATCCTGACAACACATTAGGGATGAGGCAAGTGGCCTCTTCAGCTGCGTATTTCTCCCTCATTCCCTGCTGTCCTTTGTGCTAATGTCCTTAACCCATCATTTTTGTGGATACTGATCAGTCTCATTACTCTAACTTCGTCGTGTGTTCTCCTGTTATTTTTCCTATCCTGAATTGATTAGATCATAAATTCAGAATATACACAGTGAAATATATAGCTTAAGAAGTCTAATTAAAAAAAGCAGCTTGTTCACTAACGCAACAGAGATTTAAATCCCCCACATACCACACTACGGATTCATGCCCTGTGTGGCTTATTGTTATAGGACACATGCAAGTCAATAGGATAACGTAGTTACTAGAGGAAATTGTCTTTCCTAAGCATAAAAGGTTCTTTACTGAGACAATTTACAGTTACTTAAATTATATTTGTATGCTAATTAATACAAACCTTTCAGGATAGACTACCAGAAATGAGCAGGAAATGTTACTTCATTCTGAAGAGTGGGCTGCTGTGGGGAATGACAAGCCTTTGAGCTACTGTTTGTCACCCACTATGTCTCTTGCTAATGGAAAAACTCAATCCAGTGGTAATGCATTCTTGTTCAGCTGAAACAGAGTATTTATTCTAGATTGCAAAACAGAGATCATGTCTTTGAGGTATTTACAGTAGAGCAGACACACAAGAAAGTAATATTGACTAACTACTAGGCATGAATAACAAATAAAATCTTCATATGTGACAGTAATATTCTGAAGCAATATATTAAGTCTTGTTTTCAACTGACAGTCAGCATTAGAATGCACAAATTGTATATCATTGATCAAGTGGCTGCAGCCAAAAGTATTTTTGTAAAATTATTTTTGATAATAGATATGAATTTTTTTGGCCCAAACCATAAGCTACTTATTTCAACGATAAGTGCATATCAAGACATCTACTTTCATACAATATTTGTGAAGTATCAATTTTAGGAAGTAGTTTCAGGAACTCCAGCTTTCCCCCAAAACTGGGTAGTGGTTTATAAAATAGTAATCCAAGCAGAGATGCAAACTTCCTTCTTCCAGCCGTTCAAAGACTTAAACGTATGATCAAAATATTATTTCGAGATGGATAAATCTGTCACAAGATTTGCTCCTACATCATGTCTTTTTATGATGAAAAATTGGAGCCTTGTCTGGCTTATTTTAATTTTGTTTTAACTGTTCTGCTCTATTGAGACTATATTTTGGTGCTGTATCTTATAACTCTTTTGTCTGCATGGTTGCTACATTTTTTTGCGTATGTCAGCATAACTCCCTTACTAATGTTTAAAACATGAAAGGCTGAGAATCACAATAAAATTAACACAATGCATCATAATAAACACACTTACTTAAATCTAAACAGAATCACCTTATGAAGAAAATCATACTGTCTTCCTTACTGTTACAAGTATGCCCAGCGTGCTCCGTAATAAAAGCAGTCACATACCGTAATGTCTTGTAGATAGCCCAGGTTTCGCATTTTATCTGTAACTTGGCAAATTCTACCAGTTTTTTCAGCATACGTATGTTGTCATTGTTAGGAACCTCACTTATATTCAGTTGGGTTCTTACTAAGATTTCTCACTCTGATACAGCAATCAGCTGGTTTTTCTTCCTCCTCATTCCTGCAGTGTTCTGGAATCCTGATGCAACCAAGTCAAGCCCGCCTTGGGAAGTTGCTTTTTTTCAAAGGAATCCATCATCTTTTTTATACTCTTAATAGAGTATAATTTTTTTATACTCTTAATAGAGTATAAAATGCTCCAGCATCTTTTTTATACTCTTATTAGAGTATAAGTGCCTTCAGGAAACTTCAGGTTCAGTCTCCGGAGCTTTTTTGCTCCGTGGGGTTGGGATTGGCACACTAGACTACAGAATGCTTGTAGGATTGAGCCAGCCAATGTTTCTTGTGAGATTGAATGCAGTATCTAGTGGAATAATGAAAGTAACATTATCATAATTTTTTTTTTGTTAAGGATAGTGCTGCATGATATCTTTTTCTACAGGCAGATTAAGAGCGAGATTGTCTTCTGGTTGTGAGGGTACTTGAGATGTATCAGAATTTGAGCTAACCTACACTAAAAGGCACTTTTGTTCCACTACTTACTGATATTCTTTGTTAAAATGCTGAACACACAGAAAACTTTACATAGGCAATTAGAAAACATTTTGTAATTTTCTGCGATACAGCGATAGACATCACTCGCGCTGTTTAAATTACTATTGCTGGTGTCCTATTATTTGTTTACAGTTTTATTGGAGCAACAAGATGAATGCAGACGTAGCAGCAGTACTAATTCCTTGGGATTCACAGATATCCTAATTGAATTATTTTCTCACTTTGTTTTCTGCAAGGGAAGTTTGCACTTGAAGAGTGGTTTTATTCTTCTTTCTCCTATTTGAGAACATCTGATAGTAGTATAAATAAAACATTAAAAAATTAGTCTTTAATTTTGAAGCTATAGTGAATCTGCTAAAGATATAAACAAGCATATTTAAATAGTTACTTTGCATTATTCATGTAACTGGAAAGAGATTCACTCTGGGTAGACAATTACTGTGTATTAACATCTTGCCTTAGGGCAGTTGAAATGGATTTTAATGAGGTGTTACCAATCCTGAATATCTTTCATTTGCCATTTGACCCAACAATTTATTTTTTACTTGACATCTTGACTTAAAATACTTAGCTTTATTATAGGGATTTCGTTAATCATATGCTATAGTCAAACAGAATGTTTATTGGCATAAAAGGTGTTTATTAAATTAATCCATATTATTCTGAATAATGATAACTAGTACCCATAGAGTGAAATTCATCAGAACTTCCTGAGTATTCAGATCCAGAGCCTAAGAATCACCCTGCTAAATTAGTATTCAGGTCACGAAAACAACTAATGAGGCTTCAGACCTATAAAAGACCACTCAAACAAACATCTGCCAGTGTTTTAGAGGATATTCTGGCCCTGGCATCAGCTATGACCTGAAGGGCAAAGCAATGTGAACTTAACTAAGACAGTATTTCAGATAATTTTTAGAGACCATAGCAATAAAGAGAAGAAAAATCGTTCTTCTTCCAGCATGGAGGCACAAATACCTGCTGCTCGGTCACGTAGCAGCAGGCTGAGTAGGAACAGGATTTCCAAAGTTACTTTGTTTAAATGATACGGCTCAGGTATTTGCACTGTACTCTAACTAGTGTGATTGAGTACTCTGCACCTGGTTGTTCTTGGCAGACAAAACGATATTTCTGAGAGCCTTTGGCATAACAAATCCATCAGTGGCTACAGTGTGAATTTTCTACAAGAATTGCTCAAATGAACACTTATGATGTGGTAAGAGTGTTTATGTCAAGGTAGTCCTGGGCAGTAACTCTGTCAGAACTGGAGCTCTGTGAATTCACACCCTACCTTATTTATTTCATAGAAGCAAACCCTAAGAGTTAACGCAGTGTTGTGAGTTTGGAGCCGCACACAAAACCGCTTTCAGCAGGATTATGTCAGAACATCCTTCACACAGCTGGCTATCCCATGCATGGTAAGAGTTAGTAGACAAACCTGTAGTCAGCTTTCCATCTGCTCTCTCTCTGCTGTTACCTCCGTAGCGCAGAGCAACGCTCCCTGTAAAGCTAGTTTGGATACTGGAGTAGGTAGCCACACCGACACAGCGCTTTTCTCAGGCTATTCTTGTTTTATACACAGTTCAGGCATCTTTACGTCCTTGCTTGCTGCCGCACTGGTATTCTCGTAGTGCCATGTACACTGTGGTGTCACCAGCCTGGATGCCAGCATGAAGGCCACCAGCAACTGTAAATGACAGTTCAGGGGTCCAGTAAGAAGATCCCTCAGTCTTCTACAAGACTACCGTATGGCCCAGAATCAGTAGCCTAGAAAGGGGAAAGAGACACAACAAATTGATTTATAAAGAAATTACAGTGATCAAGAAGCAGAGGTTGACCACTGCTTCGTTTCTTGCTGGAACATATGGTGCACAAATATAATTCATCTTAGTGAGTGGGAGGGGAGAAGGGTAAGAAGGAATCTTTCTGGCATGCGTACCAATACAATGCCAGTTACTCTGCTGGAGTCTCTTTCTCCCTGTATATGTAATCTATGTTGAATTAATTTGTAGTTGGCTGAATTTCAAACACATCAGGTTTGTTTTCACGTATGTTGATGGGATTTTCTTTTGGATCGGTTTCTTATGTTAATTAGACCTCCATTTATGCTACGTTGTAATGAGGTTTAGCAACTCTGCGTGTGCAAGCCTGGTGGGAAATTGGCTGCATTTGCACAACTTCAACTTTTGCTGTTGCCTGGTTTAGATACACGATAGATTTTCCTGTTTCCCAGGTCACGGGCAATTCAAATTTTTCAAAGAAGGGTTTTTTTGTTGTTGTTGAGGAATATAAAGCCCAATGTATTAACGTGCATTTTAAAGGAATGAGGGTTTTGTTTAGCTGGGAGAGTTATTGGTTCTTCAGATCTTCCAATGGCTAAGTCAAAAAGAGTAAATGGGATGGGGGTTTTGTGGCTTACAGTCAAGCCCCTGCTTGGAGGGGAAGTACTAGATATCTCAGGTAGACTGTTCTCTATTTGAGTAAGAAGAGAGTAATGCAAGCAAATCTTCAATGTCTTTCTTTTCAGAACAGAGACAGGAGTTTTTTGAGTTTAAAGGAATTTCCTCATCAGCTGCTTTGTTGGTCTGTTCAATACCTGAAGACCATCTGATCATATGTGAAGAGTGATACAATTGCAGCTATTATAAACAGAAAGGCTTATAAAATAAAAACAAGATCCAAGTTTACTTAAATGTAATATGTATTTAATGTACAGATCATGTATCTTTTCCCGAACGTACTGGGAACTTTCTACTTTTGTCTCTGTTTCTCACTGGTGAGTGGTCAAAGGTGAGCCCTTTTCCTTAGTTTTCCTGATAATTCAGGTTGTAGGACTTAAACCCAGGGAAAGCAGTGGTCAATGAACTTTAGACAGAAGGAGTATTGTACAATAAACTACATCTGGGGAATTTCTGTAGCTTTATATAGAAATATAAGAGATCAGAGGTGGATTCCTGTGAATTCCAAGGCAGCTAATGAGAATACCTCCTAAAAAGTCACTGTAGCATAATACGGAGAGCTCCTCTTCATCTTCCTCACCACCAAATAGTCTTGGCTAGTCAATGAGCACAGACAAGCTGTTGTTTCTTCACACCAAGATGAAATTATTACTAAAAGAACTATTTTTTGCAAGCACTGTGTGTGCCACAAGCTCTTTGACACTCCTGAGGTATTAAGATAGGCTCAATCGAAAAAGCTGAGAAAACCATGGATATTTAAACTTTTCCTATCGCTAGTGCCGGGGTAAGCATGACCTTTGTGGAGCAGTAGGCTTCTGCACCGCTCTGCGAGCAGAACCACAGTAGCCGTTCATACCACGCTCGGGCTGTCAGCGTGCCTGCGTGTGATTCTGTGGGCAGGAACAGTCGTGCTCTGCCCGCGCCCCAAGCTCAGCAGGGCAGTGTGAGCGCGGGCGATGCAGGCTGAACCTCAGTGGTAACACTGCGCCCAGGCTCGTGTACCCTGGCTTTTAAAAGGCTGTATGAAGTCAGTTCAGCGTTGTATTAAAAATGTTCTGAAGTTTTTCTAGTCTAACAAAGTAGCCTGGTCTAGTTTTTTAATCTAGCAAAGAAGGGGCAGAGCAAGCCTGTTTCTGCCTGTGAAATACCTCTTACCTTCTATTTAATACAACAACCTCTGCTGAGTTTGGCACTTGAAAGGTTTTTTCTGCAGGAGCCTGAGGCAGTTGCTGTAATTGCCAGCTCCTAAGTATCTTCTTCAAAACAAAACCTTATTTATTCTTTTTTCCACACAGCACAAGTGTTAGTGGTGCAGAAGTTAGGAGTGATTGCCCATTTTTCCCCATACAACTACTTTCATTTTCCCTTGTAACAGTAAAAGTTTATGTTTGTAAATACAACGGTCTTTCAAGCAACTAGGTTCGATTTCCCTTTGAAAATCAAGATCTTTATCTGCAAATACTTTTGCATGGCAAATATACTGATATTACCTATTGAAAAACCTTAAAATATTTAGTATTTTCCTACCGTGTTGGGGGGGGGGGGGGGGGAATACCTAGAAGACATGGCTTAGGCTGTTTCCATTTGTCAAAAGAAGTTGCAGTAAATATCTTAACCTAAGGCATTGTCGTTAATATTTGAACTTCGGCTTTTCAGTTTCGCACACTTCCAGAGCACTTCTTTAAGAAAAGAATGGACTCATTCTCAACAAATCCAAGTACCATACAAAAATATATTTTTGTATGTATTAATTATCAATAGGATAATTATGACTGTCACTTTCCAAACCATTTGTTTATTTGGTCATTATCTATCGCATTGGAACATGCCTAAAACTCTTCCTTGCCACTTCAGTGAAATAATCTGTATAGTACCGATAGACTTATAGAATTTCTCAAAGGTATTTGCAAGATATCATCACATGTGAGTACTGAACAATTACATTATGATGAGAATTATATCAGCATTGCCTATTACATAATCCATAGGGGGAAACTATGCCTTATATTCTGTTCAGTGTTACAGTGATGAAATAGGAGAAGGACTGAACATGAGTGGCCCCAGTAAAGAAAAAAAAAAAAAGCAAAAAAAAAATACACAAAATATTTGTTTATTTGCAATAACGATTGCAGGCTTTACCACACTGAAAATTCTAGGCTACATGAAGAGTGAGCACTGGATAAATAATATGCACTGGCCTTTAATAGAGCATTTTAGGAGTTTGGATGGTCAATGCAGTAAAAGCATTTATTGGCTCTGGGAACCCATCCAACTTCAGACTGTGGTCACATACAAAGATGACTGAAATCCCAGTATTTCCTGAATTTAGCCTTTTAGGAAATCAGACATCCAATGTATAATTGAATATGTCATTCCTTGGGGAAACAAAAAAGGATCCTTGCCTACCGTTAACTACATCCAGCTCTTCAGCTGTGTAGTTCTTGCAGTGTTTTAACTAAATCAATGTGAAATGGAGAAAATTTGAAGCATTTAGTTGAATGATTTTAATTTTTAGAGCAGAAGAAGAATCATTAATGCTCAGAAAGTGGTAAGACATTCATAGTGTGAATTTTCTCAGTGGAACTTGCTGCATACTCACACATGGTCAAGCATCTAGGGAACAGAAATTTGTAAAACAGTTTGCAACCATGCATTCCACGAGAGTCCAAAGAAAAAAAAAGTCAAAGTGATCACAGATAAGTGAACCTTACCATACATAAACAAAACATCTAAGAACATTGTTTTAGTATGCTTAATTGTATTGCTAAATTGACACACTAATGACTATTGTCTTTACATGAAGAAAATCCTGAGCATGAAGTAAAACTTCAAAGAAAACATTGAAAATGCTACTCTTGGCTATCTGATTTCAAGGGATGTTACAGCTGGGTGCGATGTACTGTACAACTAAACCTCTGCAAATGTCTTATTTATTGCTTGTCTGCAGTCTAATCCAATAATCTCTTAAACCACCTGACAAAGTATCAGTTCCTTTGCTGTATGTACACCTACGTAGCTGTACTGCCCCTGTCCATAGCTGTTCTTACACATCGTACTCATCTGTCCCAATGGGACAGTGTGGTTCCGTGCCCACCCTTTAGCGGCATCACTGAACAGATGACGAAAAGATGCTATGTTGTGAACACAGGAGCCATGTAATAGTCCTACGTATTTTCCTTTAAATAAATATAGCTACAGATGTGCCCTTGGTTTTCCACGTAAGGACAATAATCACTGAGACGGGAGCATAGCTGTGACAGAGATTGGTCTCAGTTGATGGGATTTTTGCCAAATTGTTGTAGGACTCTTGATTCTTCTCCTCCTGGCCTTTGCCATTTTCTTGGAGATTCAACAAGCTATTGAGCATTCCCATCTCCAATCTGCTTGTGGATGCTGGACACCAGCTGTGATAGTTGCGAGAGTTTGGGTGCTCCAGCCATGCAGTGCCTCACCGATGGTGGTGGAGACTGGGTTGTAAATCCCTATTGTGTCCTAAATCCGTAGCTTACTTCAGACCACACGTGTATGCATAAATTTCTCCTGCAAAAAAATAAACTGTTCCAGGATCCCTCACGGTGAGGCAATGCAGGGATATAAATCTGCAAAAAAGCCAGGATGGTGCGCACATTTATCAACTACTCCTACCCAGGGAAGAAGGGAGAGAACCCCAGCTGCCTGAGGACATAAAGGGCACCTGCAGTGTCTTACCCATCTCAACTAAATCTTCAGAACTTTCCAGCAGGTAGGAACAAGCTGTGGCCTACCACCATCCAGTTTGGGGTCTGCTTGCTTTATTCTTCCGGGGATAAATTGATGTATGTTTGAATAGCAGTCCTGGAACGTACTTGTAAATGAACCACAATAGCTAGTTTTCTAACTGCCAGTTCTAGTTTAAGAACCCCCTAATAAAGAACCACTTCAGAAAGATTTTTTTTTTTAATAATTGTAAACTTCATTGCAGATGGGATTATGCCTAGAGAGCTGATTAATTGCAGATTCTGGTCTGTAGACATTACTAAGCAAAAGAAGGTGAGATAAATGTGTAGTGTGTATTGCATATATAAAACTGAAATACAGTAGGTTGCGAACTACTGAAGGCTGATTTAAAGCAGTTTGCCTAAATTTACTTTGGCTGTCTTGCAAAGAGATTTTAATTTCATAATTACATATACTTTATCCAGTGTACCTTTTTTTTTTTTTTTCCGAATGACACTGGATGAACACACAAAGGAGAAGAATTAAAGTTTGGAAAAATTTATATCTAGCCCATCTTACATTTGCAGTGTTTCTCTTGGCAACCTAAATATTATTTTAACTTGTAGTGTGATTATATATTGGCTCACATAGGGGAACTGCAGATCTCTGCCTGCTGAGCATCATTAAGCACTTTGGTGCTCGGTGGGAGTTTGTTCATTAGGAGGAGTGTTTTATGAATTTTCCTCTGTGTGCGTCTTTGTGAGACAGAGGGAGGGAGACCAAGGCAATGAGAAGGAAATATCAGATAAATCATTTACACATATAAAATAGGTAAATATCTATACTCCTATTTAAAAGAATCAGAAAAGCATTGAGCAGAAGAAAATAAGCATCGACGTGAGGGCTATGAAAGAAGTCTCTTGAAACCTGTTGCTACTACTGTTAGGAAGTTTGCATTATTTCCTTAGATTTAATCTGGTTGGCAAAGATCCACCAGTGTGCCATATTTTACCTTTTGGTTATCATTTAATTTTGGGTATTTGGCTAACTTTATAAATCTTAAGACATATAAAGGTAAAATTGCATAATATAATTTATTTTAATAAGCTACCCATACTTATAAATTAATTCTACTAGCAAGAAAGACAAGACTTAAACTGTGAAGACTTAAAATCTTTAAATTAATTTTTCAGATTTTATATTCTTAAATCAGAATTTTTCACAACTGAGAAGGACCTATAGAAGATTATTCTTTTATTTCATTTTAGATGTCAATTACTAGATGTCAAAAACTATGGAGTCAGGGGGTGGGATGTTGAAGTTCCTGAAAAGGGATGTATTTTGCAAGATATGCAAAACATATTTGATTTTTCACTGAAGTATTAAAAAGAAAAAGAGAAGAATCACTGGCTTAATTTTATATTCACACTGGCTTTATTCTAATATTTTGTAATTGGGCTTCTTTGTTGTATCTGATTATTTGTATCTGTATGGATGTGGAGAAAAATCCAGCTCACTGTTTTGCAAATGGTTTTTCAGTACCAATGCAGTATACCCACTTGGCATAAGTGACATCTGTAAGATTTTCAAACATACTTATTTTAACTTAATATGGTATGTATATAGAAGATAGCATTTTTGCCTTTCTGTGTGCATTAAAAATAAAAAAACAATTATTGAAGGAGGAGAGAAATGTGGAAAATTGATATTATCTGCTCCTTTAAATTATGTCTGTAAATATTTTTTCCCTATGAATGTAGCAAGAGCTTAAGCAACTCCTGCTGTCTTGTTGTTCGGCATTCACTACTGCCCATCTGCCTATTGATTGGTAGGAAGCTCCAAATGGGAATTTCATCTCATTAATCATGTCACATCACAGGGATTAGGACAAAAAAAATCCTTTATGCTTCACAGCAGCCATCTAATGCCCAGTAAGACAAGTTAACGAATATGATATGGATAGAATATTTTCCCACTAATTAAAGGTCATCTGCTAAAAACTGCGAGTCAGACTTGCTCAGAATGTGCTATAATCGAAGTCTTCACGTACTCAAGATTTGCAAAATGAAAGGAACAGTAAATATGTATCTATAATTCAAATGTTAGCGTATCTCGAGAGTAAAACCCATCCGTTACAGAACACTGTGGTGACAATACTTGCAATAGTGGTTCTCTCTGAATAGTTACTTGCAAAACCCAGTTCCGTTGAGTCTCTCTTACTTCTCCTCACATCATCATTAATATCCATCCACATGGCATTTCCCCACTGATATGCTCTATAATCCTCTTACAACATCACCAAAATTGTTACCGTTCTACTCGTAACCGACATAATCTGCATTATGAGATACTAGGATTTTTCTAAGCCTGTTTGGTACTGTAACGAGCAAAAATAAACAAAGCAATTAAAATTGCTAAGATGTGACTAGGTAGGTGAGGTGAGGTTTTCTTACAGTTAGGACACTGTGGCAGATGAGAGGGACACACACAGCCTTGGAAGGAAGCCAACTTATTAATGGAATTTGACCATGCAAAACTTGTTGAAATCCCTCTAGAACGTCAAATGCCACATTATAATATCTTTACTGAGGTCCCTGCCATTCCCAGGAAACCTTTAATTCCCTTTTCAGAGTAGGATTTTTTTCAGTAATACTTTCCAAAGCAAGATTTGTGGGATGTACTTTGGTTTGCATTCGTGTTTCGCTTGGGCTCTGTAATGAAATCTCCCATCAGTTAAAAGCAGGTAGGTGGGTTCTGCTTTTTTTTTTTGTTGGAAAGAAGCCTGCAGGGAATTGAGATTTATTTTGACAGAACTAAGCAATTAATTATTTTTTGCTTTTAAGTTAATAAACACTTTGAGGTCATAGATTTTTTTTTTTCCTGAAATTGTCGCTTATGATACTGTGTTTGAAATCTTACAGGTCACTTTTGTCATGCTAAGGACTTGAATTAAAGGTTAGATGATAACACAGATACAGTTTTAAGAGACTTGCTAGTGTGATAAGGTAACATAAGTAGTCTCTCTTTCTACAAGAAGCAGAATACTACTGCACACTGCCGGTGCAAAGTCTGACAAGAAGTGGATATTCTTCTGATTTAGGCTTTGCATTTTGAAAGTTTATGAGCCTGCAACTATTTTTCACCATTTTCTAAGATTCTAGCAAATGATCCTATTTCTGCGAGTGTTATCCTGAAGAGAGAAATTGCTTGCCAGTGTTTACAATCGTTAGTCTTACAAAGATCATGACATTAGCAGAAAGATCTGAATTTTTCCATTGACCTCCACGCTTAGAGGAAGTTCTGCTGAAGCCTCTATTAAATGAGAAACAAAAGCACCCATATTTTTGAAACTTCCAGATCTCTAGGTTAAAAGCAGGGGATGAAGACAAATATTTTGACTATTTGCTGTGTTCCTCTGCCGAGTAGGCTTTTAAACATTTTTCACTTTTTCTTCTCAGACTTCTATAATTTAATAATGAAAACTACAGAGGTCAATGATTACCTTTTTCTTGGCTAGAGTTAAGTTGGCAGGTGATTTCTTAACCGCTAGCATTTTTCATCCTGCTGTTGATGTAACAGACTGCATTGTCCACGTTTGTAGTAGATGGTGGTGTATTACCAGTCTATGGTGTATGTGCGTAGCTGTAGATTAAAAAAAACAAAGACACCACAAAAAAGCAACACCCCTCTCAGTGTTCTCAGTAGATCTCATAGCTGATACCATTATTGTAAGAAAATATCAAGGCAGATACTATAGACATCCAGTTGTTGGAAATACTTGAGTAGTCAGCTACACTAGCGTAAAGCACAGTTACCAAATGCGTATTTATGTAAATGACAATAGAATTGCTCACACTGAATTAGCTCAGACTGTGACGTACTGGTGAATGGTTGTCCTGCTGCAGTGTTTGTGCATGCTAATTGTCTAAACAAACTTTATTTATTTTAGTATAGAACCAACCCATAGTGACATCTTCAGGTTCCAAAAACGACTGAGTGCTAATAACAACTTCTTTACGAAGTGTTTTCTATTTGTTTTCTTTCCCCCCATAGACCTATATGTGTACATGCATCTATATGCATAATATCCCTCCTATGTGAATCTAGAATGTGATATATTATACATCATCACCATGTGCTTCTCCAAGACACTTTGATGTGTAACTCCACTGGAGAGCTTTTCTGAAGAGCTGTTAGAGTAGCCAGCAGTAGAAGTATGCTTTCCCGTTCTACAGGGAGATGAACCCGACACTGCAATCGGAGCAACCGTGCCTAGCTGATACTGCTCACTCCACTGGTGTGGGAGAGTCCGGGTTTCCTCCCTGCTCTCTGCCATCTCTTTTTGTCCCTTCTTTCACCAGTCTGGTTTACCTCATCTGCAGGACGCTTCTATCCCAGCTTTACTTACCAGCCATCCTGTGCTGCTCTGTAAGCCCCTCTCCAACAAGTCCCCTGACAGGATCTGGTTTCCTTTCAGCTGAGCCAGCTCCAAGCCCTCACCTGACACCAGTCCTCTTTTATTTTGATCAAACAAGCTCCCTCCTCTCTGCTTTCTCTAGTTGGAGCCCAGTTTACCCCTTCAAATTCTGCTTTTCTTTTCCATTCACATGCTGATTTTCTTTCTGTGTTTATTCCAGCTTCTCTTCACATTCAGGCCTAGATTTACTAGATTACTTAATCAAGCGTTTTCTGACCCTTCCTATTATTCTGCTTTTCACCCCTCTGCATTTGTAGCAGATCAGATGCCTTCTCCATTCAGCAACCATGGCTATTAGTAACAGGGTCACTGATTCCAAAGGAGATCCAAGCTCCCTGTGTGTTTCTCCTATAGCTGCCTCCACCCTGGAGAAGGTAAGAGCAGTGTTATGTAAGGGATTATTCATAAATGTCAGCTCCTCAGAGGTTTTCTGGGGATGAATAAGGTTGTGCAGGGAAAATTAAAAAATCACATAATGTTTTCTAAGCTTTTTAGGTTATGTCTATATACAGGTATACAGCTTCATGTTAAATGTCCAAACTGGCCTGGAAGGAGCTGATATGTGGATACAGCATAGCAGAGAATGACTTTGGATATTGCCAGGAGCTGCTGAGCGCGTCATTAAGGTGTTCTGGCAGGGCTAGGGAGGGTGGCTGGAGAACACGGACGTAACTGCTCAGCAGGGATCATCCTCTGGCGCTCACATGCCATGGTCTGCGCTGTTTCTACTCTTCACAGTCGAGCCCAGTGGGTTCCTAAAACAGAAGGTCTTTGCAAGGTGCTGTCTGATGCAGATACAGTATCCTTGCAGGCTTTGAATTTTGATCTTATAAAGCTGTCAATACTACTTACTCCCTTACATAGTGGCAGGCAATCACCTCAAGTCTGACAAATATTGAGTAATCTACTCAACCTTATGCCATTCAGAGGGAAGCTGACAAATCTTTCTTCTTGGCTATCTTGTTTGTAACAACTTTTGTGACCAAAGAACAGCACTTTTTCTTCAGGCAGCAGCAATCGTCATCCCAAACTTCCTATCGCGCTCAGCAAGCAAGCCAACCCATGTGCAGCCCTTACAGTTGCAAGTGGTGTAATTCTCATTTTTCTTTTCAAGCAATTATTTTACATTCACCTTACGGTGAGAACAGCCATAAAATAGTTTTGCTACTTGAACGTTATAAATTGGTACAGCATTCAGCAAAACAGATTTGAATGAACTGCAAGGCATTTCTGTTACCTTTGTTACACATCAATACGGTTGAAAAGTAGAGAAAGTGCCAAAACCAGGTGCTTTGATGTTAAGATAACAACATCCTGAATCTGCCCAGCAGGATAAGGAAAACATATTTTACGTGTTGCTTACACTCTCATTTGCTCCTTGCCAGAAAGGCAGTGTGTTAAAAGTTATTCAACTATTTGCTTTTTTACCTTACAGACTGTATTTGGTGTTTCTAAGCCTTGTAACCTGTTTTTGGTTCAAGGCGTGCTGTGGTGGTACGTGGCACCGCGTACGGCGCACAGTGAAGCGTGTGGGCGAGGGACGGGCCGTGCTGCGAGCCCGCGTGAAGGCGTGAGCTGGGGAGGGACCGCGGTGCCCCGGGGAAGCAGGGAGCCAAGCGGGTGTGCTGGTGGGCGAGTGCCCCGCGGGGCAGGTACCCGCTGGCTTCTACGTCTGCGTGTAGGGAGCCCTGAGCAGGGAAAGGGAGATCTGTCAGGCATGGCCCCGGCCCGCTGCCAGGAGCTGGCTCGGCCCCTTGGCTCTCGCTCTGACGGCCGCAATATGCTGCCCTCGCTTACGGGCTCCTGTGCCGCTCGCGGGTGGGAGTAGCTGCTCAGGAGCGGCTTCCCAGGGAGCAGGAACGTGCTGTAGCTGATCCTCCTCGTAAAGAAGAGTAATGAAAGCTTCTGGTGCCTGAAACACGGGTTATCAAAGCAGTGGAATGTGGGTAGTCGAGGTAGTTTTCATTTTCGTATCTGCATTTTTTCCGAGTTCTCTCTGTTTTAAAAATGGGAGAAAATGGCTTGTGGGTTCAAATATTCTTTTTCTTGATGCCTCTAAATGTGTACATGCGTCAGTGTTCAGACTTCTTCTACCTAGTACCTTCTACTAACCATTTGTTAATTTTCTGCACGTTAATATGCAGTGTTGGTCTTATTTTAAATAAGAACATTCCTCTCATTTAAATTATGGGAGAATCCAAAGACGAGAGGATGCTAGTGAGGTGGGAACAACCCCTCCAGATACATGGTTCATAGCATATATCGATTTCTAGTGTTTTATGGTAAGCAAAAATTTAACAACCATAATTTTATGAAAATGACAATTGAAGGGGACATCTGGTGAGAATTCATTTATGCCTTTTTACATTTTTAACAACCTGGCTATTTTTGCTCTTCTCATCCTCTCAAAGGGAGTACAATGTAATGAAGCATGGAGCTGGAACTAGGCCACACCTCAGCTGGAAAATGTCAAATTCTATTATGCCATTCTCAAAAGCATAAATCATGGCTGCACATTTTTAAAGGTATAAATGAGGGAGGGAGCAATATAAAAGGTTTATCTGAATTCATGCAATGTATTTATAGTACAGAATGGTAGAGTATAGGTTATTATTTATGTAATATAGAGATACACCAAATATTTAAAGGTTGAAATCTGTAATACATAGTATCTTATCTTTGCTGAGGAATCCCTTTGAACATTGTTCATTTCCTTGCATTTAATTTTTGCAGTTGTCAGCTAACAAACTAACCTGCTTAATGTCAAGAACTAATAGTTACTTTGTCGCTTGAAATCCTTATTCATACAGGAAATATTTTTAATGATTTTAATTTTAAAACCATACTTCATGAGTGTAATATCCAGGGTTCCACATTTCATGGGTTTTTATACTGAATTGTACCTTTCACACATGCTTTCCCATGTTTCATTGGTTATATTATGTATGGGGAGGAAGTGTCTGTCTCTAGGAGCAGCAATAACATAGTTCATAACTATTTAAATAAATAAATAGCATTTACTAAGAACTTAAGAGCAGGACGGAAGATTGTTAAACTCACTTGCTCACTCCCACTCTTCCTCTTTTCTTCAACATTCCTTTTATTCCAAGAGGTTTAAATTATCTGAGTCTGACTCTACTCACAATAAGTTTGTCTTTCTGGATATGTTCTATAATTCTTAATTCTATAACGCATTTTTGTCAATGTTTTTAGTATGTTATGAGAGTCATACATGTGACTAAATGACGTGGGGACTGCTGATATGCTACAAGAGCATGTGAGTATATACCTCTGTGAGATTTTTTTTTTTGTCTGCCTTTCAGCCTGTAGTAGATGAGGATCTTGGGCTGAGTACTTAAAATACAGGCTTATACAATATAAGGCTACCAGCCTCTTGGAAATTCTTTGTCTAGCCTTGTTCCAAAGTATATATTAGGCTGATTATAGTGATTATAGATTATGGTATATTTACTGTATAACAAATAGGCTACATTCATCATTATGTGACTAAAAGGTGGCATGGACCCAAACTCAATCTCACTGCTACCACCTGAAAGCTCTTATTGTACTAAACCAGTTATTGTACAAATCATGTTATTTATTATCTAGTAAATATGTTCTTAATTTGAGCTACAACTTCTGTACTTCTACAGTTTTTGAGATCCTGGTTAAAGCTATTCAGAGACAAAGCAGCAGTTCAAAACCATCTGTGAGAGCCATTAGCAGAACAGAATTGCGTGTCTTTTCTGAGGCACATTTTGTTTCGTGCAGATTCTCCTGTCTTACACACAACAGTCCTATCACAGCATCCTCAGGCGTATGAACAACACCTCTGGTGTATTATTCCTTCTTATGTCCTTTATCCAGAGAGATCTTGTGCAGTTGAACTTCAGGTTTCAAGAAGAGGATTTCTGAATTAGGTTGGGGGCGGAAGGTCAGGATCTTGTCTAATGAATATCCATATTGTTACCTGTATCTGTGATACGTAAGAAGTGTAAACCTGGAATAGTGTGGTGCAGTCTGTCGTGCTCTTCAGTTCCTAAAGGTATTTGTTCCCTTGGACCTGGTTCAGTACAACCAATTTTTAGTTGTTTAGTAGAAGCTAAACTGCCACTGTGTGGGAGGAGCCAAGATGGCAGTTACATCTGCTGCTTTGACCAACGTTCCTGACATCATGGAGCCGCACCAAGAAGTGGTCTGAAGATAAGGGACAAACCTTTGAATCTGGTACGGAGTTTATTTAAACTCAGATTAGAAAGTGGAGGACAGGTTGCAGATACTACTGACCCTGTTTTGCTGCAGACGTGCATTACAGAATTTAGCATCTGCTGGTGTTTCCCAGCAGCTGAAAGTGTGTGAACCTGTATCGCGTTGCTGGAGGCCATCCAAGAAGCGACAGAGGTTTCTACTGTCACATCAGCAGATTCATTTGAAATTCTTAATCTTGTATTTGAAGGTGAAAGCAGTGCAGACTGTTTCCTCAGAAGTGTCTCAGAGAACGCTTATATGGGATGGGGCAAGAAGGCAAAAAGAATTTGCTCTACTTAATGATAAACGTATCAACTAATACATATATGCATTAACTATATGAACTTTTCATTTTCTTCACTGAGAAGGCCATGTAGTTTTTTACTACTTTTTAGAGAAAGATCTTGAACCAAATAATGTTAATGCTATTTAAGTTCATTGTGCATCATATATTTCCAGCTTATATCTAAACAATGTTCTTGTGCAGTAGATGTTTTAGTGTTAAACATTTGAAATCTTACCTGCCACTCTGTTCTGTTACTGGTTTAATCTTCTTGACTTTAAATAGTCTGTCTGAAGTCACTGCAGAATGGATCAGCAGAGGAGCACTCAGCTAATTTAGAAGGAGGTTAAGAAGCTATTCTTAAGAGTTCTTTATCTACTCTTAAAGGTGTAAGAAGCTGTTTGTAGGCTGAAGGGTGTCAAGGAGTAGTTGAAGATTTAAAGTTGAAGACAAATGGTTTAAGAATATTATGGTTTGTCATGTACAGTATCAGCAGAGATTTCCTTTCCTTCCCGACCACTTCTTCATGCATACGGCACGTATCCACTTTCGTTTGGGCGGCACAGCTGTGTGTGGCAGTCACTCTGTAAAACAGTATAAGGAATCAATCTAGCTTTAAACAAATGCTGAGGAACTGAGAAAAAAGAAGAAAAAGAAGCCAGAGCAGTTCCCTGAGGAAACTGAGCCATCCCAGCTGTACCTCTGCAGCAAGGGACACAGCTCGGGGCAGCGGAGGAAGGCGCTGTCAGCAGGCGCTTTGGAAGGTGGAAGCCTGAGCTGCCTTCATCCTTCACCATCCTCTGCCACGACATCCAGCCTGCCTGTGACAGGGAGCTCAGGCTGACAGAAGATGCCTTTCCTGTGCCTCCAGGTATGCTTTAAAGTGTTTGGACAGGAGCAGTGTTCCCTGTTGCCTAGCGTGCCCCTGGCATCAGCGCCTGCTTCTTGGGACACGGGAGGAGAGCAAAGAGCACCGCTGCGGAAGGTAACTAGCCCGCTTCTCAGCCAGCTTTGAGCAGTCAGTGAAGCGTTAATGTGCAGTGTCTTTTGCTCAGCCCCAGATAGACATGCTGCTGTTAATTTTTCACTATCCTCTAACACTTAGTTTAGAACTCGGCAGAAACTGGGTTTTTTTCGTGTTTGAGTAGACATTTGGCAACTTGTGAAGTGTCAGATGAGTACTGGTGAATCCGAGAACTAGGGTGAACATTTGTGTCAGGGAAGGAAAAAAATCTTCACAGCAGAAAGCACGCTGTAACCTGAGACTGGAGGTACCTGAAATAAAGTCGCTTTGAACTCATCTATTCCAATTATGTTAAAATCCAGATCCCTGAACTGCTGACACTTCACAGACTCAAGCAGCAAATGTTGAAATCTAGCTTTAAGAGACTAGCTGCACGCTGGAGACTTCATCACTACAAACCAAATACGGTAAAGGTGTAAACTGTGGCTTAAACGTAACAGACCATGAGAGAATCTGGCTGAAGAGTGCTGTCTGAGGTGCCAGCAAGGCAGAGGGCCCGGGACCCGGGTTTCAGCGGAGCAGGCTTGGCCACCGGCCTGGAAGCTCCTGCTCTGGAGAGGAGCCACAGCTGCGGGTGCCCAGTCGAAGGCCGGGGGTCCTGCCGCCGTGTTTGCCGGGGCGCGGTCTCCGTGCAGAGCCCCTGCTGCCCTGTGCTCTGCTGCAGAGGAGGGCGCAGGTGCAAGCGCGCAGTTTTCCTGCTGCTTTTAAATGCCATGGGGACGCAGGCATTTCCCTATAGATTCGCCTCTAAATGATAAAAGGCTTGGTAAATCTACAATGTTATTCACCAGACTATTGTTATGGAATTTCCCTATTAGATTAATCACTCCTTCTATCAATTCCATTTAGTCTATTAATTTACCCTCTATTAATTTATCACGGCTTTCTGGGTTGGGCTTTTTTTTCACCCTCATCTGTGAAGTGCTCCATGTTGACAGTGACGGAAACCTCACAGGAAGCATTGACAAGGTTTGAAAAATAATTCTGGAGCCCTTGTGTTGCTAAGGAAGTTTCATCAGTAGAACCAACGATTTGAGATTGTTTTCTCCGCAGTGCATGAGATAAATGAGAACTATTTCCAGATTCAGTAATTTTGGAAATCTGAAGGAAAGATCTTATCAGTTTGCTGGCCACCCTGAATAGAATACATCAAGAAAGATGAATAGGAAACAGGGATACCTGTTTTGTTTCATAGCAAAAATAAAAAAACAAACCCTGCAAAAGTATTTTAAGTAGCTGTTTTTTCCTACTTCATTTTGCATTAAATGTAAAATCTAAGAATAATTTATGTGGCTCGCTTTTCATTATACACTGCTAGGATAAGCAAATTGTTTTATGGAAAGAAAAATAGGTGAAACATTAAATCATAAGAGGAGACCCTGTATGAGGTCTGAAAAGCTGGACTATTTAATGTATGCTTGGGTATCTTCCAAATTTTTCCCAGTGGAGAAAGGAATCTCTCAGGAAAACTGTATTTACTCAGTTTTAACCTAAGATGCAGCTGTATCAGGTGTATAAGGAAATTTTGTTTTCTACCAACTGCAAAATTTGACTGTTTTGAGAATTACTATCCTCAAATATATGAAAAATATGTTTGATTGATACATATAAATAATGTGAATGCAAAAGCCTTGTTAAAGCTCTTCCTTATCTACAGCAAACCTTGATTGTAGTTATTAAATATAAAGTATTCCACTTCCAGAGGAGTAGGACTGGGACCATGGAGCAATAGTGGCAGGTGATATTTTACTGTAGCTGCAGCATGCTTGAGCCATCCAAGGGGAATACACGACACATATCTGTGTAGCTCAATTGAATGTGCCTGGTTAGACAAGCACAAGTGTTCATATGCAGTGCATTTGCAGATGTAGATATTTGTGTCACAGCATACTACACAGCATACATTTGGAGCGTATGGAATCTTTTAAATAGATTATTAAAATGTGTAGAATACTTTTTAAAGAGAACAAAAAAAGCTGCATTTTTTTAGATGGTCAGTTGAACTAAGCTACCACTAAACAAAAGCATATTTGGATAAAGATAGTTGTTGAGTTATGACATCTGTTCTTCAATGAAGAATCTATAAATCTTTTTAGGATTATAATCTTCTTCAGTTTTAACTTCAAATATTGTGTGTATACAATACTATCAATCATAATCCTATAAAAGTAATTAATCTGGTGTGTTATTCAGCATTTAGATATTTTAAAAGTACATTTTACGGAGTTACAAATAAAATCTCTCCAGGTTAAAAGTGTTCCATTATATCATGTGGATCTGATTTGAAGATTTCTGGTGGAGGAACGAGGGAGCTATTTTTTTCCCTTTGCCAATAAAAATAGATAACATCTATTTTTGGACTCTGAACACAATCTACGTTTCTAATTCTCAGACAGTGTCTATGACTCACTGAAAGTACTTCTAAAGTCTGACCTTCAAGAACATAGAGATACTGGCCAGCTCCTCAGCTGGTGTAAATCAGCATAACTTCTCTGATCTGTGTTAAGCTGGCCTCATGCAAGATCTCTTATGCTTTTGGCATTTCTGTTCTCTGATGCTTTGATTTTCCTTTGCTTTTTCTCACCACTCTGGAATAGTTTCAGACTATCAATCCATGAACATCTGAGTTATTCTGGGGGCAAGATCATTTGTTACTGACTTTTTTTCCCCATGGGACAATATAATGTAGGTTCTAAGCTTTGGTTTGCTTTTATAGAGAATAGTTAATCTGATCAAAGCGCTCCAAATGTGCTCTATGCAAACAAATTCCTAGAAATCACAAAGCAGGACTTAATTGGTGTTGTCTTGTAGCTTTTTTCTGCTCCTGTAGTGTAGGTATGTTTTTCTCATACACTTTTCTGTCATGTGGTGTCTATTTCCATATTTAAAGATGCATATTTTATTTCATATAAACGGACTTGGTGTATCAATTTTTACATATTATCTAGTCTAAAGAAAACTAAATAGGCAGGTTATGATAATTAACGTGACAGTAGGTGGCTGTTTCCTCTTTTTGGTTGGAAAATAAATGTCAGTCTGCCATGTGTTGGAGCCACAGCCAATCCTTGGCCCACAAATTTCAGTAGCTCCTTCCTACGTAAAAATGATCTCTGTGTCTGGGAGTGCGTGCGCACGTGCACGTGTGTATTTTGGAATCAGTCGCTTTCTTCAGGCACTGATATCACATCCTGTTATGGGGAAGCAGCAACTTTGGTTGTGTCTTGATGCAACAAGTACGTGATTTTGGAAAAGTTTCAGTAATGGTCACCAACGGATTATCAGGCAACGCTTCTCTAGAGGCATGCAGCCAGGCCAGAGGATTTGAAGATTTTGAGAAGGCCACCATCCATGAAGCAATCTACCCACTTTATTACATTCTCACCAGAAGCTGGCTTTTCACCTGCAATAGTAAGCTTAACTTTAAGTGACATTTAAGTACTATTGTTAAAAGGTTGTAGCGTGCCTTTCTTTTATGAGTGCAGAGTTCTGTTTTATGAATGTGCACCTTGGGGTACAGATGCTGCTCTAAATCAATTCCGACTCACCCTCTTTTATTTCTATTCCAAACCCTAAATACAATCTTTTCATTAGCCTGTTTGAGGGGAGGGCGGGTGGTGGTGTGTCCCCAGGTTTCTTTTCTGTCAGGTGTTGTTATATAAAGAAAAATTAATGTAAGGTAAAAACTAGATACCTTTAAAAAGGTAACAATAAATCATTCAAAGTCTGTCAGTTTTCTGCACGGGCTGCTAGAAGAACAGATTTAATGGATGTACACACAACAGAGCTATTCTATATTACTGAAGTTTTCTCATCTGGCAGAGCATCATTTGGAACAAGCCCCATACTGTGGATAGAGTTTCTCTGCTGAAGAGAGACTGCTTTCTGACAAGCAGTACTTCGATTGTGGGGGAGGCCATGTGTATCTGCTCCGTAAGTGCTTCTTGATATATATTTTGAGACACAAACCTAAGAATACAGCACAGAATATGATAATGCAGAATATAGAAATAAGCTGTTGATTACCATTCATATTTTTAGTCTCCTTATTTCAGGAGAATGCCAAAAGCAAACTTCAGCAGTCATATCCAACTGTATTATTCCGCATGACAGTATAAAATAGTGAGACAGTTTCACAAACTAGATTAAGAATCGTAGTTTATATTGCTGCATAAAATTGCTAAAATTGTATAGAAATCTGTATTGCGAATCATAAGTTAATGTAAAAACTCCAAGCTATTTTTTTTCACTTTGTCTGTTTAAGCTACTGGGCAAGTTGTTGCATGAATAAATATATTTTCTTCCTCTGAAACTGTGTAATATTAAATGCTGTGTTGTTGGCATAAAATATAAGTTGATCAGACAGACAAAGATTATTATTCTGACAACAGTGTACACAAGGGTATCGTTGTACATTGAATTTCAGTGTGTAATATGGTATAAATCTTCATGAGAGACTCAACTTTTATTGGCTGCACAGAAGGTGCTTTTCCTTATTAAATACAGGAGATGGTCCCGGGGGATTTTTTTAAAATATCTTTATCCATTTTTTTCATCTAGTCTCTGGGCCCTGGCAGGCTGACAGATACAGCCGGGTAAGCATTTCTCTTTTGAATGCTTGGCTACGGATACAGCCATGCTTTAGCACTGGAGTCCCTGTAATGCTTTGCCTCTGCAGAACCCCTCAGATCCCACACAAGCTCCACCTTTCCCATTCCATAAGTGGATGTGTGTGTGCCCTGTCTGCAGCCTGTAGGACAAAAGAAAAAAAAAAAAGCCTTAATTCGGTGCAATATTACCAATGAAACACAAAAACGACAGTGGTTTTGATTCTGCATTTCTGTTGTTTCTTGCTGTCGCTGGCTATCGCCATCCTCTCTGTGCAACTGCTGAGGATTTTCAGGGCATGGGGACACCAACAAGCACTCTCACTTCTGAGCACTGCACAAAACGAAGGGACATGGGCACAGAGCAGCATACCCTCTTCTTGAATTTAAACTACGTGGATTATTGTCCTGGCCAGTGCAGGTATATAATCTCTTTATTGGACATAAGTAATTAGGAGATTTTCATCAACTGTCCATCAGCAGTTAGCCCACCCTCCTATATCAGCAAGAACATCTAAAATCTACATGTTGTATGTAGATAAGAAGATTTTTCTAAGGTAGTCAACCTAGTCCAGCTTTACAAAGAACATTAGCAGTGGCACGCTAGTGAAGCACCTAGCTTTCAAACTGAAGTTTAAAATTAGACATTATGTGTGGATAAATCCAGTGTAAAACGCTTTTGTAACAGAAAGTATGCGACACTGTTTGGCCCAGCTAACAGGAACTACTAAGGACAACAGTTTACAAACCGTAAGTCCGTGCTCCAGTTCACACTGAACAAAATGCCATTGTATTCCCTGAAACGGGAAGAGTAGACCCATCCTGGGTAAAAACCTTAGCTACTCAACTGCAGAGTGATGGTTACGCTTGTGTTGAGTCAGTGGAGATCTTCAAGAGTGAATTTTTATGGTGTCTCGCCTCTTCCACCTTTATTAGTCAGCTAATAGTACTGATCAGTTGGGAAGACTGTGCAGACAGAGGTGTACTGCATTTTGGCCTGATGAGATTACAGTCCTCCAGAGATTTGTATACTACATTCAGCAAGTCACTTATTTCATCTTTATTTAATCTCCCTTTCCCCATTTGTAAATGAGAATGAAGTGGATCTTTCACGTGATGGCCTTTGTAGACCCACACTCACCTCCACCCCCCCAGATACTTTGTATATGAGTATATACATCCGTGCCCCATAACATCGTCCCACAGAATGAGGAAGGTCACTGGGGAGGCAGGCAGAGCTCAGATCTGACGGGCCTTTCCTTTCTTTAGGGCAGACAAATTCAGGACTCATTACTAGATTACCAAACTTTGATATTTTTTTTCCCCAAAAAATTTCTGTTCTTCAGTATGAAAAGTCAGTTGTGATATTTCAGACCCTTTTAGAGCCCATATAAACAGAATTGCCATTAAAACTTGGATTTACTATTTTTTTACAATTAATAGCATCTAAGTCTTCCCAGCTACCTAAAATTATCTTTTTTTATCCTGGTACTTTCTGTTATAGCTTTATAGCTTGATGCACTTAAAATCTTAGACTATACCAGTATTTTTTTATGCCAGTACCAACTATAAAATCTATATGCATCACCTTTATTGCATAAGTAAGGACTATGGAATGACTGTGGTTAAAATACACATTATTAGTGTTGTGTCTCTGCTACTGGTTTGTGTATTATTGTGTTGAGGACAAAATAACACTTTCACCATCCATAGGAACATGAAATTGTTTTCAAAATTAACTATCACATGTAAAGTTATATTGTATATAGCTAAATAGTAAAAGTAAGTGCATTTTTAGGTGCTCTTCATGTGAGGTCACAGTGCTGATGAATTTCCCGGTATTTGCTTTAAGCTTATGAGATGCTAATGGCAATCCGTGGAACGATGACGAGAAATGTGGCGCGCACACGCACACGTACGCGGGCACTCACGGGCAATTTAAAAAATGCACTAAACATCACTTGAAGGGCTAATCACATTCACATGTCGCGAAATATTTTTTCACCTGTGTATGGATGCATACTGAGGTGAGAAAAACGCTCCGATGAGGAAAAGGCAGACGATTCATCTGTTAGTTTAAAGTGGATATGTTTTATTCACTGCTAATTTTAATCTGCAGAAATATTAAACTGTGTCAGTTTATGATTCAGTCTTAATTTTCACATATACCATAGGAAAGCTATGTTTTGGTACGTGGTTTTCACAGCCTGATTTCCCACCGTTTTCTCCAGTTAGAAGCGTGCAAATATTTTTTAAAAAGCAGAATTAGGCGTATCTATAAGATGTAGTATGTTTTGGTTTCCTTTATTTGCCTCTTGCTATAATAACTTTTAAACAAATGTTTGCATTTTAATAGAGTTGGGTTTGTTTGTTCTTAGCTTTGTGGTTGCTGATTATCTTAATTTGTCACTCCCTGCATCGCTGGCTGCATCCCAAGGTCCAGGCAGTAGGGACAGTGAAAGGAGATGATCTGCGTGGGTCTCCAAAGAGAGTGCTGCAAGCAGAAAGCAGACGTCGGCATGCAGCGCGGAAAGGCTCAACCCCAAGCACTGCTTGAAAATTTTCTAGCTCTACTTGGTATAACTGTGTCACAAACCCTATCACTTCATTTCTTAATACATCCTTTTCCTTCTTTTCGCTACACATTTTCTCTGCTCGTTCAGCTGCCCACCCTCTGCAGCCTTCGGGCAAGTCAGCTTACGCCATTTCTTTATTCTTTGCCAGTGCCTGTAAACATCCGTCCTAACAGTATTTATCAGCTTTCTTGGTTTCACTTACAGTTTATTCATAGCTAGTTTCGTCTTGCAAAGTTTTTATACTTCAAAATTGCAGACCAGAAATGCAACTGTTTCTTTCAGTCGTCTCCACATGAACAAGAACAGAACCGTGGAAAGACTAAACTTTGAATTTCACCGGTTTCTGTAAATTATAGCTACTGTAACCTACAAGATTGTGTCAGTAACAGTACTGCCTTCTCTGAATTTTCATCCTCTGCTTGGCTTTTTGCAAAGCCGTCCAAGTAGGCTTCACTACGTGCATTTGTTTTATTCTCCGTACTCCACGGGAAGGACAGCAGAAGTAATGAGAATTAAGGGGGAGCACTTTTTGCGCAAACACTGATCCCACTGGAACACTTCAAAAAGTTGATCCAGGAGGAGAAATGATCACTGATGCTGCTCTCCTTCAGGGTGTCTGTAACTCAGAATAATAGCTCGTGAGTTATTAGCTGGTTATGTTTGGCATTCATCTTCTGAAGTTACTGCCAAAGGCATATAGGCAGAATAAAGCATAACACCGCGTTGATAAATACGTGTCGTTTCCCCCTGCCTTCCCCCAGAATTGCATAAAATGGAAGGGCAGAATTGGAATGTTAGTAAACATAATAGATCAGAATTTATTTTGTTTTTTCCCAGCTTGAATCGTTGTAACATTGGATTTCAACTTGCAGTGAGTGACTTTCATGTCTGATTTACAAATCTTTCAGATGAAGAATGTAGTGTGGAAACAAAATAAATGCTTGCTTGGCCATGATGTTTCAGTTATGAGAACTTACCAGATTAGGAAAAAAAAAACAGATGAGAAAGCGAGCTGTGCCTGCAAAAGGAACGAGTTTGTCATCTCATGAACTGTGCACCTTCCGCTGGCCAGCTGGTGGGATGGGGAGTCCAGCGAGGTCCCGCGTCTCTTCCAGTCCTCTCATGTTCCCTGTGCCACCACAATGTTTGTGGCTTCTAGCTTATTCTTACAGCTGATCTACAAAACTTGAGCATGGGACAGCAGAAAGAAAAAGCTGCTGAATGGCAGAGGTACTGTGCGTAGCAACCGCATCTCGAAGTTAAATTTCAGATCGTAAGGGATTTCACAAGAAGACATTACTCTCAGTTTATAATTCAGTGTTCCAGTTTTTTTCTAAGGGGAGAAAGATCTAAGCTGCAAATTTGATCTGCATTCTCCTTTTTGTCTCCGAGCGAGCATCTTTTTGAAACACTCAGATCTGACAGAGTCGTGGTTAATAGCTGGCCGATACGGACTGGAAAGCTTTTCTGCCGGTCTTCCACCATACATTAGATCATAGGGATGTGCCTTAGTTTATCCTTTTGATTATCAATTATATTAAAACCAGAATTAACAATGTCTTCAGCTCTTTCAAGTCACAGTGCAGTGTGTGATAAACTATAGTTAAACCAGAGCAATTACTAAACAATTTTGCTAATTAGAAGATAGTTTGCCAAATATGTTGCCTCTTTCTGTTTTTTTCCCTTGCTGTATTCTCAAAGAACAATTAAGAAACGGCCATAAATATTTCTGGCTGCTCTTGATGGGAAGAGCTGTGGTACTTGCACTGAGGTACGTACAAACAGAGCGAGCAGAAGGTAAGAACGGCCGTACTGTGTCGAACTGCAGGGCGTTACGCCGTGCTCTCCCCAGGAGTATGAGTAGGGAAGAGGGCAACACGAGTAGGGAAGAGTAGCAACGAGTATGCATCCAGGCTATGTATTGCTGTGCGTAGAAATCCACAAGGACGTCCACGAGGATGTCTTAAGCCAATGGCTGCATCTGCGTGCTTAATCACCCTAGACAGCTTTTGGGTTTGGGGGTTTTGTTTTTTTCTTGCCCGAATTTGTGGAATCACTCTTGGATGGGATGTAAGCTGACGCCCCAGAAATAGCTCTCCAGCTGAGGTCCCGCAGTAGAAAGGACCGCTTCCTTTTATTGCTTTACCCTGATACCTGATTCTTTGATTTGATAGCCCTCATTTCTTGTCTTAAATGCTGAACAGCCATTCTCTTGTCCTTTTCCTTGCGGCAGCAGTGGACCTCTGTCTCACGAATCCTCGGCCATTTCTTTCCCAGAGTGCAGAATCTTGACTTATTTAGCTGTTCCATGTGCAGATTCTTCAGTGCAACTTCAAAAGCTTAGAATTAACAGTACATTTTTCTAATGCTAAATGGTACTCGATTTGCAGTCATTAATTTGTTCTTGTAGATTAACGTAATGTTTCATTACCAAGTAAGACACAACTGCAGAGTTACAAATATTTTATGACGATTCCAATTGTCTATTTCTACTTTATTCTCCAGCAATGAAATCTCCAAATAAATTATTCCCATGCTTTTGATTTTCACTTTCATTTCACACATGGTCACTGATGTAGATGCATGTGTCTTGGAGCAGGAGGAAGGAACAGATGACCTGAGACCTCGTCAACCCGAATTATTCTATCAGTCAATAAAATCTATAATAAGTAATTTTCTTCAGTGATAGCGGAAACATATAAGAATAATTATAAACATGTAAAGCTGTTATTTAAAAGGCATGGAAAGATGCCACAGATTTTCTGCAGAGGCAAAACTTGTGGATTTTCAGCTGAGCATCCCTCTGCATAACGAGCTCTCTAACACGGCGAGCAGGATACCCAACACTGCTGTGCTCTGTTTCATCCCACCGCCCAGCTGGCTGGCGGCAGCGGTCTGGTGGCCAAGCAGCGTTCGTGTTTTAGTGCCTCTGTGAAACCAGAGAAGGAGTTTCTGGTGTCCCTTCCCCACCCACCTCCCCTCAAAAGGATGTCAGGCTGATTTATTTTTTTTTTGTTTCCCATCTGGGGAAACCTGCTGACATTATCTGTGAAACGAGTAAGCGATATAGGTTAGTTGTAAGTTTTACGTAAAAGCCTCTGTATCTGTAGATAAAACAAAAAATAACGTTATTTGTCTCCCTCTGGCCATCAAATAGATAACTGGTCCAGGATTTTCCTAATATTTTATAACTATTAAGGCATTACTTGCCCTAAGTCACACAGCATGAAAGAAGGAGCACTGACAGCTCGCATCGCATCTGATTGAGCAAAGAAATCAAGAGCACTGGGCTAGAGGAAAGAGCTGGGAGGAAAGTTGTGGTGAAGGAGGAGCAAGAAGAAGAAGAAGAAGAAGAAGAAGAAACTTCAGGAGCTGTGCTCATTCAGTAACGGGGAAAGTGGCGGCTGCAGGGATGCTTCAATCCACGGGGCTTTGGCTGGGCTGAAGGTGGGGAAAGTGTGGTAGCCAAGGCGTGAGGAAGCTTGATGGCCAGCAGCACAGGGAGAAACACCCACGAAAAGCCGGACTCCGTGAGGGACAGGGGGTGAAAGGCAGAGCAGCTACCGAGCTGGGAAACTCAAAGGAACGTAAAAGCAACCAGGTAGGAAACAAAGTGGGAGCCAGAAACAGTTCAAACCAGCAGCAGCTGGCCACGATCACCCTTATTTTCCTGGAGTCACTCTGTGGACAGAAGCATGGGATGGTGACTTCGTTCAGGGCTGACGAGGAGAGACGCTTTTGGGAGGCAGAGCACGGACGGGGAGATCGCTCTGCTTTGCTGCCCGGTTCCCACAGCCACGCAGCCGAGAATTTGCTCGTAGCGATGCCGGAAGCTTTGGACTGAGGTTTTGCAGTGTTACAGAGCCAACGGTACTGAAGATTTCAGGGAAGGTTCTGAGCATCAGATGCCTGATTTTGGTGAGAAACACCCTGATTTATGAGTTCTAAGAAAGAAAAGCAGGCTTAAAAGCAAAGGAGCCTCTTTGGTGCTTGCAACTGTCCAACAGTGGTTTATCACTGGATTAGAGTTTATAAGAAGTAGCAAATTGTGCAAACTTCAGGTTTACTGCCCGATTAGAAGTGAAATAAGTTTCAGGTGTGAAAAGTGTGTTTTACAAAAAAACCCCTCAAACTTCAAACAATGGTATCACCAAAGAACAAATACCAATATATTTGTATGGCCAGGAAAATGACTCCTGAAGTCCTCCCAGAATGACTTCTAGCTCCATGAAAATCAAGGAGTATATGCATATGCCGATGAATTGTTTAACTGTAGAAATGGCTTGCTTTCCTGTATAGCAGATGCACAAAAGGAATGGGAATGTTCTATAACTTAGGCTTTTAAATAATAAATAAATGGCTTACAAATAAATGGCTTACATTTCAGTTTGCCACATCTTGATTCTTGCATACTGTGTGAAACTGAAGTATACAAATATTTTTTTAGATGAATTATTTTTCCCTTTTTAAAAAGAATATAAAACCTCAAGAATATGATAAAACATCACAGTCAGTTTCTAAATACTTTGCATCTTAATATGGTTGAAGTTAAGGCAGTAAGTAATTTCGGAGTTTTTCCCTTGAGCTGCATAGTTCTTTTCATATGTAATTATTCTCTGAGTGCATTAGATAATGCTATGGTTCCCACAGCTGTATACACATCTATAAATCATTAATGAGGCAGTTAACTGAAACAAAACTATAAAAGATTTGCATTACCCGGCAGAACTCAGCCTTAATTGACTTGCAGTTATTTACAATTAATTTTTCCATTTGGAATAATGATTGCAAGCAACTTAGGGTTTTTTTTTTATTACTCAGGAATTAGATGCTGACTATTCATCAAAAGTTTTTACAGCAGGACCTTGTCAGTGGACAGTAATGAGCTTGAGGTAATCTTATATTTAGATGCACATATACACATAACCCCACCCCCCCCCCCCCCCCCATACTGGCAGAGGAGGCGGGAGTGGGAGCAGGATCTGGTAGTAAAATGGGGACAGGAGACAGTGTAACTTTTTTTTTCTTTTTATCACACACCTAAGTTGAACAACAATTAATTTCCTATCTTTATAGTACCTAGCTGAAAGGCAACACAATGAATACCATTGGCTACAGTTTTAGATAGATTCAACTGCGTGCATGAGGAGAGAGTAAATATTTCTTTCTATCTTTCTGTCTTACAAGACTGTAATACAGAAACCAGGGAATAAATGATTCAAAGGCTGTCGAGTAAATATTAATCCATTATGCTGTTTAAAAAATTACTTTTACAGAGATGTAGCACACAGAGTAAATCCTCATTAACTTGTCATTGTTTGAGTAGGCTGCGCGTCAGCCTCTGGACATGCACAACTCGAAGGTCTGCTCTCTCTGCCCTGTCAGCGTAACCCTCATTGACGCTGCTGGGCTGTGGCTGTGCTCATCAGGAAGGGATGTCACGTTCAAATTCCTAATAAAACTTCAGTCAGAAATAACCAGAGCCCATTTGCAGCAGCTGATGTTATCTTCATTAACTTTCGATCTTCAATTTTCAAAATGCCTGGGCAGATAGATCCCATCAGTAGTAACTCCTGGTCACTTCTCTGTTTCTAAATCACAGCTATAAAAGAAGTAAAATCTTACGTCTTGGGGTGCGCTATACTGGAACCATGCTCACTGGAAGTCAGTCGTTCCCTGCGACTCTACAAATGATACCTTTAATTATTTCCCCTTGCTACCCTTGTTGGGTACAAGATACATAAAATAAATGTCTGGGTTGTTTCTCTCTCCCTTTCCGATACAGCTGTCATGCTGAGGAAGTAAAATTACTTGCTTTTTTCCTTGTTTCAGAATAGATAATTTTGTTGTCCTTTGACTTACATTTAGGACTGTCTCTTTCCTTTAACAAAACTTGCCTAGGTGTGCTGCTCCCAGCGAGGAACTGGCAGCAAAGCCAGCGTCAGGAAAGCAGAGGAGGGCAGCTGCAGCAAGCGCTACCAGCTTTGCTTTCTTTGTAAGCCGTGCAGCCCAGGAGACACACGTGGGGCGAGCTCAGCTCTGAGTGATGGCAAAGCCAACGGCTGCTTTCCGTGCCTTATCGATAGGTGCTGGCGAAAGGCCGCTATAATTGGTCTAGAAAGTGTGGGCCCCATGACAATCCAACACTTGTAACCTTGAAAACCTTGCAATCTAGCGCTGAAGTAATTTTTTTCCAGGTTACATTCTGCTGGATTGCGTTACACCATGTAACGTCAAGCAAGGCGTCGAGACTCGGCGTGGGTCATTCTGGCTGTCGGGAACTCAGAGCTTGGCAAATGGGCCCTCCCTCTTCACCACTCCATGAACTTCACAGACACCGAACAACTTCATGCTACACCAGCGACCACATCATTTTAGCTGGAAAAGCTACTGTGAGGTGTGACATCGGAGAGGCTTTTCTTTTGGAGATGGGGCTGCTACCCGACGAGCAGGCAGTGGTGTTATTTTCATGCAGATCTCACACACAGCCCTGGCAACTGCATTTCAGATAACTGCACCCTTGACAAATTGCGTAGCATCATTCAGACCATCCTTTCACTGCGTTCATGGTCCTTCTCACTGGGCTTGATTTCCTGGGGTGGGGAAAGGTCTTGTGTTCTTGTAAACGCAGAACTCCAGTAACTTTTTATGCACATAGGTGATATTGCTGACATACTGATTTTTTTTTTTTTTTTTTTTTCCCCTGACTGGGTGCAACTATTCTAATAATTCTAAAGCCAAGTCGTCCACCACATTCCAGAGAGCATTAAACTGACCCATCCCTTCTTTCTTACACGGATTCTGAACAGACTGTTACTGCCCGTCCTCGAAACGGTGACAAAGAAATACCACGGCTCTGGGCTTTCTTGAGGGTTTGCTTTGAAGAAGCCAAAAATAATTTCAGTGAAAAAAGAACTTCCCTTTGGTGAAAATTTCTGTTTATGTGAAAAACTGTTAACTATCAAAAAATAAGCAGTTTACTTCCCAGCTCTGTTCTAAATCAAGAGCCTCAGTCCTGCAGAGCCTCTCACCACACCAGCAGAGTTCTCGTCTGTCTGTGACTCCTTGCAGTGTTACGAGCGTGGCCTGGTTTTAATTTTGCCTCAGAGCCAGCAGCTGTGAATGAGCTCTGTGAATTCAACACAACTGGTTTTCTCTTCTTCCTTTTTTTTTTCCAAGTTAGTATGAACTGAACATAATAAATATTAGAAGAAATAAAGAATTACAATCTGAGTGTGAGGAATTCATTTTTTCCTTTGGAACAGAATCTCAGCATTAACCTACCAGGAAAAAGCCAGTGATTTTTTTCCACTGCTTAGCACATTGCAGAGTCATTTCAAGGTGTGTAATATAGGTGTCAAATGCTCATAAATCAGCTGTCAAATCCTATCAAATACTTACTTTGCACAGGTGCAAATGATCACATAAAATGCAAAGCACTGATCTGACACCAAAAATATCTGAGTACCATTTCTGTCTCCACCAGTTTTATAGAACTATTTAAAAAAAGCCTAATGGGGAGCTTATTCCTTGTTATTTAAGTTACTAGCTTTTTTTGTCTGTTTTCTTACTTTTTGGGATGCGGCTCCCCCACCCTCCCATTTGACACCAAGGGAGAGAATGCGACAATTTATATGGAATTGCTTTGGCCTGGTCTACAATGAAAAAGATTCTGTTTCATAATAATGTTATGAATGATAAAGCAATTTTCCTGCCAAAACATCTATGTAAGTGCCCCAGCACCATCAACTGATGGCAGCACAGCTCTGGGAATAAACAGACTTTCAGCTAATGGCAGGAATCTTCGGGGGAAACATGAAACAGGTATTCCTTCCGGATACAGAACGAAACATCTGACTGAAGTTAAACGCCAAATCCTACTGGCCCTGGAGCAAATTAAAGTTTATTTTTCATTCCTGCTTATTCTGTCTTCTCTTTTTAGCTAATTCATCTTGTTTCATTTAATACCAATGGGTTTTCCTTTCTATTTGGCCACTCTGGGGGAAGAGGGGAACAATTCGCCGTAGGCACGTGGCCTTTTGGTAAGGAGATGAAAGCTTCAGGCAAAGCCCCGCTCCTAACACGCGAACGATGCCGGCACTGCGCGGCTGTGTTCCACCCTCCGGAGCTGGGGTCGGCGTGCTGCCACCGAGCTGTGCCTGCACGGGGTGCATGTACAGGGTCTCTGTGTGTGTGTATATATATATATATAGCTATACACACATAAATAGCAATTATACATATACACACGTACACACTGTGTGCTTTGAAGGCGCTCTTAATCACCTCCATGGAATATGACGTGTGTTGCGATGTTTATTATGAAGGAACAGAATCACGGAATGGGGGGGGTTGGAAGGGACCTCTGTGGATCATGTAGTCCAACCCCCCCCTTCAGAAGCAGGGTCACCCAGAGCAGGCTGCACAGGACCTTGTCCAGGCGGGTCTTCAATATCTCCAGAGAAGGAGACTCCACAGCCTCCCTGGGCAGCCTGGGCCAGGGCTCCGTCACCCTCAGAGGGAAGAAGTTCTTCCTCATGTTCAGATGGAGCTTCCTCTGCCTCAGTTTGTGCCTGTTGCCCCTTGTCCTGGCGCTGGGCACCACTGAAAAGAGCTTGGCCCCATCCTCCTGACACCCACCCTGCAGATATTTGTAAGTATATAACTGTGATGCAAACTTTATGATGAATAATCTACGTCTTCCCTCGGCAATTCAAAACCAAGTTTCTATCCATTGCCTTATTTCAGACTTTCTTGTGAAAAACCGGTGTGCCCATCTCACTGCTGGCTGGCTGCAGTGCACGACCGTTAATTAGAGCCGGGCCAGTTTTGTGCAGCTCAGGATAAACTTGTGGCTTCTCTGGCTCGTTCATCGCCGCCATCCCTCTGAGCGGCCACAATTTACTCCATGGCACCGGGCATGGGCTCTGTGACCAGGCGCAGCAGGCAGGTGTTCGTATGGCCTAACCCGCCCGGGACCGCTGTTTGCACAGACACTGGCCTTAAACCTAGAGGCTGTCCCAGCGGTGTCGGCCCAGAGCTGGGCTGCTCTCAGAGGCAAGAGCTGCAGCTACGTGGCCACACGCACTCCCCACAGCACACGCGGCGGGGAGCTGGGCAGCCCGCATGGCTCCAGGGAGCACGGAGCTGAGCAACCGCGTCCTAGGGACAGGAAAACCTCGCCTTTCCCCCACCCAACCCCTCCTGTGGACTGCCAAAGCAAAGACCTGATACATACCGAAAGGGATCTACTGCTCGGGGAATACACATTTCAACGTCATTTTTGAAAAAGCAGCGCATGCATTTTCACAGAATGGTCGTGACTGGAAGGGACCTCTGTGGGTCATCTGGTCCAGCCAAAGCAGGGTCACCTACAGCAGGCTGCACAGGCCCACGTCCAGGCAGGTATTTTTTTTTTTTTTAATTTTATTTTGCCTTTCATTTAGTGGTTCAAATCTAGCCTAAGCTGAGAGTAGAGGCAAACAGCTATTATTATCTGCTGGCTGCTGGGCAACCTATGCAAAATGAACCGTTAGTTTTAGACCTGTTCCTATTAGCTAAATTCTCACTTTGTAAAATTACCTCTGTAAGCGAAAACCTTCACCAGTAATCCCAGTGTCCTTGGCATATGGAAATAGAGATACACAAAAAGTTATTACTGATAAATTAGCTAGTTCTTTCCTGTCAGTGCAGGAATGGGATTGCTGATGAACTATATTGAAGTTATGCCTAACCTATTCCTAAAGTACTGGTGTTTTGTCTAGGGGCTTCTACACGCCGAGAAACAGTCTTTTTTCCCCAAGTGCAAAGCCTAATGTCTTTTTGAAAAGTTTAAATATTATAGAAGATCCAATTTGTTAAGTATCACTTATCCTAAAAGCATTTTAATATACAGTGCTGTACTTACGTTCAGAATTTGGGATTATGTCAACAGAATCACATAATGAAGAGCAAAAATCTTACTGTACTTCTAACTGCCACTCAGAATAATGCACGTTCTTTATTTAACAAAAGTCGGCTCCAGAAAGAATTTTTCCCCACCTTTGATTACCACCCTCCCCGTTCGTGCGAAGGATGCGCGCTGAAGGCGCCGGTGTCAGCTGGCCAACAGCAGCAGACCTGGCTGGTGGGCTGATGGAAGGGGAGCAAGCTGCGGCGTTTGTGCTGTGCTGACAGCGAGTTGGCTCATTTCAACTGATTTCTTTAATGTAAAAATATAAAACTGTAGTAATTCATAATTCATCTACAAATTCATCATTTTAAAAAATACTTGGTTTTTCTCCCCTTCTGTCCTAGCTTCGAATCACCAAAGACGCCCTTATTTGCAGACTAAAGGTCAAAATGTTCATTAATAGTGATTTTACAAGTGCCTGAACATCTGTAGCACGTGTAACACACGATGACAGCGCATGACCTGGCTTTAAAACACCCCTGGTGACCTCCTCTCCCTCTCCCTCCCTCCGCGCCCAGCGCGGTGCCCCGGGCAGGCGGGGGCCAGCTCCGTGCCCACGCGCACGCCCCAACGCCGGGCCGGCTGCAGAGGCCAGGAGGAAACACCCAACAATTTGGGTCAGCCCACATTCCGTCATGTTACCAAAAATATTCTGGAAATAAATACATTAATGGGCCACCGACTTGTAGGCAGCAATTACTTAAACCAGCATTCAGTGCTTAATGCACAGCCAGGCATTTCGGAAGGAGGGTGTTCTCGCTCCGTATTACCAGAGCCAGAGTTTAAATTGAGGTGGGTCACTATTGATTCGGTTGGAGTTTATTATGAGCGCAGTCCGCATTTCAGACGATGCATCAAATCGCTGAAACACATCGTCCATTAACTTGCCTGCATTTAGCCCAGAGCACCCTGCGTCCAGCGAACACCAACGCCGCCGGCAGAACGCCAGCTCAACGGCCGCTCACCAGCAAGGAGCTGCTCGGTGGGGAACCGGCGCGGTCCCGGAGGCAGAGGCTGGGGGGGGGGCTGTAGGTGCTGCCCCCCAGCCTCAGCAGAGCCCCCCTTCAGCCTGCAGACCCCCGTCCCCCACCGAGCTCCCCGCAGCCCACACACCGCACCGAGACGGGTCCTCAGTGTCCCCCTGCTCCACCGCTGCTAGGAGGTGCCGAGGACACGGGCACAGCCAAAGCCCTGCTCCTCTCGGGCATCTTCATCCCAGGCCTGGATGAGGCGACGTCCCAGTGTGGCCGTCTGGGGCTGTTCTCTGAGCAAACAATCCCAGCTCCTCCACCTTCAAATGCCAAGATCCACAGAGACCTGGAAAGTGCGACGTGACAGCAACGGCCTTTTCCTGCCTTTCGTGCTCAGCCGAGGTGCCTGGAACCGAAGTCTGCCCGGAGGCTCTCCACGCTGCACGGAGTGATAAAACCGACACGCAGCGCGAGACCGATCCCCGCGCAGCCGCGTGCCGGGCGGGCAAAGGCCGTACCCCGAAACGCGGGCGCGCACGCTGCCCGGTGGGAGCGGCTCCTCGGCTCTGCGCACGAGGAGGGGGACCTAATACATACTTACAAATATCTGCAGGGTGCGGGTCAGGAGGATGGGGCCAAGCTCTTTCCAGTGGCGCCCAGCGACAGGACAAGGGGCAATGGGCACAAACTGAAGCAGAGGAAGTTCCAGCTGAACATGAGGAAGAACTTCTTCCCTCTGAGGGTGACGGAGCCCTGGCCCAGGCTGCCCAGGGAGGCTGTGGAGTCTCCTTCTCTGGAGATATTCCAGACCCGCCTGGACGCGGTCCTGTGCAGCCTGCTCTGGGTGACCCTGCTTCGGCAGGAGGGTTGGAGTAGATGACCCACAGAGGTCCCTTCCAACCCCCACCATTCTGTGATTCTGTGATTCGGAGTGTTCCTGAGGCGATGAGAGGAAGTGAAGTGATATAAATTTAAAAAAAACCCCAGAAATCTGCACTTCTACGTGACCCACTCAGTCACCACTGGCCAAACCTGTTGCTCCTTCTGGCATGAACAGGCTTCTCCAACAGCAGCGTTCGTTACCCGCGTGCTGGTTGGGCTGGGCTGGCACATGGGACCCTCAGTGTCTTGGTTTGTCAGCACTGGTCAGGAGGCACCTAGTCAGGACTTCACAACAGGTTCACTCTCTGAAGTTTATCAGTTCCCTAAATCTCATCTGCCAGCATTTTGACGTTTAAAACTACTCTGGAAGGGCAAATTAGAAATCAATGACGAGCTCAGCCCTGAGAAATGTACATCAGCCACTGGGGAAAAAACCTGCTAAAATCACCTTTATGGAGACTAAAGAAAAAAGCTGCTGCAGCGTCCCGAGGACCGATTCCAGTCCTTTTTAAAAATAAGATTTAGAAATAAGGTCCAAGCCTCACTTCAGAGAATTCTGGTGGAATAGCAACTAAAATTAATAAATAGTCAAAGGTAGAATTTAAGTTCGGGTGCTGCAGTGTTCTACTCGCACGTGGGCTTTTATTGAGAGCGCAGGAGCACTCACAACTCCTAATCTCATATAATTCAATTTTCCATTGTTTAATCAATGGCAGTGTGATAAATGCAGTTATTAAAATGCTTGCAATAAAAATAATATGGAATAAACCATGTCTGTACATTGAAAGACCCTTCTGATATTAGTTTGATCACCCGTAAGCCAGAGGCCAGCACGTTTTCTTGAACTGACACCTGGCTCAGCGAGATCATTTCTTTTGGGAACGACAAACCAGACGATTCTTTTCTGCTGGGCTACGCAGCACAGGTTGAAGCTACACTCTGAAAGTTAGCAAAAGTCTGCTAACGAGAAAACAAAAATCTAGTGATACAAATAAGTGAAATTTTGAAAACTATACATGCAGATAAAGGTCGTAGCACACATAGTCATAGCAAATCTATTCCCCAGAGATCTATTTAAAGGTGTTGTTTTTTTTTTTAAGTGACAGTGAATTAACTCAGGGTATGTGTGTGTAAGCACAAGTACGCATACATAAACATGAGTTTATAAGTAAATTCGCATCGCGCCTTTGGCCCACGAATGGAATGCCCCTTCCCTCCAACCAGCTTTCAGTCTCGCGTGTTGAGAAGGGACTGTTTCAGTTGCAAAGTTCAGATTTTGGAACATACAATAATTAGGAAAATGCTTAATACCCGCCCTCTTTATTAAGTAATTTCTTCAAGTATTTTTAATAGTGCAAAATATTGTTTTGCATTTGTACAGTAACTATGGGAATTCACAGTCAAAAAAAAAATCTTAAAAGATTTCCAAAGTCAAACAAAAAAATTTTTAATACTGTATTTTTAGCAAGAACATTTTTAACAAAGAATGTGTACTTTAACTTAATATGGTACAACAGAGAAACCATACTTAAAAGTTTCCATTATCTAACACTCTACTGCATATTCATTTCTTCATCTTAAAAGACCAAAAGCCAAGCTGAACTGAGCATAAAAAAAAGCATCAATTATAATCCTCGTATTACGTCAGCTATTAGGGTTTAGCTCACACTTTTGAATTGGTCATCTAATGAAAGGACAATTTTTACATCATTCTTTTAAAAAATGTACACACATTTCTTTTTAAAACGTAATATATATCGAGTATCTGCTTCAGTAAACAAAGCTTAATTTATAAACACAATCGAAACAGCTCCATGTTGAACAGTTTCAGTGATAAACTGGACTGGTGTGATGTACAGCCAGTGAGGACCTTTGTGGCTTAAAATTATTGTGCCATTGCTATACAGTAATCGCTACCTCCTTAGAAAAAAAAAAAAACGTTCTTTTTTGGGGGGGAAAGGGGGAATAATTCCTGTATGTGCTTAAAAATACTAAAACTCCTTTCTATCTCCGGGGACCTAAAAATGATCTGTTGCAACGGGCTTGGTTTGGTATGGTAAGCTTGTAAAAAGTCTCAATATTTCTTAATGACAATACGGCAGTTTTCGATGCAGCAACAGTAAATTGCCGGAAATTGTCCTTCAAGTTTCATGCTACAAATCCTGTTCCTCACACAGTACTGAAGGCATCAAAGGTTGGGAGGGACGTTTCTCATGAACTATATAGTCTTCAAATAGTGATCATTATACATTTTTCAACAATAGGTGTTTGCTTCAGTACATAATAGTAGGCTTGATGTATGTTCTGTTTTCTGGAGGAAAAAAAAAAGAGAAGAAAAAAAGTCAATTACACAGTTACACGTTTTATAATTAATTGAAACTTAGCTGGGTTTCCTTATTTGTTTTTGGACTTTAGCTTTCTTCCCTCAAACCACAGCATCAGATCTAGAAGTGACACAAACCACCCGCCGCGTGCGTGTGCTCTACCCTGGAAACGGCGGCACGGGACGACACAGCCTCGCGACGCCCGCGAGAGGTGACACCGCACCACGCCGCGCCGTCTCCGGGCTCCGACCACCCTCTGGCCCGGCGGGGCGGCTGCGGGCGCTCAGCTGGGCTGGAACCCCCCGGCCTGCTTCCCAGGGCTGCTCGCCCGCCAGCAGCGGCTTGGCAGAGCTATCGATGCTTCGGCTTGGGTTTCCTCCCTGTACGACATTCGCTTTTCAACCGAAGGCTCATTTTCCGTCTGGTTTTCCAGCGGGCAGCCTGCGTTGTGTCGCACGGACCGAGGAACGCGGCACCAGCTCTACAACACCCCGCTGCCTTCCAGGGAGCGGCGCGGTGCACCAAAACCGCACTGCGTTAAAAACGTAACAGAAGTAAAGCAGTATCCGTGCTTGGAAAACTGTTCCTTCAGTCAGAATCCGCCGCGTTTCTTTTAAAATTGTTTTTCTTTATTTAGGGAAGCAAGCAGAAAGCCACGTTCTCCCTAGTTAGCGTACCTCTCGACTGTGATTTTTCACATTAAGCAACTGTAAGCCCAGAGAAAAACTAAATATGAAAATGCCGACAGAAATGCAGGCCAACGAGAATCCGCATTCGTGTTCATTATGCAATGACCAACGAACTCACCCAGCCAAACCCACAAGTACCGGTCCTGCAGATGACAGCGAAATGATCGCGCTGAGAAGCGTTTCGTGTGACGCTGACATCCATCCCATTACTGCTTTACATATGCCAATACCGCCCGCGCCGAAGGAGAGGACAAGTATTGACCTGCCGACTGGCACTGCTCCTTGGAGCCATCTCCACGTTTGCCACGTTTCAATTTCAGAATGCATTTCAGCTATAATATGAGTGATTTATCATTTAGCAGTAGCTGTCAAAGTAAGCTCCGAGATAAAACAAAAACATCTGGAACCATAAACAGCGGAGAGCAGTAGCTGAATTTTAATCCAAATGCGACATGTTCGCTTCATTAGGAACAGGAAACAGCTAATTAGTAATTGAGCGTTTCATGGTTTTAAGGAGGCTCAGGCTCTCCACACAGAGCTGATTTGATACGCATTTTGGATGTAAACACGACTAAAGATCGGAAGAGCCAGGGACAAAACATCTCCAGAGGAATGTTGGGGAGCCTGGGAACCTCCAAAGCAGCGACTAAAATTAGTTTCGGGCCTTCAGCTGGTTGAAATTATTGTCTTAGACTTCGCGGGGCAAACCTTAAAGCCCAGGGACGGGGTAGGCAGAAATGCAGACACTGAAGTTGTATTTTCTGGGTTATTTTTTTTTCTCTCCTGGTGGTTGTGAGGAGGTCGCCCCGACTCCTTCCCACGGCGGGCCGCAGCGGAGGCAGCCGTCTGCGCGCGGGGCCCTGCCCACCGGCTCTGCCCACGGCGTAGCCCCAGCGCCGCGCGTCCCGGGCACCGGCCGCCCGCCCGCCGGGAAGGATCAGTCATTTTTTTATTTTTTCTTTTAAATTCTTGATATGTTAAAAATTATTTTTCAAACTGAGGGAAGAGGTGGTCACTGAGGGTACCGCAGGCTGACGGACTGAGAATTTACACTTTGAAACAGGCCTCAGTTTTCCCTCCCTAACCCCTTTATTTCTCCCGGGAAGTTCAATGCAGGGAGCTGGAATACCCGTAAGAAAGCAAACGGCAAAGCTCAAGCACGGTGCGGCCGCCCAGGAGATATTATTGAACAGTAAACAGAAAGTGCATAGTTAAATATTTCCTTTTTTATAAAGCTCTCGATTATTCTCCAGAAATTAAAATACTTTTTTGTTGCCGTGCAATAAACTTTGCTCCCCGGCATTAACAACGTCACGCGGCGCCCGCCTATGAGGAATTGAAGCGCTCGGAGCATCTGTGCTCCCACTTGGAGAGGAAAGGCAACGCGATGCTGCCCAATCCATCTTGCTGAAGAACATTCACCGTCCCCTCAGTGCAGCTGACTGCTCGCTACACGCCGTTTTACAGCATTTTACTGTATTAGATAGCAAAAATTGGAATAAATCTGTGTGCAATAAATGTATTCTTTTATTAGGTTTATCCCTTAATCAAATATTCATTTATGTGGGCTTCATTCTATTAAAAAATGAAATTATACAAAGGTGAGCAAAAGCGTGGATTTACAGTAGTTTAAAGCCTAATCTCATTCTCTAGGGGTAATATTGACAATATAAAAACTGTATAAATGATATTCCCTAACACTAAAATATGCTTATGAGCCCCCTGTGCATGTTCTACTGCTTTACAGCCTACAGTGAAATGCATGACTGGCTTAATAAGCAAGACATTTAGAAAGGATTTTTTTTTTCCCCCTCCACAATGTGTAACACAAGTAAAGATCTCACAGTTTCTCAGAGAGCCAGAGTCTACGTTAATAATTGTAATTTTCCCTCAGGATGGTGTTGTCATCCCGGCATGGTTAGGCCAGGGTACACATTAATCTCTTGCACTCTCTTTTAGCAACAATATCATCACTTGTCTTTTTCTTTCAGGGCTTTAATGCGTGTACAAAGGACAAATCCAAAAGCAATAATTACAATCTGCATATTTATTCACTTTTTTTTTTTTTTTTTTTTTTTAATTTTACCAGCCTGTTCAGCATCTCTGAATTTTCTGCATCCTTTCTGCGGCTTTGCTGGTGGTATCTTCAACTCCGTAATTCAGCTGCATTTCCGTAACGGTACTTTAAAACAAAATCCCCACGGGAACCCTCACAACCTGCCCACGGGAACGCGCTCCGGCAGCGCTGGGAGTGCCAGTCCAGCCCCGGACGGGACGGGGAGCGCCGCGCCGCAGCCGGCTCACGGCGGATAACCGGCACGGCTGCCGCCTGGGACGGTTCAGCTCCCTCCGGCACGCGGCAAACCGCAGCAGAGAGCCACTGGCTCTCAATTTGGGATCTGCTACCTAACGAGAAAACAAGGATCAACGTGCTGTATCAACAACTGCAAATTATTTACACAATTTAAAAAATACACCGCAGCACCAGGTATTGCGGAGAGCACGGGTAGCAGGGATGAAATAACCGACTGACAGCCCCGCTTTGGCAGTGGAGCCGAAGGAGCAGCGACAGCAGTGCTGACCCAGCGCCGGGACACGGCTGTGCCCGTGGCAGGCGGGGTGCGAGCAGCTCTGCGCAGCTCCTGCACCGCGGGGCCGCCGGCGGGAGCCGATATCGCTCCCCATTCCTGGGCTCCGCGAACAGAGCCGGCGGCCGGCGAGAGCCCAGCCCAGCGCCGGACGCAGCGACGCGAGCAGAACAAAACGCCCTGACGGTCGCTCTAACTTACAAAGCCGGGCGAGTCAGGTGGAATCAGTCTCTTATTCTGCAGAAAAAGAAAGAAAAACCAGGGAACAGTCTGCATTAGCTCGTAGGGCGGCCGGCACCCCTCAGAAACCCCTCTCCCCCTAGAGCTCTCGGCAGTGCTGGCTGGCCGGGAAGGCTCCTGCCAGTGGGGCAAGGACCGCAGCAACCGTAGGGAACACAGCGAGGATCCCTCCACTACCACGATGAAAAAAAGAGAGAAAACAACTGGCCTGCGGCCAGCGCTCACGTTTCTGGGCGAGTCGTTCCGCTGAACGACAGCAGTGAGTAAAAATGACTTCTTCGCCTGTTGGTTAGCTGTCCAGCAAGACTTCTCCCTTCCATTTAGCTCTAAGTATTTTCCAAACTGAGCGGAGACAAACAAACCCAGACTGTGAGCGGGGCACGGTTTCCTCTAGACCCACGGAAGGACGCGGACAGCAACGGCTGCTTCTGAGAGCAGCAGTGCTAATGACGTCTGGGCTGATTTCTTCACATCTCTCGTGCTTTCCTACCGCCTCTCTCCCAGCCCTGCGGACGTTCAGCCTCTTCTGCCGGACACCATCCGAGCCGACGAGGCTCACTCCTGCCCGCGGTCCCCGCTCCCGCGCTGGCAGGACCCCGGCACCCGAGTGCTGCGTGCTCAAAGGGGGTTCGTCAGAAACCCTTGGGGCTTCGTCCCCGCTCACTTTGTGCTTAGCACTACTGAGTCGACTCTGTCAAGTATCTCCACATCTATGTTCTTAGACCTAAAAACTTGTACAGAAAACAGGATTTTTAATGAGTAACGACAGCCAAGGACAAGAATATGTTCCCTGAACACAAACCACGCCGATGCTGGACTGCCGTCATCAGCTCGAGCAGACAGGGAGACAACACAGCGAGTCCTGCTGAGGGAATCTTCGAGCCTAGCGAGGCTGAATGATTGAACATACAAAGGTACGGACCTTCACGCTCTACGGTCTCCTGGGGAAACCTTTCCCCACCTTTTGTTTCCAGCAAATCACAAAATCTCGGCTTCCTCCCCGCAGGCGTGTGCGCGCTCCCAGAGCGCGGCTCGGCAGAAGACCGCGCGCCAGGGGCAGAAGCAGCGCCGGGACGCAGATCAGCGGTGCCGATCGTTTCCAGGCCCCGCGGCCGCACCCCGTGTCGGCCAGCGCGGTGATCCCACGGCTGCGCACTGCGGAGGGCCCTTCCCTGCTCAGCAGCTGACGAGACGGCTTTGGGCACGGACACGGCACTCCGGCAACCGCACGCGAACTGCCACCGAGTTTTTCTGGGAACCCTGCAGCACGAGGCTGCAGCAGTAACGGCGAGGGGTTTCGTATCTCGGAGCCTCCCGAGCAGGACACGTGCCAGGGCCGGAGCACGGCGCGGGCGGGAGGAGGGAAAGCCCAGGCGCAGGCGAAGCAGAGAGCGAAGGGCTCGCTCAGGCGGCCTCTGCTTCGTTTAATCTCAAGACTTTCTAATCACGGGGTTCTGGTCCTTTCCTACGTGGGACTGTACGTGCTTGAACATTTATTTTCAGCGAAAGCAAGCCCAAGACAGCAGCACTACAATTTCCAAGGCGCTGAATTTGTCTCTCACGGTTGCAGAGCACTCTGAAATTCCGTAGCGCGGTTGGTTTCAGCAGATCGCAGCCTCTGAAGGTGTCACTTGACACGGTAACAAAGTTGTTCAACCTCTTAAAACCACTACCCCTCTCTTTTCTGTCCCCCTTGCGCCTTTTTCATCGCAGGCTGCATTTGAAAACTGACCGATTGTATCAGACTATTGAAAAATATAGCCCAGTTTTCTAAATAGTAAAAACCGAAATACGTTCCAAACTTCACTAGCCCTTCGTCTGGGGCAAACAGACCGAAAGTTATTCACGGTTACTGCAAGTTTTTGCGCTGAATCTCTGCCAGGCTGTCTCACAAACAGGAGCAGCAGCAGCCCTGGGCCACGCTCCCGGTGCCGGCACAGCGATCCAGGCTTCCTCCGAACCACGTTTTCACCTCCCGAAAGTCCGTCTGCCTACGCTGCCGCCTCCGTCTCGAAATTCAGAGTCTCTTATTTTTTGTAAATTGTTGTCATCAAGTATTATGGTAACATCTATTTTTTAAAATTTTAAGATAACATTGCTTTGCTGATTGTTCCAATATCCCCTAACACTGAAATATAGTAATACAAAAGTTAACTAAGGTATAAACATGCAAAAGGAGAAGTCTCCCTGCGATCATAAAATGATGTTATTTTCTGTTCAGCAGTTCATGTTACTGCTGTTCACGCTAATTAATTAAAGGAGCTGTTGCCGTAATGTGCAAACAGGGAATCTGAGAAACTGAGAGGGCTTTTAGGTCTCGGAGTGAAGTTAAGTCAATCTGGGCGCGGGCAATCAAATGTAATGAAATCACTTGTCAGTGCTAAGCTTGCAAAAACTGTGAAGTTTGACTAGGGAGTAAAAGGATTATAATTAGATTTCCAATAGGATAATAACTAAATGGCAGAAAGCAGTAAAGAGAAAATATTACTTTGTTAGCTAATGGTGCTGCTGTTCGGTTTTAGTTTTTATCAGCACACTTGTAGTTGTGCTAATTTAATTTGCTTTTATCAGCAAAAATGCACTACTCGAATGGTACTTGAATGTCATTTGCAAAAATCATTGATCTGAAGGTGCACTTAATGACACCCAGTATGTTTATTTTATGTGAAGCGGAGATTGGCTGATGGAACGGCTGACGCGCTGCCTCGCTGGCCCCCCGCGAGCCAGGGGAGCCAGGCCAGCAGGTGCCCGGGCGCCGGCATCGCCCCCTCCCGCACCGCTCAGCCGGGCAGGGGCTTCCCCACGGCGGCAACTCCTCCTTTCCTGTACTGGCAGCGAAAAGGCTCCTCTCACCAGAGAACCACAGAATGGTGGGGTTGGAAGGGACCTCTGTGGGTCACCCAGTCCAACCCCCCTGCCAAAGGAGGGTCACCCAGAGCAGGCTGAGCAGGACCATGTCCAGGTCTCCGATCAAGCTATGCTGGATTAGAAGATCAGGTTGAGGATCAGGAGGACAGAGCTATTAGACCGTGAAGTTAAAAAAAGTTTTAAGTCTCGTCTGCACAAAATTTCCGTTCCATTAATATACAAAGCATACAGAACACGAGGCAACTGAACGGAAAAGATTTATAATGCAGATCAGAATGCCAGTATATGAACAGCTTGTGTTAATAAAATCATTTTAAGAAATGAGCATAAAATATGATACGACTTAATCACTGCGAAAGGTGGCTCTGCAGTATTTTTGTAATTTTCCTTTAAACCGTCTGAAGGAGATACTGGCAGTGAAACTAATTGAATTTCAAAGGAAAGGCGCTGTGTGAATGATAGATTTCTGTCCAGCAGAGCTATTGACAACAGCAAAAGAAAGGTCTGCATTGATGCTCAAGCTTTTTTCTGTGCAACAGGGAGATTTTGGAAGCTTGGAAACGGCTTTGTATTAGGGACAGGAGCTTTGACCCTTCCTCCTCCCAGGGCCCAACAAAACAAAGGCAGCAAATGAAGAGGGCAACGAGGGAGTGTGCTCACATTGTCGAAGACGGCAGTGCGATAGGAGCTGTCAAGTACTAAAATTGCTATCAAAGGAAGAGAGAATAACAAGATATTACAGTATCAGCATAAATACAAATGAAAGAGATGGTGCTGCAGGACAGAAGCACTTTGAAATCTGAACAAGCTAAACTGAGAGCTTTTCAGAGAGCTTTCTATCAGCTGAGAGTGCCGAGTAAAACCCTGGCTAACCTCACACCACACGTTTACAGACGGGGAGGATTACCAGACCAAAACTGCCACAGAAGTCAGCGTTGGCTGTCCCTCGCTGCTGCGGCGCAGGCCAGCGCGGCTCTGCCACCGAGGAGCACGGGGCCGGTCACCCAGCCCAGCTTCTGCTGCCCCAGAGGGGCACCGAGCTCAGGGGTGCCCAGCACCGCGCAGAGCCAGCTCTGCCTTTGCTCAGGCTCCTACCCCCAACAAAAGCTTTATCATCCGGAGCCTGTTACAGCTAAAGAATGATGTGGTTGGGATCAGATTAAAAAAAACCTACCCAAACAAAAAAAAGCAACCTGAAATAAAAATCATCCAATCACGAGGTTTTCTGGTATATCGACGGACCACAGGAACTGTAAGAAAGTTCTCTTCATTCCCTCTAGTAAGTAAATGGCTGTTGGAACTGGCTGTGCATCACTTTCCCCCCAGTTATTTATAACAGTGTTTGATGGGAAGACAGGTTTGAGCCAACTGTAACTTTTTTTCTTCAATTGAAAATTGAAATCAACTTTCTTTTTTTACTAGATTCTGTCCAGACGCACCTTTGACTCTCCGAATGTTGTTGGAAGTGCACTCGGCACTTGTCTCAGCAGGTATCACAAACAGAGCAGAAATGTTAGAGGAGTATTTTGCCTGTCAAATTTAAATACACGTGTCCCAAGTGCTTATCCAGTATTTTGACTATTTCTGGCAGTAATGATTTTCAAATCGCAGTATTTAGAGCACGCCACCGATCGTATGTGTACACAGATATACACACATATGTTATATGTATATATATATGCTTTACAATAAAGCTGTGATGCTCCTTCTTTGCCATACACAGCATATGAACCTAAAATCACAAGAAGAGACAGCAGTAGAAACATTTGAAAGCGTTCCTGTCTCGATGACAGATGGATGACAGATGCACACCAGCGGCACGCGAAGTCACGCCTGTGAGAGTCGAGCAGCGCCAGAAGCGCTGGGGGTTCTGTAACCGCACTGCTGCCGTCTCCACGGGACGAGACCGTCTGCAGTCACTTCCACGCACGTTATTTCTCGCGCGTAAGGGTTACGTGGTTGGGTGGAGAGGGTGGAAGTGCTCTACGAAGCAGCAGTGTGAGGGAAACGGGCAGCTCTCTCCAGGCTGCCGCGGTAGCAATGGGGTGTAATGAACAGGATTGAAGGGAGAAAAACATGGGGTTTACAGAAAATCAACACTACAGATCTGGACTTTCTCCAACGTCACAGAATTTCTATGTTCAAATTGCTCAGAGCGAATTCCATCCCAGGTGACTGGATTTTCTGCGTGTCTCAAACAGGCTTCAACGGTGACGGAAATCACCATGAAGACCTCTATCTCCGCCCCCCTAAACGATGATGACACAGCTCCCACGCTCCACAGGCCCGCAGCCCGAACGCGCTCGTTAGGCTTCGGGAAGCGCTCAGGCTGTGCCCGAATGCTCTGTATTTACAGTCGCTGACAGTGAGGAAAACCGAGCACGCCGTGATCGCTCACAACAAGAACACGACTTTCCTTTTCCACCTGCAATTTACGGATTTTTTGAAAACACCTATGATCTTGATAGGTAGGTAAGGATCAGAGGCAAAATATATGAAAAAGATCAATCATATGCAAAATCCCTTTTGAACTAAGCGCATCTATCTGACAGCCAAGTACAAGCTTCCCACATCTCCATTTCAACAGATTTTATTTCTGGTCTTGTAAAGAACTGATCTTACAAAGGTTTTCTGCATTGAACAGGAAAACAAAACGAAGTTGTGTAATTTGCATTTATTTTTAAGCGGGAAAAACGGAGAGAAAAACTATTCTGCACTTCATTTCGTTTTTAGTATGGCTCATGACAAACACGTACGAGAGGTGACGCAGGACATACTGCACCTTGCATGGCTGCACTGTCGTGTTGGGTTCCGTTGTGTTCTATTTCCATATCGGGGATTCCAGCATCTGAAAGACATGACACCGAAGATTAATGCATTCCCCTTTGTCCTTCTCTCATGCATCTTTAGAAAAATATTTATGGCAAACTAGGGTGATCTCTAAGTTACACGGTCTGGCATAAAACATTTGGTCTTTGTAAAACTTTCAGTGGTAAATAGTTTCTAGAATGTGCAAACATTACTGGTCTCACAGTGAATTATTTTTAACGTGCCTCACATTTGTCTGACGATCAGATAATAACCAACACACGATATTATTATGTCTGTAAAATTCTCTTGGAGAACGAGGGCATCTGACATATGAAAAACCAAAGTCGAAATTAAACTGTGATCATGTTAAACTGCATTGACTCTCCCAGCTGCCTACTTTCAAAGTCCAGAATTAAAGCACACAGCCAGTGCCGGCCAGCACGTCTGTGCGCGCAGCAGTTTGTACGAGTGCCTGTTACGGGCCGGGATTTAAGCTGCATTAAAGGACTCCACTCAGGATGCTGTAAGCATGTGTTCCCACCCAAAACAAAATTACATGTGTGGTATTACGTGAAACACTTCCAGATTTCTGCAAAGTGCTTTCCAAAATGGATTGTGCTCTTTTTTCCAAGTTGAGACAGAGTCTCCTAATGAGATGCACTTTTGAACTATTTAATTTCCTACGCTAATACCTCTGTATGCACGGCCCTTCGGGTGGGGGTTCCAACACCCCAGGGTGTGACGATAACAGATGCCATTATCCACCTTGTGCCAACAAAGATTAGCATGAAGTGTATGTGATCGGAATCCAGGGCACCTCGAATCCTGGGGAAACATCTGCTTGCCTTAGCACACGGCACTTAGAACCACCGCAAGAAAAAAACCCACACCTGAAAGGGAGCTGCGGATACAGTTTGGAAGTGCTCTGGACTTTGTCAGCTAGAGAACAACTGTGCTGCTGCTGCCTTCTCAGATCGCTTGGGCTGGCGTGTCAGCATCGACCGCAAAGATGACGTTTCGCTGGTCGCCCTGCAGCCTGACCGGGCTCTACGTCAAAGCAGGGCACCCCATCGAAGTATAGTCCATACACAGAAGAGTAATACGAGTAATATCTTAGTAATATATGTGTATGTGAAATACATGTGATATATGCATATATAGCCCTATAAATACCTACGAGCAAATAAATCTTGTCATGTATACAATTTTTTCTTACAAAATTACAAGTGACTGCTATTACGTAGGGTTTCCCTTATTCAGATTCCTGTTTGGCAGGAAAGTTCAGGGCACTAATCTATTAATCTAGAAAGGTTCTTTCTTTTCAAACCTTTCAGAGTACATGTTGTATGGACGTAAAATGACAAAGTCATCTGTAACTAATAACAGCATCTGTTAAATGAGACAGCCCGTCAGAGTTAAATTAAAAATATTCAGAATAGCCCTTCACATTTTGTTGTCATAAAATTGTACCTGCAATTAAATTGTGGATTAAGATGCTAATGAGCTACCTGATTTGCATGTGCAATCAGATTAGCATGTAAATATCAGCTTCTTGCAGGCACTAACATATATATGACTACCTGAGTGTGCCTGCAAATCAAGACGGTAGCAGCCAGGCCCACAACAGCAGATGTAAAGATCTGTTAATCACATTGCTGGCATGGTGGTACCCTTTAATTTGTGGCTTCCCGAACTGCTGAGCACTCCCAACCGCAGCGCGAGCGGCAGGTGCTTACCAGCAGCGGCAGAACCTGGCTGAATGACCTTACCGAATACCGGGATGCTCCCTTTTTCCTGACATTCAAGGGGCTGGCTGCGTCTGTGGGATCTGGTCTGGGCATTTTTCTGATCTGGTGGAGGTGGTGGAGAAGGTTGCTGCTGGCTCTGTCCACCCACTCTCCCTTGGGTCACCGCCCCTTATCACGGTGCCACCGCAAGCCGTATATCCCCGCCTGAATTACCACCGTTCGCTGTCAGTACATCAGCAAAGCCAGCCAGCTCCTGGTTACAGTGATATGCTGGACCATAAAACCCAGCAGATGAGAATGCCTCTGAAAGATGTTGCTCTCGTACTTAAAGAGTTTATATCCCTTAGGTGCTCTAGATAAATCACAACGCGCAGCCCGTTGCAGAGTGTTGCGATGGCAGTTCAGGTAGACAGGCTTGCCCTAACTTTAAAAAACAGTTTGGGTAGCCCCCACAACTGAGAACTCCAGACAGGCTAAAATCATTACTTTCACTCAGCAGCTCAGGCGGTTTCTGCAGTCTGCCTGCGTTCTTACGGCGGGGCGGCTGGCAGAGCCCCAGGCGGCAGCGCACAGCGAACGGGAAGGCTACACGGCACGCAGAGGCAGCAGAGACTGAACGCAACTCTGGCGCGTGAGCCTCTGCAGAGACCGCGGCGTAGGGACACACAGATTAAACCTCAGCTACGGAACCTGAAATTAATTAAAACTCAACTAGGTTCAGTCGGAAAGATTCAAGCCGAAGCTCTAAACTTTGGTCAGAACGACATTCAGCAGGAGAGGCAAATCCTCCCACTACCCAAAACACAACCAACCCTGTTCAGGAGATGAACTGCTTTGCTTTTGTTTTGCAGGAGTATCTGGGAAGTGTTCAAAACCTAGTCAGCTCTGAAAGCTGATACAGATTTAACAAACTCAGTAGGTCCTGAGGCTGAGCAAACTGCAGCCAAACGGCTTTTGAAATGAAGCTCAGCAGTTCTAAAAATGAATCTGCTAGGAGAGAAGAGTTCAGAGAACCTCAGAGGAACCAAATTTCACATTGTCTTAGCTGGCACTGTAACAGATTTCTCTGGTAATATATTCAGCATTTCTTGTCATGTCTGTGTAAACTGCTCTGTCTGTTTCTCTAATTGCAGACTTACTTATTTTTTTAATTCATGACCCAGAGCACATGGCCTGAAATAGATTTTTAATTATTTCAGGAAAGGATGGTGGGGTGGTTTTTTATTCTGGAATTTGCTTTGTGCATCATCTTCCTTTTTTTCCACTCAGTTAAACATCATTTTAAGGTAACTGTGAAAGGCCAACTAAGACATTACCATTCAACATCCTGAGACCGTCACCTGATGTGGCCTGTTTCAGCGCCTGTTCCACTTGTTCTCTTCTCTTTGATTCAAATTCCAAAGCTTCCTGCAATTTTCTCTTTGCCTTTTTTTCTTTCTTCAAGCGTTTCTGAATTGTTGCTGAAATGTAAATATATCACAAGAATGGGTGTTAGAGCACAATTCATGTGCAGTGGAGACAGTGAATGAGTTTATGTTTAATCTTCATGGGCCCAGTTCTAGCTTGGAAAAAAAAATCTGGCATAAATGTGATATGAAAACAAAAAATCCCCAAGCCATATCCTGTAGTGAAATGCACAATCTGAAAGGGCTTTAGATCTTGTTAAGTATCTTAAATCTTATTCTCCCTCTGGAACAGTCCCACGAATGTAAGTCTCCTGACCAGAACATAAGTGTCTCAGAGCCAGCCCAGTGAAACTTCACCAATTTGGACTAAATTCCAGCTACAGATCTGCAGAGTTTCGCTGAGCATCATTGGCTTCAACTAATTTCTAGCAACAGCAGCGACGTACATCCTCAAAACTAAATAAATCTCTCACCCTTCATTCTAACCTTTTCCCTTAGCCCTCCTCCTGCAGCAGTCTTCTCTTCAGCAAAGAAAAGTTCTGTCTCCCCTGACCATGCCTCACGGGTGGAGGAACTCTTCTGAACGTGGCAGAGATTTGGTTTTAGTTACTTTTTCTACCATTAAAAGCCAAAGAAATTTATTTCTGCAGGCAAACTGCGTGCAGTGTTGGAGCATCTGAAATGCCAGCGGCAACGCTGTACGGAGTGAAACCCCGTGGAATGAGGGGGCAATTTTTTTTGGTAAAAATGGAGCAGCAGTTGCGTGAATTTTGAAGCAGAATAACTGAAGTAACAAGAACCACTGCCCAAATGGAAGGCAGGCCTAAGGCTACTGAGGAGCTGGGTTAAGTGGGTATAGGCTCAGATGGAAGATCAAGTGCGCAGAGAAGGGGAACGTACGGAACAACAGGAGTACTTCTGCGCCTCATCACTGGTGGGAGGGAAAACGAGGGAAAGCCAAGGAAGGAGAGAAACGAAAAACCACTGGGTGTATGTTGAGAATCTCAGAAATGAAAAGGGAAATTCCCAGGTAGAAAGCAGGTCAAAAACAGTAACACTGCTACGTAAGTCTGGTACATTCTCTTGATTTGCAACTTCCCCTTCTAGCTGAAGCACTCTGCAAAACGCTGAAGAGTAGCTGGCTGTTGGGACGCACAATAGGTAACAACGCAACGACACAGCGCTCCTGTGCCGCTGTGCGTTAGATCTCCCCGCCCTTCACGGTCATCTCATCTCATCTTCCCTCTTAGAGACGGAAAACAGAGACAGGATCTTGACACACATCATCCACAGGCCATTGGTGCAGCTGGGTAAGATTTGGCAGAAACCAGAAGTATTCCTGACTAATTGCAGTCTTAAAGCCAACTATAAATAAAGTTAAAACTATAACTAGAGAATTGTACAGTATTAATTGTGGCCAGATGATCAATACCTTCATTGTGAACTGCTGACACTGGCTATGATTGTATTCTCTCACCTATATAAATTTGAGCAATAAAATGCACCTTTTAAGCCTCTTCCTTTCCAAACTCTGAATCTTAATCCCGTATTTAACCTTATTTTTCACCAGCACCAGGTTACCATTACCTGGGCCAGAACTACATCTCAGATATCTACCTCTGCCACCAACAACCCTTCCTGTGCTCCTGCCGGCTAACAGGCTGCCCTCACTATCCTTATTCAACTACTTTAACGGGCTCTTACACTTCTTTTTTTCACCAGTGCTGCAAGAACGCTCTCTTGCGTCTCTCCTTTCTGTGACCTGCACCTACCCTTCCCTGGTAGGATCTCTGCATTCCCATCGCCGCGCTTTGCTGAGCCCATCCTGCAGCCAGAAGATTGGCATGAGGAAGCTTGGCTGGACCAGAGGCTGATGCCCCATGTACTTTCTCAGAATCAGCAGGAGGACATTTTCAGAAAGCTCTGGAAGGCGTCGAATGTCCCTGCTGACCCCTTCCACAGCACACCCCAGCGCTCCACTTCTACAACCCGTCGCAGCTGGTGCAGGGGACTGAAGAAGGCTTCTGCACCCTGCTGCTCCAGTTCACACGTGTAGTAAGATTCCACAGAGCAGTACTTAGCGCCATGGACTCATTGCTCAATCAAACAAATGGAGAAGTGATGGCACTAGCAAAGGCAGGTACAACTAACAGACTAAAAAGAATTTGAGTTTAAATATAAGTGCCCTTTTAAAATTACCATCTATTTTAGAGTGAAGTTTGCTAGCATATACACCCTGGCAGATGCTGCTCACAAGTATTGTTAAAATGAAAGCTGAATTCATACAAGCAGTATTTTGCAATCCCTTTTATTTATTTGCTTCTCCTGTATATTCGATACCTGTGAAATTCAAACTGCAAAATATTGTTAGAGAATTTATTAAAAAAATTGGAAAAATTCTGGGAAAGTCCACAGTATTTACATAACTTTTTGTGACCACTTGTTCATCCGAATTCTTATTGACTTCTACAGATCTTTCTGGATTTGTGAATGGTACAATCAGCGGGGAAAAAAAAAAAAAGGATACCGTTACATGGGAAATCTCTTAATAACTTATGAATGTCAAAATGTGACCTGTAGAACATAACTTCAGAAAATTAAGCAACCAACGTGAAAAAGCCTATCTGTGCCTTTCTATAATAATAAAGATGTGCATGTGGGGATGACCTGAAAGACAAACAATTCTGAGGATATTGATAATTTGCGAAATTCCCTTTTGAGCCAGAAGCCAGCCAAGTCTGCGAATGGCTTAAGGTTTTTGTTGACTTAAATTCAACTCAGCAGGTGCGTAGTGTGCTGTCTGCCTGCCCGGAGGTAAGCTCTGTTTTATCAAAAGGAAAGAGTTAGCGGTCCCACCCACACTTCGACCGGGGTGCTGCAACACTTTGGAGCACCCACTGCAATTTAACAGCTTCAATAGTATTTCCTGACCCTTCACAATTCGACTTTTTGTTTGCTTTTACTGAGGCTTGGCGCTGCAGGCAGCTCTGCTCTGCACACCTAATTTCAATTAAAAAATGCACTGGCAGATAGTACTTGGCACCTACGTTTTCCGTCTTCTCTAGTTTTATCTTTCTGATTTCACGGATGTAATCTAGAAGTAGCTTTTGGCACTTAAGGCACTATTTCTCTCCTTTAGATGCAGATTTGAATTTTAAAAAGAATACTGCCTTCTTTGCAATATCACAGCGAAAAATTCAGATTTACCAATTTAATTGCCTATTACTATCAAAAGCTTCTCAACTGTCATGGTTTTGTCTTAGAAGGCCCCGTATGGGGAGCACTATTGTATCTCACTCTCCTGATGGAATAAACATTATCTAGGGTTATCTGCTTCAGATCTTGCACTTGGGTAGCCAGCTTCTCGTAGTTCCGTCTGCTTTGTTCCAGTGAAGTAACCGACAAGAAAAACTCTCTGACCAGCACCGAAACTACAGAAATGTGGGCTAGGTAAGCAGTAAGGTAATGAAAAAAAATCACCTAAACACCCAAATTACAGACATACTGTCTTTCTCACAGTAAGACTGATCCTCGATGCTTGGAGGATAATAGCAGAACGCAAAAGAAATTAAAGCTGTCAAACGAAGAAATCGGGTTGGGAATACGCGGACAGAGTGGTAATAATACGTGTGAAGGCCACGAAACTGCATCAGCTTTCCTCCACAGAACCAGCCCAAACTCTCTGCGGCCAGCTGCCCTCCAGGAAATAATCCTTCAGTCACTGTTCTCTCTGCTTACAGAAAAGCGGGCTTCGGTCTGTTTTTATTAAATTTAAATCTTTCATTACCAGCGCTAGTCCACTGCTGCATTACACTGAAGTATGAATGTCAGTTAACTCCGAGTCCTCAGCAGCTGGGGCTGGAAATGCCAAAGGGTTACACATTTAATAGATATCAAAACTCCATTTTCCATTCACTCACCTCTGCTTTGCAGCTCAGCTGTGAGTTGTCTTTCCAAGCTCTCTCTTAGTTCTCTCTCCCTACAAAGCTCCATTTTTAACTCTTTCTTTTCCTGCTGTATCTGCTTTTCCTGGACTCTCGCGTTGTCCACAGCCACTTTCAGCAGGCCCTAAAACAGACACAAATGGAAGATCTGAAAATACCAGTTTGTTTCAGCAGTGACAAAATTCATCCATTCATTTCTTTTATACCCTCTAGGAAAACAGAAAACTTCAAAGTGGGAACCTATAGACCTGGAACACAGCTGGGCATCTGAAGTAGCTAAATGCTACATATGGAGCAATGCTGCAGCACGGAATCATCCCGCACAGCTTTTGCTAATTCATCCCGCTGACGCGGTTTATTGCAAACGGGAGTGCCAGATCACAGAATGGTAGCAGTTGGAAGGGACCTCTGTGGGTCACCCAGTCCAACCCCCTGCCCAAGCAGGGTCACCCACAGCAGGCTGCACAGGACCGCGTCCAGGCAGGTCTGGAATATCTCCAGAGAAGGAGACTCAACAGCCTCCCTGGGCAGCCTGGGCCAGGGCTCTGTCACCCTCAGAGGGAAGAAGTTCTTCCTCATGATCAGCTGGAGCTTCCTCTGCTTCAGTTTGTGCCCGTTGCCCCTTGTCCTGTCGCTGGACACCACTGGAAAGAGTCTGGCCCCATGCTCCTGACACCCACCCTGCAGATATTTACAGACATTTATGAGGTCCCCTCTCAGCCTTCTCTTCTCCAGGCTGAACAAGCCCAGCTTCCTCAGCCTCTCCTCGTAGGGGAGATGCTCCAGTCCCCTCACCATCCTCGTAGCCCTCCGTTGGACTCTCTCCAGTAGCTCTTTATCTTTCTGGAACTGGGGAGCCCAGAACTGGACACAGTACTCCAGATGGGGCCTCACTAGGGCAGTGTAGAGGGGAAGGAGAACTTCCCTCGACCTGCTGGCCACACTCCTCCTAATGCACCCCAGGATCCCATTGGCCTTCTTGGCAGCCAGGGCACACTGCTGGCTCATGGTCAACCTGTTGTCCACCAGGACACCCAGGTCCCTCTCCACAGAGTTGCTCTCCAGCAGGTCTGCCCCAAGCCTGTACTGATGCATGGGGTTGTTCCTCCCCAGGTGCAGGACCCTGCACTTGCCCTTGTTGAACCTCATCAGGTTCCTCATCAGATCACTGCTGCCTTCAGTCAACTGCAGGGAGAGGCACAGGAGCTATCATGGGACTGGTGAATGTTAATACGACCATTATTGCCAACTATTAAGTCAAATAAACAATGGAGGAAACCCCTTCACGATCGATAATGCCAGATAGTGGAAACCTAAGCATTACATTAAAGAAATCAGAATTGCAGATATAAAATAGTTTCTGAAACCTTTAAAAAAGATTGAGACAGAAACACATTTTATCTATCACGATATATCCTGGCCTGTAGAGAATAATTTACCTGAATGTTGGTTAATAGCGTTTCTACTGATGAAAGACCATCAGCAAAAAGAAACGGCGCCGGAAATCCAGGAGGCAAGGCCTGTCCAGCCAGTTGGACTTTATCTAAGGTTGGTTTCATTATTGGAATGGCAATTTGGACCTCTTCTGTAAAGACAGGTTTAAAAGCAACATCAGAAAGCACTGGAAATACAGGTAGATGTAATCTCTAGAAACTAGCATTCTGTTCACCTGGAAGTTAAAACACAAGCGTGTTCATAACACTGCCATCGTTTCAGCCTTTGGGCAGCTGTGATTGTTGCTAGGGTAAGTTTGCAGAACAGTAGAGAACAATAATAAATATATTGAAGACTGTAACATAACTGTAACAGAGTAAAGACTATTACATCCCAAATTCTACAGAATTATAACAGTATTACGCAGTTCATTAAACCTGAATGACCTTTCTTCATTCTACCCTGTTTCGCCACTGAGATGTGCGTTTTTTGTTGCCGTGACCTTGACAAAATTCTAATCAAGAAACGTACCGCATCTCTTTACTCCTTTAACGTTCTCCTCCCCGTACTCAGCAGTAAATAACCTCCACCGAGTCCCCCCCTCCCGCTTCGCTAGCACCAACTCCCCGCTGCCAGCGAAGCGTCGGCGCAGGTCTGCTCAACACGCGCCTTGCTGCTGGCCGCCTTGGCACCCCCAGCAGCAGCCAAACGCCATCTCTGCCGGGGGTGCCCAGCCAGCGGGGTGCCGGGGGTGCGAGGGGCGGCCGGGGAGGAGCGGGTGCTCCGGCACCCGGCCCCGCTCCCGCCATTTACTGCGCAGAGCCAGATCGGGGCAGCTCTTGCGAGCCGTGGAGTCGGGACTGGCGGCTTCCCCTCCACTCGGCGTTTCGAACAGGTCACGCTGCTGCAGAACAAGCTGTGCAGACACAGTAGAAATGTGTGTCCACAACGAAACAGCAACATTGGTCATTATTTTTCAAAAATCCTTTAAATTGTGGTGAATCACTATTATCAATGAATTCACATTTTTGAACAGGATGATTTAAACCTACTTCAGGATAGTAAATGTAGCTCCTGCTCTCAGATCTCCATGAGTTGTTCTTCCCCATGGATTCACTTTAAACACCAAGTTAATTGCTGAAAACCACAAACCTAAAATCTGCTAGCAATCTTTAAAGCCAAACCGTGTACATTTCTTTTACTCCAAAATGAGAAAAAAGTATTTCTGTGTACTATTCCAGGGAAATGCAGTCTGTAACTATTATGTTCCTGCACTTGCAGAGATGATGAAGAACACCTTCTCAGCAATTGCTTTTTAGTAAAGCCTGCAACTAATGTATTGACCGTAAGTCCATGACGTGTTTTCTGAGGGCAGCTGCACAGCCAGTCCGGAGAGTTTCATTTGTCAAGTGTCCCAGCCATGCTAAAGCCAGGATGTACAATTAGACCACACCATATCCAAAAGGCCTCCTTCTCCCACCTCTCTTCATAAAAAACCCCCAAACTCAGAAAGAATCTGACAACAGCAAACTAGACCACAGTGTCTCAACCGCGGTGCTGTTATCCAGCTTCACAGGCTCCAGGAGCATCAGTGAGTAGCAAGCAGGTTCTGCTGTGGGTCTGAAACACACCTGCTGACAACGACGAGGAGCATTAGCAGTTTTCAAGGATTCTCTGAAATCTCTGTTTAGGGACTATTTTGTTTTCACCGTGTGAGTTCATTAAATGGAACATCTTCATAACGATTCTTCAGGACTAATAACAACAAAAGCCAGTAACCTCTATGCATCTTCTCAGCTATCATTTTAGCGCTGTGTTCACATAATTTAAATGATCCATTTAAAAGCAAAAAAAGCCCAATTCTGATAACATACTCATTAGTTGCTGCCTATGATGCTTACACAGAAATACTGCCTAAGCCATGGAGTCACAAAAGAGTAAGCAGAAGTGGCATGTGAAAAAGAAAGTAATACATGAAGTATGCATAACGGAACTATAGCCGCTTTAAAATCTCTAGAAATCTCTACTATTTGGAGAGGAAAGTAATAACATTAAATTGGCCGAAAGGAAAATTACTATTGACTGTGAAGACAGGTTGCATGGTCTATGGTTTGTAATGTTACTGTACAGCAGATTGAAGTTTCAAAATAGTATTACTCTTCTTTAAAGAGATAGACACAGCTAAATTAGGTGCTGCTTGCTGCAGTGAGGATCAAATGCAAAAAGAATCATATTTCATCAGACCTAGTCAACACCAGGAAAATAAATAGAAATATAAGAGGTATGCAGGCAATGATTCATTTTGATAATCTGGCCCCAGAGAGACACATAGAGACAGCACACAGATCTAAGCTTCCACCAAAAGACAAATAGGACACAGAGGGTGGGAATTGGGATGACAGTGTAGCAGAGGTCACATCGATTTTCAGCAGCAGTTTTCACACAGATGAGATAACCCTGGACTCTATTTGGCCCATTGTTCATATCCTACCTGTCCCAGAAGCAATAAATTTCCAAGTCCCAGAAAAAGGGCAGTAAAGAAGAAGGATTCTACTTATGACTTCTTATGATTAAGTTTTTGTGCTAACCAAACATGCTTTGCAGACCAAGGTCACATTGCATGTTAAAGTCTGTAATAGCTGAAAACTAGAAGCAGCATATTATGTTTTAGCGTATATGGGTGGAAACTGTCAAACCATTCATCATTTTTTTTTCTTTCTGATTGAAATCATACTCTGCAAAGATGAATGATAAATGCATTAGAAATCTATTTCAATCTTGTAATAGGTCTTCACATCTGAATGGTGTCTACATCTTGCCTGTATTCTGAATAAGTGCACAGTGAGGCAGAAATTTATTAGCTAGACTTCAGAAATCGTACTTGGTAAAGCAATTAAAAATGGCACGTGCTGGAAGCATTTGTTGTGGATTGTATCACATGCATGTCTTTGATAGAAAAAAAGATGTTGATTTAAGCATTTTGATTGCAAAGAACACGAAAAATATAAATGCTAAAAGCTGCACTCACACATGCAGTACAACAGAATACGCAAGAAATACAGCTAGGACAACTACGGCCTAACCAAGGACACCAACAACCCTCCTATTTACTGAAGCAAAGTGAGAACTACTTTTATTGAGCTTGTTTGTTAAACCTGCCATGCTTTATAATAGCATTCAGGAATCCATTTAGAGTGCAGACTTTTTATTTTAATTTCTAGCTGGCATCCAGATGAACAGACGAAAGCAAGAATTACACTGCAGAGAAAAGAAATACATGGTAAACACTAACAGTGAATGGAATATTATCCCAGAAAAGCACATGGAAATCTGCTAGGAAGCTTCTTGTTCTTGTTCTTAATTCAATGTTCTGAAGTATTTCATCTCCTGTCTTTGGAGATTGGAAAATGAAGCATCAACCTATGGACTAAACGCAGTGCTGGGAACACGAGGAACTCGAATTGCTCCCTGTATGACAGTGCATGGCCCAAACCAACCGGCAATTTTATTCGCCAGCTGGTTTATATTCTTTCAGAAGGCATGTTTTTAAACCCATCATTCATGCACCCGATAGACTTGACATGTCACATGCCTCTCAAAACAAGGTAGAAAAATTGAAGCTACGATTTACATCTTGCCTAACGTTAGTTAGACCATCACATTATTTCTACACAGGCACTTCCAAACTTTATCTTCTGGAGCTGTACGAGGGCTATTCATAAGCCTCACCTCAAACAGCTTATGGAATATAACTCCTGCATAAATAAATACATGGCATATGGAGAAGAAAGTTAAAGTTATTAATCTGTTGGTCACTAACCAAGACATTTGATCTCAGAAAGCCTTCAGACAGCATTAACATGATGGTTTTGGACATAGGCGGCAGCTGGGTCACTCCTTTCCCCTGCCTGTGGCATACAATTTGGAAACCTACGGACTAAAATGGTTTATCGCAATTATAATGCTTTGAGCTTCATCTTTGAGTGATGGGGATTACATTTAACGGTCCATAGTTACAAAGGAACAGCCTAGACACTCTGACGGACCTTTCTGACCTCTAATAAAATAAAACAGAGGATCTGCAAGGCCAGCTGAGTTGCACGTGCTACTCACCTCTGAAAATAAGATGATAAATTTGTACCTGAAATAGCATTATTTGCCCAAAGATCTTACAGAATCATCCAAACCAATACATCTTTATAGTGGCAAGAGGTCCCATGACTTCCAGTTGTGTATCTACTTCACAACAACAGTGATAGCCACTGGTGTCCATATGTGGGTATTTTGACAGCATTAGGGCCCAAATTCTCATTTTTGACTGCAAAAAGCAGTTGTCCAAGTAAGTGAGTCTTCTTTTAATTTTAAACCTTGGCAACTTCTGTGTTGCTTAACTAGAAACTAGCAGAATTTTTTTTCTTTGATAGGGAGGTCAGTATGAAAAACCTGTACGTAACCTGACGCATTGCTTATTTCAAATCTTTTATATCTGTAAGTGTGCAAGGACAGGGTTATCTGTCTTCAGCGACTGAACTCTGACAAACCTCCATAAACCTCTGCCTGCCTCCTTCTCCCTCGCTCATTGCTCCTCTGCCAGGGGCTGAGCCCTTCTGTTCATCAGTGAGACGAGAGCTACCTCCTCCTAACCTGGCCCCACTCAGACTTGGAAATTTACTGCTTTAACCTTGTGATTCAGGTGCCAAATTTGAAGTCACTGCTGTTTTTCTTAATTACAGTCCCTGAATGAGCAGGGTCAATGAATGCAATTGGGGAGCAGCTGATTAATCCAGTGCACTAGCTTTAAATCTGACTTTATTTCATTTCCAAGTGATTGATACAACTCAATCGCACGCAAGCATTTTTCACTACTGAGCTTTGCCATAAAGAGACTTCACTTTAAAAATCATATCTAACCATTATATATACACTTCCAGGCTGCCTTAAGAGCTTTTGGAAACTACCACAAAACAGTATGATCAACTACGCTCCGCTTCCCGGTATCGGCGTCCCAGCTGGTTCTCACCCATGCACTCTGAAATCATTTGATTTTGTTCTGAAGAAGAGTTTAATAAAACCTTTTTGTGGTTTTCAGCAGAGGGGGGAAATGCAGACCACGGCCGTTACATTTAGAGCAATGTGCTAGCTTAGGAAAAACCGAGTATTTGGAGTAGTAAAGAAAGAGCAAGCAACCGCAGAAGCGGCGCGCTCGCCACCTTCCCATCGCCTTGTTCTCGGGAGCGAGCAGGGTGTGCTTCCCCGAAGGCCGTCACAAAGCAGCGTTTGAATAGCAGAAGGCGGCAAAAAGCAGAGAAATGAAAATTTCACTAGAAAAGGCTGAAATCACAGTTTACAAATTGTCTTTATCTGTGCACTCTTTATCAAGAGGTGCATAATTATACAGCTTTGACATTTTCATCAATGTACTCTCATTAATAACACAGAAAATGATACCTATTTATAACTTCAACATATTTACAATATACTCTGATGTTCACTGCACACAGCACTGACAGTAAAAACACCTGAAAATATTTTATTAATTCAAACCTTAAAAAAAAGGACCCGAGTTAGATGAGATACTAGATTTGCAATAATAAAAAATGAAATAGCGAAACGCAGTAATTCACCAGCTAGACATCAGAACCGCAGCGTTTCGCTGCAGGTAACTTCAGTCTGAAGTTCAATATGTACAGACTAAGAAAAAGCAATACAACTGATGTCACCTGATGAAATTATCTTCATTAGGGAGAACCGCAAGTACAATTAAGACTACTAACAGATAACATAAAAAGCCTTCAAAAATGCTGTATTTTATATTCACAATTGCTTACAATTTATAGCTTGTCTGTGTTATTATTATACCTGCTTTCTCCTATGAGCTGCTCCTCAGGCAGGTTTTAGTAATCTGGATTCCAAAACAGCGAAAGGTGTTCTGAGCTTTAAGTTGCTTCTTCATCTACGTAGAAGCTTAATTGCTATCGATCTGCATTTTCCACATGGCAACTTAAAGTAACCAGTTGGTTTCAGCTAGCAACAGTACCTTGTCGCTCCTCACGACGACAAGAAGCATTATTTCTACTGACAATAGAGGAAAGGGAAAATGTGAACTATTCAACAAAAGGCTAGTAATAAAATTACTGTGGCGTGGAAGAAAGGAGGAAAATGAAAAAAAATAAACAAAATCCTCCTCATGGCCATTATCAAGAGGTTATACATTTTTTCTCAGCTAACTCTCCTCAACTTTCGCAAAGGTTTTTTTTCATGGCGATTTTTAAGCATCACTGTAGTCTTGACTATTCTTCTACTGAGATTTTAAACTGTCAGATGAGGATGGGTAAGAGGAACTTGCCAAGAAAAAAAAAAATCCTTCCATTTTCTTGGCGGATTCAGCTTTTCCTTATTAATGTTGAGATTATTTCTTCAACTATTTTGTTGCAAATATTTATGACTCCATATGGAACAACAGATGTTGTAGGGAAGGGACAGCAGAAAAGACTTCATTTTCAGCAATTACCCTGCTCCTTGTTGTCATACTGTAGGTGTTCCTAGTGCATCTATTTTACATACCACCCTGTCCTTTCACACGCTGCAAAAATGTCAGTTTGGATAATTAATGTAATAACTTTAGTCCAAATCACTTCCACAATATTCATTTATGAAAAGAAAAAATATAAATAGGACACAGGAGGAAGAAATCCGGAAGGAAGGGGGAAGACTGGAATTCCTTTCCCAGTCCTCTTGGACTATCTGATCCGGAATCAGTTCCTTGCAAAGCCGCATTAGGTCCTTCACACAAAATCTTTCCCTTTTTAACTGTGAGACAAAGTGACTGCCATGAAGCAGAGAAATCATACAAGAAACAGAAAACCAGAGCGATCCAAGGAGCAGTACAGTAAACAGTACAGTTCTTGCGTAAGAAAGGCGAAGACACGTGGGCTGGGTGTGACGGATCCATCGGGACAGGTCGGTGGTGTTCAGGCTGAAGAAACCTCTGGGAAGGGAACGGCCAGCCCGCCGGCGCCCGCTCGGCCGCGTCCTCGCGCCAGCTCCTGGCCCAACCCAGCCGCCATCGGCGAGGCTCCGCGTTCAGCCCGACGTCCCAGCGCCGCGCTCCCCGCAGCCGCACGGCGCCTGGGCAGGAGGCAGCTCCCGGCTGGCGGGGCCGCACACCGGGCAGCGCGGGCTGGCAGCTCCCCGCCAAAGCCACCTCCGCAGGTCTGCCGCAGGGCGCGGCGGCGGGCGCGTACGTCTGCAGGTGCGGTACTACCGACCGACGAGCACAGCCGCGGGACAAAAAAGGCCGCCTGTGCCTCCACGGTTAGGCAATCGCCTTCGTGTGCCACTCGTAATAAAAATACACAATGTGCTTTTAAATAATTTTCATCTTCTGCTCCCTTTATAGCAGTATTTGGCAGTATAACCAATAATTTGAAACAGATCTCATTAGAAAGATTCCGTTTTTCCCTATTCACCAAACCCACACAGCTCTATAAATGCTTCCAGATAGCTGGGAGCAGCGGCACCAAATTTTCACCAGCACGGCACACACACTTGTGTTCCCACCACTGCACCGGAAAATCTCCACCTGCCTGCTGAGGCTGCAAATGTGCCACCAGGAAAAGCCTTCTTCAAGTTGCCCTCCTGGTGCAGGGAACCATCCGAATGCCAGCTGTGCACGCGTTAGGTGCGTGCAAAGCATCGACTGCGTGCTCCGAGTGGCCTTGGTCCCCTCCCCACAGCCTGTGCTCCCAATCCTGGGCAGCACCCGGCTGGAATCAACACAATCGTCACCTTCTGGGGCCCAGGCAGTGAAGAGAAGTCCTCTCTGGCCACAAGCAAATCTAAAGGCATACAGAAGGGAGTACTAAGGAATGACGTTATGCCGTGACATCAAAGCCTCGTGCTCACCAGAACGGACTGGGAGCCAGCTGCAGGGCGCTGGGTGCCATCAGCGGAAGGCCAAGGAACTCCACACCTCAAAGTAAGTATGAACACTTTTGTAATGTGTTTGTCCTCTGTAGGATTATACAGTTAATACCATACAGAGATTATAGTTCTATATTATATGATTCATGCTAACATAGTAGTTACAACACGCAAGACACTTCTTGTCTTCACACGTTTGAAAGCAGTACCAAACCTGCATCAGTATCATTACTGCCGAGTTCCATTTCTTAAAGCACACGTACAACCAGCAGCTAAGTCTTCCAAATCCCTGAAGCAGGCGGAGTACTCCATTTCCTGGATATTCCTGGATAATTATTCTTGCTTTATTAAGGTTTATTTTACAACTGTGTAAAATAGGTTATAAAGGACAATTCTGCTATTATGTCCTCCCCTGCTTAGGCTTAATAAATATTACATTCCACACCATCCATTAAAGCCAAGCGGTGGAGAAAATAGGAGTGGTAGTAATCTCCTCCACAGACGTAAAATACCTTTAATAAAATAAGGATGTATAACAGTCAGGAACAAATTACTGAGGTCTGCTTTAATAAAATAGTACCCTTAAAGAAGTATTACTCTTCAGGTACTGACATTCCCACTGGTGATGCAGTGTATCCTTTCAAAGCAGTATAGCTTGTTAAAATGGCAAGAGATCTTTTTGCAATAGAGTGCTTGTGTCCAGGCAGATACAAGGTTTGTATAGAATGCATCCAGGGAGCCATAAAACTGGTGGGAAACATATTTCTCTGTGGTATTTTAGTACTTCGAAAAATTCAATCACTGGGAAAAAATGTTTTGCTGTAAACATCTGAAGAGCCTTATAAAAGCAATGGCTTCCCACAGCACCTGCTTAAATAATTTTAAGAGGGAGAATGTCTTTGCTCATCTTCTAAAACTTGTAGAAAGCTTCTCCTATTAATTTCCCTAGTGCTGTCAGGCCAGGGCACTTTTAATCAGAAATAATTATGAGTGCGACTGGGAGATGTTCACCAGCAGGAATTTTGCACTGTAGAAATCAGACAACTTTCAAAACCGATCACGAGGAGAAATATGATTGCCTTAACAGGAAAATATACCCTGAAAGACGATCGCTTTAGCAGTTTCCCTCTGAATGAATTATGAGTTCTTCAGATGTCAACAAAGTACTCTGCTTACATACCCTAGCGTTTGAATTCAGTTCAGTTACCCACTGATTTTATAAACCCCAATTACCCACCAGCATGAGAAATTCACCCCTTTTTAATTCACCTTCTAACTGCTCTAATCCCGCAGCGAGCAGCAGTTCGGTGCCGCAGCTGCTCCCAGCACGATTCCTGACACAGCCTGGCTGCAGACTCCCCCGGAAAGCTGGGACCTCGCCCCGGCTCCTCGGCCCCGCCACGCTGCCCGCAGCCGTCCCTCGGTGCCCCAGCCCTGCCTGCTGCCCACCCAGCTCCTGCCACAGCAGCCCGGCCCCGCACCGCAGCGGGCGCACGCCCGTCTCCCGGCCCAGGGCTCAGCCAGCCCGCGGTGCCGACACCTCCTCCAGGGATTAAAGGTTGCGGAACTGAACCCTAATGCTACCGAGCCAAACAAATGGTCAGATGGGGTTCACCCCAGTCCTCCTCCCCTCTTAGACTAAGAGGGCAAGTAATAGGCCCTCTGATAGAAATGTCGGCCCGGCGTATCGATATTACATCTTGGTGACAGAATGATTAGACTCACATATATCAGCATTACAGCAGCTCTCGGTCTGGAGAGCCGCATGTCCATAGCAACGTAGCACAGCTCCCTGCCACCAAATAATTACATGATGCTCTGGGGAAAGACAAGTTTTCCTAGCACACAGACAATCTATCAAAAGGGAAAACTCTCGCTGACCCAAATGGCAGCTGCGATCAGGGTACAAACGAAAGCTAACCACCAAGTAGTCCACATCCACTACTTTGCAACCTAATAGCTGTTAACTCTACTGCTGTCGCTTATCCTGAGCTGTCTGGAAAGATCGGATACTGGGGAAAGGACAGAAGGAGGAAAACTTCCTACGGAAAGCAGCAGCAGCGTATCTGACACTAATCTACCGCATCCCTCCTCCAGCCGAGCCGAGCGCAGTGTTCGGCTGCTGGGGAGGAGCGGCTGTGCTGCTCCAAGCCTCCCGCCTCGTCAGCAGCGATTCCCAGTACATACCCGACACAAAGCACCACTCGTCAGAGAAGTGGTAAATGAAGTATTTAAACCACAAGAGGCTAATTCCAGGGTCCTGTGCTTTCCTCTAAGGGGTTCCCAGTGCAGTGCAGGAGTACAATTCCCAGCAACCAGTCAACAGCTCTCCCTCCGCTCTTCCCTCTGCCCAAGCCCTCGAGCGCCTGTGCCATCACCCTGAAACAGCAAAATGTACGAAGTTACAGAATCACAGAATGACAGGGGTTGGAAGGGACCTCTGTGGGTCATCTAGTCCAGTCCTCCTGCCGTAGCAGGGTCACCTACAGCAGGACGTAGAGGACCTTGTCCAGGTGGGTCTTGAATATCTCCAGAGAAGGAGACTCCACAGCCTCCCTGGGCAGCCTGGGCCAGGGCTCCGTCACCCTCAGAGGGAAGAAGTTCTTCCTCATGTTCAGCTGGAGCTTCCTCTGCTTCAGTTTGTGCCATTGCCCCTTGTCCTGTCGCTGGACACCACTGAAAAGAGCTTGGCCCCATCCTCCTGACACCCACCCTTCAGATATTTGTAAGTATATATTAGGTCCCCTCGCAGCCTTCTCTTCTCCAGCCTGAACAAGCCCAGCTCCCTCAGCCTTTCCTCGTAGGAGAGATGCTCCAGTCCCCTCACCATCCTCGTAGCCCTCCGCTGCACTCTCTCCAGTAGCTCCTCATCTTTCTTGAACTGGGGAGCCCAAAATTGGACAGAGTAGCTCTGCTACAGCATGTGGCACACAGCAAACTTGGGCAGCTGCTCAGTCTCATGTCATTAATACCAGCCCAACATCTGCTGCAGCCAAAGCACGAAAGCTGGAGAACCGAGCAATGAAGATCCCCCCCCGCCTCACTGTCACGTGTACATACAGTCCCATTCCTCTAGTGACCTGGCGTTGCAAAGCCATCACTCCAGGAAAACTTTGAGAAGCTTCATGGACTTTTTGCCTCTGTATCACTATAATTTACGGTAGACTTCAAGAGAAACAAAAAATGCCACTGGCGTCATCATTACTAAATAAAACCTACTGAACAGATTTTTGAATAAATCCCTTGGACTCACATGCTTCTCAACTGAGAAGAAAACACAAACCAAAACAAATTACTCAGAAATCCAGTACTCCAGACCTCTCAGGCATTCACAAGCAGATTTCAGACCAGTCTTGGATTTGATCAGATGGCTGGAAAATCCAACTTCATGGAGCTGTCGCTGCCTGTGGCGTCTCGGTCTGGCAGCCGGCGCCGGGAGCGGCTCTGCAGCTGGTTCCCAAGGAGAAGCAGCGGGGAGAGCAGACAGCACCGTCTTCAGCACCCTCCCGCTGCAAGTGCAGAAGCTGAAGAAAACAGGTGTGACCAAAACCAAAAACACCTTACCCATATTCAGTAAAAAAGTGAATAACTAGAAAGTATCAACCAGCTGTGTGTGTATTTTCCTCCCAAAGACAGAAATAAGGCTCAGCACTCCACCGGTGCATCTGTCCATCTCGTGGGATTTCCACCAGGACATCTAGGAGCACGAACTTCTTTTTGCGTTTGTAAGTCATATCAAGAACTCTATAAGCATAAAACCCTGTAAAAATGTTTAGGCTTTGATTATTGCTACTACGACTTACGGCTCTTAGCAACCAAAGCATTTTCCTTTTAAAACTGGCTTACTCTCTTTGCGGTGCACGTTATATTTTCACTTTGGTTGATTCTCCCTCCTTGCTCTGAAACCGTGCATTACTTGTGAGAGTAGCTGGCATACCCATTCACGACAGCGCACCAAATGAAGCCCATTGAATCCCAAATGCAATGTACTTCATGTGCTAAAATCAATGCACATTGCCTGCTACAGTATCTGCCTGTGAGATTGAGGCATTCGCTCAGAAATTTCTATCTCAACAGGGTCTTTTCTTTTTTTGTAGCGCTTAACTGCCTTTTGTCTGCGCGTCTCCCTCCAGTGTCGCTCAGATGGCAAGCTTTTCTTCCTTGTGCAAACTCCTTTGGAAAACGCTGGATGGGCTGCAGCTGCGTACTGCTGTGTGAGGTCTAATGCAGTCAGGCAGTGCTCTACACGCGCTGAATAAACACAATGAAACAATCTTTTAACTGATTATTAAAAAGGCAGGGTTCTAGACTGAAAGTAGTAGTTAAAATCAGATTTAATCAGCTAGTTTTGTACAACTCTGAAAGGTGCTGATGCTCTACACACTGCCACGTGAGCTCTGAAGTCTTCCCAAGGGTTACTGCAGCCCAAGGTGACGCAGCCAGTGCTGAAGCTATTTCTGGGTGGTTGACGCAAACACGCAAGTCTGTAGCTGGTGAAAAACAAGCAGTGCATCAAAATATTAATGAAGCAGGGACCTTACCTGGAAAGGTATTTCCCCACATACCTCCTAAGAAATGAGGTAAAACACATCCCTTTCAAGAGCCAGTCTCTGTTTAGGTACCATGGAACCTTTGCAGCCCAGCTGGTCTCTAACAGTAAAATCCGTTCTTGCTTTTATGATGTATAAAGTCTGGATTTGTACTCTCTAGTAGTAAATACTGACTTAAAATCAATCTGCATTGCTTCTGACAAAGGTATCTAAGTTGGATATGCAGTCTAGAACCATAAAAAGTCTCCTTATATGACTTTTTAAAACCAACAACTCTTAGACAGCGCAACTAAAATTTTTTTTCGAAGTCAGAATGTCAGAAATAATAGTAATACAGAAAATCAAGTAACTGGTAATCCAAATAATTGTGGATTCAAAAATAGGTGCCTCTGACCCTCCACAGGACACTGCTTGTGGAATCAGAGATATTTTGAAGGCCTATTTGAAAGTCTGGGCAACGATTAATCTGAAATGAAATCCACAGTCTAAATTCTTTATACCAACAAACGTACTCCGCTGACTGCACTTCTCTCTGGCACTCTGGGAATCTATGTGAAAAAAATGCACTGGGAAGCAACTTAATTTTTTTTTTTTCCCCTCAAACAAAAAATGCCAATGTTGTCCTGCAAGCTAGGTTGTAAAAGCCGGTAACTTTTGTTAAGTGGCAGCACGAAGAACCTTCATTAGCTCGAAGCACACGGATTATCAATCAAACGAGAAATCAGCATGGAGCAGATGAAAACGGCGAACTGCTGTAATTACAAATGATGTTCCGTGCACGATTGTGTCTCAAGAATTGTTACAGGATGCTGTAGAAAAAAAATCATTTGTATCCACAGTCCAGAATAATCTGGTCCATTACAATGATGTACTTTGGAGCCGAAACGTCATTTGTTATGTTTCACATTGTTTCTGTTCTAGCCGCTGAATCTATATTTAGTTTTATTTTTTAAAAAGGATGCATTCGCTTTGGAGAACTGACTGCTTATATGAATATTTCAGTTTTGCTTGCAAGTACAAGGAAAAAAAACATGGCATAAACTCCAGCTACAAGTTCCCCAGAATGCCTACCGAGAATAAATTCTGTGTTTATTTGTATTTCATTTTCCTTGAACAACTGCCTTTCCCTTGGGTATTTATTAAAAGCATAAAAAGAATGAGTCAAATTTGCTTCTCGAAAACATCCATTCAGCACTGTCGAAGCTTGTAAAATTGCACTAGGCTAGCCAAGGGGAAAATTTTACTCACTATTTAGTAAATGTATATAATTTTTTTTCTGGTTGAAAAGACTTACTATTTTATCTTTAAATTCTCTGTCTGCTCCTGCTTATCAAAGAAGTAACGCAGCTGTTTTGTTAGAAATCTGTGACCTCACAGAGGAACAGATATGATGCACACGCTCCACTCACTCCTCCAGTTGCGGGTTCCTTGTGGCAGTCCTACAGCCGCGTTCCCATCTGACTTCGTGGAGACTCGAGCAAAGATTCCATCAACTCCACTACACAAAGAACTAGTCACATTTTCTTCTGTAGCATTTGCCTAAAGATTCCCATAAATAATCTTCTTTGACCTACATTCTAAAACCCACAGACTGAGGAAGCGCTCGCAGCGGGACGGCGTCAAGTGAACTTGGCCACTGGGAAGGTCTGTTCTCAGTGCAAGGCTGGAGGAGCATTTCTGTGCCGCAAGCACTGCGTGACAGAGACGTCCACTTTCACAGCAACTAAACCAGCAAAATCCACAAAAAATGGAATGGAACAGAAGCTACCAGCCGGGCTACGACCACAGCTGAGATGGTTCACAGCGCAGCAGCCAAGCTGTCTCTGCACAGTGCCTGTCCCACCTCCCGCACCAAGCTTCCACCAGACCATGCTGGGCCACCCAGGGCTGCTCTTCACCTGCCAGTGCAGGTGTCTTAGGACTGTCTTGACACCACACAAAATAAAAAAACCATTTCCTGTTACAGCAGTTCACATCTCCCGGTGCAGCTGACCATCACCATGGTTTCTCTATGGTTTGATTATGTCTTTTGCAACAGAGCTTGCAAGAAGTCACTCGACACGAACGCTGCAGCACGCAACTCACACTCCTAAATGGAGTCCATGGCCAAGCGCAGGGGTTACTGATTCTTGCCCACTACTCCCCAAGAAATTACAGTTTATAGCTTGTTAGTAGAAAAATGATGTCCTTAGGATCTAAGCCGATGTTTTCAGAAATATCATGGATCATCGTTATTGCCAGCGTAACAAACCCCCCAAAATACACCCGCACGTAATGTGACCATTGCCCTTGGCAGCACCATTAAACCAGGCAGTGAACTACTTCAAATAGCGGCGAGTGTTAAACATTAGTTCTGCCTTAAGTAGGTGGATTTTAACAGTCAAATGTGCACTGCAGTCTATCTGAACATTAAAAGCACCTTTCAAACTTAATTTTACAGAAATGTTAACGACCAGAACCAACTACTGAAGGCAAAAAAGAAAAGTAATTATTTCAACAGATGAAAGGAAACAGTAAATTAACACTCTTGTTTTAAAAGGCGGCTCGGTAACTTATCTGCTTTAAGGAAATACCATTAACTGAAGGTACTATGGATATTTCACTTAACGTTTATGGTTTGGGGTTTCTTTTCTCTTCTGGCCTTTAAAAATGAGGTTTGAGGCAAAAGGAGAGCTGTAAATCTGTAATCGAAATACAAGAAGTTCCAGAAAAGCTTTATCAAAATCACAGCAACAGAACTGGTTCCTAAATACCCACTTTATGTGTCATGTGCACACATGTACATGCAGTGAGAGAACGTAAAAAAAAAGACAAAACAGAACAAAGCGTTCAACAGGAACAACCTTTGTGCCCACAGAGGCCTCTAAAGACAGGAATCAGCCAGAACTAGAACGACTCAGAAGTATTCCTAATATACCACCAGTGCCTACCTACATTCAGAAAGATTAGGGACAGCTACACTAATCCTATTATTACATTAAAAGTCATCTAGGGAGAAATTTATCGTATCTTACAAAATGTTCAGCTGCTTGTTATAAAATACAGAATATACCAATTTCTGTGCATGAGGTACTATTCAGTGCAATTTGGAAAGCTGTTTAAAAACAGTCACTGGCTTGCAAGCAAGATTTTCTTACCATATGTGTCACAATATGGAAGCAGATTGTAGACATTTCCAAAACAAATTTCAGATATATATTTTAAAAACTTTTACAGCAAAAATACAGGTGATCATTATTTTTTTGTGGACATGTATTTTCCACACAATAAAGTATGTACCGATACCAACATGGGGTTGGAAAATAATTTGTTCTGCATAATCAGCATGGCTACATATGCTTTTCGTTCTGAAATCGCTCATTTGCAGACGTCAGATGATGAAATGGCAATTACTCCCGTGACTTCTACGCGTCCACTTTGAAAATATGGTCAAACGTAAGGTTTATTCAGCAAAGCTGCGTTGCCGATGAAACTGGCTTGAATCTTAGCTTTTAATTAATAGTCTTTCATAAAGGACACTTTAGTAGATAGAGATATGATATTGTACTGCAGATAAGGTATGATATTGTATTGCATACATCTCAGTTTGCAAGTATTTATGCACATTTCTAAAGATACCTAATGCTCTACACACACACACATTCATGTAAGACGTCTATGACCTATGAGGCAAGGAAAGAACTGCATTCAGAATTTAGCGATACTGAAGTAAATTGAGACTCAGAAGGTCACAAAAACCTGATGACGCAGTCTCAGAAAGCACTGGCTTTGACAGCGACGCCAATTTACGTGGTTCCCACGCCCCACAGCACAGCTCATCAGCCCCTTCTGCAGAAATGTTTGGGATGCCTATTTTTAAACTGCATCATGTAAACAGAGTCTCTTCACTAATACCTCTTGATGACATAGGATTATTATTTTGGGGAGACATTTCCTTGCTTAAGGTATTTTGATGTAGAAATAGATACAAGCTGTTCCATTCTTACACATTACTTCAATCATGGCAGTTAAAGTCATTTCACACAAAAATAGGGCTGGGAGTTGTTTAAGGCCCCTTTTTTTTTGCTAGCTGAACAAAATATATTATCTTGTCCAAATTAAAGAAGAAATTGAGGAAAGTGTGGAAAGTACAGGCAGACTGCAGCCTTTGATGGACAGAGCATAAGTAGGTGACATCTCAAGGCTTCACCCTGGAGACAGCTGGAGAAGCACCCGCCCGGGGCGGGGTGGACACGGGCTAGAAGCAGCTGCACCAAGATGACCACGAGTGAGACTCCCCAAAGCAGGAAGGCAAGTTTGATGGGCAGTCGCTGCACCAAGGCGATGCCGGGAGAGCAGAACATCATTTGGAGATGACCAGAACCACAGAACGGTTGAGGCTGGAGGGCACCGAGAGCCGGCTGCCCAAGTCTGCCTGAAAAATCTAACTGGCAGAGAAGGGAAGGTAGACTTCAAAGTCAGGACATCTGAAACCACTTAGAAAGAAGTAACATATGACCCAAACAGGGCTGGCAGTTCAGCAGATTACTGGCGTGAAAAGAGAAGTCTACCCCACCAATTAATGCTCCCTTTAGTGGCCTCCGTTCATTTGAGGATATTAAGGGGACAATTCAAGGAATAAGCAAGAGCTGAAGACAACCCTTCTACAGAGGATTAATGGTGGAAACCCTTTCACCCTTGTATCGGACCCACCCAGAGGCACCACCCAAACCAAGGCGCAGCCTGCCACCTCTGCGTCGATCACCCTCATGTCGGATCAATCATCATTTGCTATTAAGTTGTAATAAAAACCACCACGTTCAAGCCTTCAAACAATACCTCCTACTTCAAACACATTATGACAGTGCTGTTGCTATAAACACCTCTGCGTCAAACACTAGGGTAAGAAGTATTTGTGAGGCAGCAGTGCAAAACCGTAAGCTCTAGCTGCAGACAGCAAGGGATACACTTACCTAAAAAGAAATGTGAAATTCAGTCTTCCACAAAAGAAGCAGTGTCATGAGAAAACTCAAGCTGTAAGTTTTGTAAACGCTGCGTTTTCAATATTAGAGTGTCAGTCTTCATTCACTCTCTGACAAGGTTGTCAATCAAACAGCAATCTAGTTTTGTAAGCCTTTAACCAAAGATCAAAGCAATGATACTGCTGAGTTCACATTACCTTCCCAGAGATAACTACTTGAACACTGTCACAGCGCGGCAGCGATATTAACTTTGCACCGTTCCTTCCAAGCAAATAAAACAGTACGAAGTCTGACAGCCCTTCTGGCTGCCGCTCCCAGCCCTGAGCTCAACCGAATCCCAGTCCCCGTCCCCTCGACCCCCTTCCAGCTGCCACCTGGATATTGAAGTTGAGGATTGCAGCACTTGCATTCAGTTAAACTTCCGTCAATTAAAAAGAAAATGCAATGTGCTTTCTGTCTCCTTTGGGAAACACACTGAATGTCTTTTACTCAATAACAATAGTTGGGCAATAAAAAGATGAGTGAGCAAAATGTGGTACATCATCGTTTTGCTTTTGACTTCAGCCCAATGGCAAATGAAAGGCATCCAAAATCAATTTCAAGCAGCTAATAAATTCAGGATGTGAAAGCGGTGAAAATATAACTTTTGCCGCCACATCATCAAGCTGATTTGTAAGCAAAGCCGGGCCCAATTCCTGCACACTATGTCACCCGTATTTTCAGTTTCATGCAGGTAATATACTATTTCTACAGAGTTGATATTCTGAGGCTAAACATAGAGATATATATATCTTCTTTCCACAAACATATGTCCTGGTAATATCATAATAAAAACCTGAATGTACTATGCCCAGGAAATCGTGTCGATCGCTATCAGTCACTTCCTCCAGCAACGGCGAAAGGCAGGCGACGGCTAACGCTGCACGCAAGGGCACGCTCGAAGCAGCGCCGCTGCTCTCCACAGCTCCACCTAACCTGGAGAACAGCCCTCTCTGCGGCGGCACGGGCAGGGGGCTGCCAGGGTTTTGTCTGCCGGTTAACTGAGTGAGAAGCCTGCCAGACCATGCCCATCTAAAGACAAGCTTCCAAAGGGGAACAAATGGACCGTATTTACAACGTAATTTAAAGTACTCCGTGAGCAATGCTCAATATCCTTCAATTCAGAGCTTCTGATCTTACTAGCAAACAACACAGAGGGCTTCCACTTAGTCCATGCAGTTACTTCAAATTTACAGGAGAAGAAAATTTGATCCACAGTTTCTACCACAACGTAAGAAACCTTGATTCAGGGTCAAGCCCATCCAAATGATTCCGTGGCAACCGCTCTTCAGAGCTAACCGCCCTTTACCAGGGGCTCTGCACAAGATGTGAATTTGCAATGCAATTACAAATAAAGCACTTCAGAAAGGCAGGGACGGCACAGAACTACCTCACCCGGCTCGTAGGGCCAGGACTAACTCCTGAGAGAGCCGTGACGATGCACCACCTTCGGTTACACACCACGTGCAGCATGAAACATCGCCAACAAATATCGAGCCAAGGCATGTAAACGAACGGCTGTACGGCAGGCCTGGGAACTGCAGGTCTGTATTGGAAAAACCATCGGAATTTCTGAGAGCAGCAGTTTCTCTTTGTGACATAGCGAATCTACGTGAGACCTTTGAGATTTTCTGTTGATGTCCTGGTTTTGGCTGAGATAGAGTTAATTTTCCTCCTGGTAGCTGCTGTGTTTCGGATTTAGTACCAGAAGAATGTTGGTAATACACTGATGTTTTCAGTTGTTGCTAAGAAATCCAGGACTTTCTCCAGCTTCCCACATTGGGCTGATGAGCGGGTGTGCAGGAGCTGGGAGGAAGCACAGCCGGGCAGCTGGCCCGAGCTGGCCCATGGAAATATCCCATCGCACAGACATCAGCTCAGTGTACGAGCGGGGGCTGGCTGGCGGGCAGGAATCTGCTCTTCTCTTTTCCATGGGTTTAGATCCTCTCTTGTCCGGGAGTTTGAACTTTTCCAGGACTTTGGTCTTTTTTGGGAGTTTTGCAAAATTCGCAAAATCCGCAAGTTCTGGGTTCTGCTGTCGCTGCCCGGGGACTGACTGTGAATCGGTCATCGGGTGGCGAGAAAACGGGATAGTATATAGTTGTGTTGCATATTCATTACCAGCATTATTATAATAATTTTTAGTATTTACTTTGTAGTCTTACTAAACTGCCTTTATCTCAACCCACAAGTCTTACCCTCTGTCCATTCTCCTGCCCACCCCGCTGGGCAGAGGGGAGAGGAGGGGAGGGGTGCGCGAGCGGCCGCTGGGTGCTGATTGCCGGCTGCCGGGTTAAACCACGACAGTTCACCTGAACCAGCCGCAGACAGCGCCGTTACCGCCGGGCAGTGACACCTCGCTAACTTACCTGGAAGGCATTAACAGTGTTCAAATCTTCTTGGGGCGTGGTACTTATTTTAAAAGAATAAATTAAATAAGCCAGCAAAACCAAACAGGTTTCTGCCCTTGGAGATCTCTGTGTCAATACATGGATTTATTTGTTTCCTGTAGGAAAAATGACATTCAGGGAAAGCGAAGGCGGCAGGCAGGCAAGCCAGCTGGGTGCTGGGTAGTGCTTGCCTTGGCAGGGCACAGTGCGCATGGGGAGTGTAACTGAGGAGCGATGGTGGGTGTGGACTGGGGACATGTGCCAGTTTTAGAAAAGAGCAGGTGGAGAAAACTGCGGGACTGAACTATATTTAAAGGGGAGAAGTTAAAACTAGGTGAGAACAGTAAAGGAATCACACTCAGAGTGTAATATATTGCTTTTGTCACTTAGCACATGCTGTGAATGTGTCCAGGTTTTTCCTTCCCAAGGCAGGAGCAATGGGAAATATGCTGTTCTTTCTTACTCTGTTCCTTCACCAGAGCATCCTCCTCCTCAGATGGTGGCAGCTTTTGATAGCCTCGTCTGTTATTATGGGACCTGAGACAACTATTTCCTCACGCTGCAGAAAACACTAGGCTTATTCTTCCTGTTAGAAATATCAGATCTTGTTTCCTCTCTCTTTACTTCAAGTTTTTACTGGCCAGATAAAAATCAGTGGCTATAAAACCCAACTCAAATCTGAATTACACTGCAAACCCCTCGTTCTTTTGTATTTGTCTTATCTATTTTACCTGTTCACCTCTAATGTGAAGCAGGAGGAAATAATAATTTTTTGAGTCTCAAACACTGTTTCTCCAGCTGAAGACAGTCCGACCTTAGAACAGCTGCCAGTACCTGAAGGGGCCGACAGGAAGGATGGAGAGGGGCTTTTCACAAGGGTGTGTAGGGATAGGACAAGGGTGAATGGCTCTAAACTAAAAGAGGGCAGATTTACATTAGATATTAGGAAGAAATTCTTCCCCATGAGGGTGGTGAAACACTGGCCCAGGCTGCCCAGAGAAGCTGTGGCTGCCCCCTCCCTGGCAGTGCTCAAGGCCAGGTTGGATGGAGCTCTGAGCACCCTGGGCTGGTGGAAGATGTCCCTGCTGATGGCAGGGGGGTTGGAACCAGACGATCTTTAAGGTCCCTTCCAACCCAAACCATTCCATGATTCTATCTGCCATGCCTGCTCTCCACACTTTCAGCTTTCTAAAACACCTCCAGCAAAACCAGAAAATCCAAGAGGTTATGTTACCGCTATTTCTGTCACACCAAACAAGCACAAAAGTATCTTTCGAATCGCCTTTGCAGACACAGCGGGTTACAAAGTGCGTGCGTATCATCTACGAGTCGCCCTTAAAATAACCACTGTCCAGCGCGTGCGTAACCGAGTCGCCTGGACTTTCTCACGCCGCTTCCAGGCTTGGCGGCTCTTCCCTTCTGCGCGACCGACCGCACTGCTCTGTACTACCCAGCAGAAAGCTACGGGTCTGCGACCGCACACGGGCTGGTGGTCCGGACTGCACCAGAATGCAAATGTAAGCACGAGGCGCACGAGCACGTATGTTTTTACGCGAAGCAGAAGTTAAGCCGTGAACGCAACACATCACCCTGCAAGAAGGAGCTACGGCAGACGCGAGTGCTGTCCACCGCAGCTGATCCGCTCGTCACGTCGCGGCGGCCTCGCACGCAAGCACGAGGGGCACGGGGCGAGCTCCGCACTCTGGGGACGCGACACACCGCGCTCGCAAAGCGCAGTCTTTCCCCACGTCCCAGAGCAGAGCAACGTCTAGCTAGGATTTGTTGCCTAGTAGGTGCGTAGCAAACTACCAATAACATTGGAAAAGCCCCTCTTAGCTGTGAACACGGTTAAATAGCACTGCATTAAAAGTATCCGTTCATAAAATGTATTTAAACTGCTTCTCTTGCTGAGCACCCTCAATGCTATGGGGTGCCATTCCTTTTCATGCCTCTTGTCAGACTTCGCTAAGCGTACAGTAATTTTACATATTTTTCAGCATGAATTACCTACGCAGTCAGTGCTTCTTGCCCATAGGGTTTAAAAATAATTTTCAGAATGAAAGTTTAAGCTAAACTTCCCTGCGTTTCCTTTTATCTTTGATAATCCCCCACAAAAACAGTTTCTCCTAATTCTGACAGTTTCTTCAAGTATTTGTAAAGACGGCACTTCTATAAAGACATTTAAAAACCAGAATATACTTAAATATAAAAATGCCTGGCTGTATCCATAACTAAGTCTTCATTTAGTTAGAAAAATTTGATATTATCTCTATTCTTTATTCTTCAAAGGAGAATAGTAATTAGAAGAGTTCTGCAAATTTACACTAATGAAGCAGAAAAATCTACTATGAAGTAATGAATTTTATTAATTACTATGTAAGCAAATGAATACAAAATATTAAAAATGGAAGTACACCTAGCGCCTTCTTCTTATGCTTTTTATAGTAGTTTATGCCAAACTACTTACAGATTATTGCTAAGTCTTTAAAGCAGCTTGAGCTGGAAACTGTACTTTTGCCACAAATTTGAACTTTTATCAATGAATTTATATTCCACAGACACCGAAAAAGAGAAGCCACTTCAATATGCAGCAAAATTACAGACTGAAAAAATCAAACAGAGAACAGGGAGAATAAAAAGTAGATCCAGTGAGACAGTAGTAGACAAAGAAAAAAAAATATTACGAGAATTCACACCATACGTTATTGCCACCACTTGCACCAAGGCAAGATGTAAGACAATCATTCAGTCCTGATGCACGGGCTCAGGAGCAATAGTCTTCCAACACATGGAGACATGAACTGCAGAGGAGAAGCCAACTCCAGTGCCAGTCCTGAAGTGCAGCCGTCGGAGGAAGGGTCAGCATTACACTACTTTTCACAGCCCCCCGCACGCTGCGGCAGAGGAACGCTGCTCCAGCCCACACCGCGTTCAGAGCCGTCTCGGGCAGCTAACGACCCTCAAACGGTCTCTCCTCTGGTCCAGGGCTGCCCAGGGCAAGCCACTGAGGACACACCTCGCATTCTCGGATACGGCTTCGGTGTCACCGTCGCCAAGATTAAAGGGTTGAAAGCTACAGGGGATTCTGTGCCCTGCCTCTTGATGCTGCCTTCTGTCCCACCGCGTGCGAGACTGGCACAGAGGGCAGCCACAAATATTTCAACTGGAGATCAAAACATGGCTCATAGGCTGAAAACAATTAATCATCTGTCCACCAAAACTGAGATGCATGCAGTGAGTTCAAAACCTTCAAGTGCAGCCGGAGCGACGTGAGATCTTACTGCAGGCTGCTGCTGCTGAATCTGAAGAGAAACACGCGGGGTGCTGGGATTCGAGTGCGACCCACAGGACACAGAGATTAGAAGGTCTCCTCACCAAAAATTGGTCGTCTTCTAACTGCCAACCCACATCAGTACCTTTTCTGGTTTTTGAGCGTTATCAATTGGCACTTGGAAGGAAACCCCAAGTCCTTTTTTGTTTACATCTTTTGTTCCTTCCCCACATCCAGCATCTTTTCTCGCTGTCCTCACGAAATCTCTCTAAATCCAGGGGAAAAAAGGATGCCACTAAAAACTGCCTTACTACAGTACGTGTTAGCACCGTTATATGAAATAATTGCTCCTTGGGAGATTCTAGACAGTCAATTAACCCCCAATTCACGACTCAAGTGCCAGAGCAGACCCTCAATGAATAAAGAGTAGGGGTTCAATTCTCAATTAGGATGAAATTTTTTCCTTAATAGTTTAATCTTGTGGTCAATTAAATCCCCTACCGGTATATTAATTATTATATGAATTCCAGGCAACTTTTAATTTAAAGGTTAGTTGTGGTGTACCGCAACCGGACCCGAGTCCTGGACTAAAATTTTTCAAAGCTGAAAGCCTATTCTACCCTTAAGGGGAAAAAAATCTTCTCTTTGGAAAAAAAGACAAGGAAATGTCTTTACATTGTGCTTTCCTAATCTGGGATACTTTTAATGCCCTCTATATTTTCATGTCAGAGAAGATTTTTAAGGATTAATCTCATCTCCATTTGCTGAGCTTTTTTCCTATATTGTTGGGCACAGCAGCCTGGAACAGCAGCTTACTTTTCCATCTGTCAGACATATAGAGACTATCAGTTTGTGAAGTACTTTCTTGGTACTCTTTTTGGTAGAATAAAGTCCTGGATTTCCTCAGGGAAGCAAAGGACATATGCTGATGCTCTACAATTTCCGAGTTGCTGCGGAGATGAATTCTTCTTGGCCAGCTTTCTGTTGAGTAGGTGCTGGAATCATATAAAACAGTCACTTAAAAAAAGAAAAGTAAATGGCGAGTTCCCTGGCCAAATCAGTGATCTTCTTTCAATTAATTATTTCTCTTGCTCAAAATGAAGACAGTTTGCCTTTGAAAAGACTGTCTATCGTTAAAAAAGCAAAGTATTGGAAGTTTTCGAAACAACTATAACAGATGTCATAGTAGTTGAAGGTACAATTAGAAAGCACAACGCCGCAGAAATAAAACTTCAAACAAAAGCGGAAAGAGTTCTTTGTGCACATCAATAATTTAGAATGATTTAAGAACTGTTTTATAGATGCAAGTGGAGCTCTTTCTGTCTATATATAAATTGAATGTGGTCTTTATAGGCAAACAAAAAGGGGACACAATCCTTTTAAATTATTTTTAGGATAATTGTTTCCGCAACAAACATCATTATTTATCAGTTTTGAAAAGAAGCCAACTGCTAACATTTGAAATGCGCACATCTTGGCACACAACACAGAAAGCAGTAATCTCCCCCCTTTTCAAAACCAGTTTTGCATTTATTTTACACATTTGTCCAGTTCTTATCTCAAAGCCCATGCCGTGTTACCTATTTCTATCAGAAATCATTATATTTTATTTCTAATCACCTTCCCATAGCTAATTTGGTAACTCAGGAAAGGAAACATTTATTGCTACCAGATGCTGCTACCTTCCTGCTCACTCCCATATTACTATAAATTGGCTCAATAGCCTGGAAAACAAGGTTTACTATGCAGTATTTTGCCTTCTGGATTTCCTCTGTTATAACCTCTTTTTTTAAATAAACATTTCGGTGATGCAAACGTTCTAAACCTACACCGCAGCTACTCACCAGCCAGGCTGCGTCCATATCGCCCACGGCGGTGCCACACAACCGGCCCCGCGACCGTCTGCACGCTGCTAGCGGTTCGGCCGCGCCAGCCTCCGGGCTCCCAGCCGGGCATGCCCCGCTCCCGCGCCCCAACTCCTCCGGGAGAGCCCCGGAGCTCTGCGCCCGACCGCGCTGCTGGGAGCGACCGCGGCTCCTCTGCTAGCAGGGGTTTCTGCCGGGGACGCGTTGCACTGCGGGCGCAACCGATGAACCCTTCCTGCTGAGGGCTGAGGCGTGAACTGGCCAGACCACGGTCTCTTCTTCTACCAATTGATTGCAGAATTGTGTCTGAAACATTGTGTCTGAATTGTGTCCGAAAGACATGCTTTGATTTTTTCCTACCTTTATTAATTTTTAAGGGAGAGCTGGAATAGCCCATGGAAGAGATTGCTCTGAACCTGATCATCTCTATGTTTCTATATTTCTCTGTTTTTTTCTTTCCATATGTAAAGTTTAAGTAAATTTTCTCTGCTCCCTTTTATTCTGGGGTAAACCCCCTGCATACTAAAATGGGATTTTGAAGGGTAGGCAGTTTCGTGTAGAGAGAGATGAGATTTGTAAGCTTCCACCTCCACGTCTGAACATCAGAACACAACTTCACCGCAGTCAACCGGAAGACAAGGGGGGAGCCCCCAAGGCAGCCACGCTGCCGCTTCCGACAGCGTGCGACACACGCGCTACCTCGCAGCCAGTGAACACCGACAGGAAAGAGGTCTAGGAAACGTACCATTTCAAACTTTGAGACTTCAACCATCGATCATTAAAATGTATTAATCCACGTATCTTTGTAGGCTAGCCCTCACTGCTGAAAAACCTCCACAAAAATTCTGTCAATTTAGCTACAACCATTACAGAATGATAATCCTACTTTTCAGATACTTGGGAACACTTAGCTCCAGCATTTTATGTGACTGATGATATATGAGCTGCTAGTTGTGTAAAATTAAAACTCCAGCCTGATTTATAACATATTTACTACACGCTACGTAGGCAGTGATGTTTACAAAACACTAATCCTAAAATAGGGTGCTGAGAAATTATCTTAATATTAGAGAGAATTCTTATTATGAATAAGTCTATAATGTGGTAGTGCCTGACAGTCTCTGCTGAAATTTCAACATGTGTGTAGAGAGACAGGTTAGTAATGAACGTTCTTGAAACAATAAAACTCTCTCTTGAACTCGTTGAATAGTTTCTGAATATTAGTGGCTTTTTTTTTTTTTTAATATCAAAAGCGTCCTACAAAGCAGCAAGGCAACTATGGCATGATGGAATCATTACTCTTGTTACTATTTTACAAAAGTATTATGCTTTCCTTAAAATACACCAGTTAAAAGAAAAATCAGTATATATAAATATACTCTTCTTAGAGAGTAGTTTCAAGCTCTCCTTTCTATCCAAATCCCTCCTGCCTGTAACGCCGCAGGCTGTATGACAATAATGTCAAAAGCCAAACAGCAGCTCTGGCGACTCCTCCTTTAATATGTGAATTTCTCTACACTTTTGCCTGGAGGGCACCTTCATTACAATCACTTTTGAGATTTTAAAACTAACAAAAACCAAGATAACAATACTAAATACAGGTCAATCTCCTAATTGACAGCATCTAAAATGTCTCCAAAGGTTACAGATGTATAAATAACATGTTATTTTCTGAGCAATTCGTATTTTCTGACCTCTGTGAATAAACAGATGTACACACACCTACTCCGTTTTCTGCTCCAGCTCAGCCACCTACCGGAGATGTTCCATCATCCAACATGTTCTGCATCAAAAAGGCATCTCCTACCACACCAGAGGAGGCACTCCTCTGAACTGTCACTAAGAACTGTACAGTCATGTGTCCCCTCACCGACAACACTCACCCGAATAAGCCATGGGATGTGTCAGCAAATTCACACAAGCCAAATCTAGCTATCAAAATATTGCACAGCAGTCCAGGTGATGGATAAAATAGATTCAAAACTATGCAATGTTTTATAGATTATAACATCTCATAATACACCTGGAAGCAGAACTGTATCTATTAAACTCCTTCTTAGAGCCTGTCACATTCTGTCAACTAGAAGACATACCTGCTTTGGAAACTACTGTCACACTGACTGCAGAATAAAAGAAGAAAATGAATCAGTCGGTATTTTGAGAGCAACATGCAATGGCCAAGCATGACCAAAGCACCGTGCCAGGGGAATTCTGTATTGGAATAATCACTGTCCTTCTAGCTTTATACTCCTTTGCCTTAAATTTCAGAATTCTAATGGCTAAAAAGGTTGAAGTATAGGTGAGCCTCTGTATGTGCAATACAACCTTTAGGGAAATTATGTACTTTTAACAGTTCTCACGGACATGATTAAGCATTACAAAATACATCACAAATGAACAACATCTCAGAATGACTTAGGAGTCCACCTTCTACTTTCAAAAGCGGCTCAGCTGCTTACGGGTTGTTTTTCCACAGGTATTCATGGAAACTACAGTTATGGAAATAGCAGTGATGCCTCAAAAACTCTCAGAGGTCTGATCCTGTGAGCTACAGCCACAAAAGCACTTGGTGTCCCAACGCTGGGCACAGCTGTGTCGATGATGCGTTGATGAGACATCTAAACAACCCAACAGCCAAGTGCACAGCTGCCTTTAGCCCTTTAAATTTATGCCCAAGGTCCCTCTGGCCACGTATTCTGGCTGTGAAGCCTAACTCAGGTCCCATCTGGAGGACCTGAGATCGGCCATAAGCCCCATGACGACAGTGCTCCCTGGCTGACGGTCTCCTAAGACCCCAAACGGAGTGGTCACGTGAGAGACAAGAGTCCTGTTTTCCAGCCATCAGACCACTGGTTTGGGATTATTTAGTAAAGGAGTTTGGGCAGGGGAGAAAAGACACACAGCAGCTCAGCAGCAGAGCTGAGAGCGCAGCAGGCCAAGGGACCTGGTTACGGGACCTGCTCTTACGAATACTTAAATCCAGGGGAACAGTTTTAACTGGAGACAGTGTGAGAGATGCTCTGGAGAGACAGAGCAGCCTGAAAGAGGCTTCACTTAGGAGATTCAGCCTCCTGCCACAGATTAGAGGTTAGATTACTTCCCACAGAGCAGGCCAATAGCTGGGGTATCCCAAATACAGCAAGGCACGGGTGCCTCTCCCTCCATCTTTTTTGCAGTCCGAAGTACCTGCCACAAGAATAACATTCAGGGCTGGAAGCCTTGAACAAACATAAGCGCTGGGTGCCCATCTGGCAGCAGGCACCAGCCTCCGCGAGCGACCCCGGCAGCCCCTCTCCTGGGCACGTCCCAGCACGGGGCAGCTTGCCGAGACAGGTCCTGATCCAGCGTTTCTGGTAGCGGGAGGATGACTGCGTCCTCCTCGTGTTCTCATTCTGTTATTTCATAACTCGCTGGGTTGTATAATGGCTGTATAACGATAACCTTACAATCAGTCATTTAAGGTTTGTCTGTCCTTTTGGCAAATAAATTGTGATTGAGGTAAGTTGAGAGGAAAAGCGAGGAGACATTTTAGAAATATGACAAGTCCTAGATTATTTTGCACATTTCCCCCCTGCCCCCAAATTAATTTATGGAGAATATACAGAATAACATCCTGAATATGGAAAAAAATTTGAATACAGTCAAGACCAAAAACTATTTTAAAAAAACTTTCCAGACATACTTCTATGTACGTATGGTTTTCTGTGTGAGCACAGTAAGGGTGTGAGCAAGGTACATACTACACATTTCATTCCCTTGCTGATTCCTATGCTGTCTCACACCCATAAGTCTACTTCCTACTGTATTAATAAGAATCATTAAAAGAACATTAGTACTGAACTTGTTCAAAAGCGCAGGGAGTTTCACGGAAAGAATTCAAAACAGACCATTTTTCTTCAGAATAAAGCGCTTGTTTTCAATAGTTGAAATGACATTGATTGCTTACTGCTGTGGCCTCGCACTATTTCAGGCACAATGCTTAATTTCCAAAGTACAGCTGATAATAGGAGAAAGCCACTAATAGAGCTGTTCATCCCCAGAAATAAATATGGCTATAATAAACGAACAGCTAACACAGTAAACAGTACTGTCGTGGTGCCCTCTGCCCCAAGAGCTGAACAGCAAATCTGATTTCCTTGAAATTACAGCCTGAGCTGGCTGTGGTCTGGACCTCCCGCTCTGCAGTCCCAGTGGCTTCCCAGTTCAGTATATGGGTCATATCAGCTCTGCTAACGAGATATCATGTAACTTTATCGATGTAATTCAATGCAATGTCTGAAGTATAATGAAGAACACGCTGCTTCGGGTTTCATGACCACCTATCTGTTTCAAGAGGATAATCTTTTCCCGCTTCCACTCTGAGGTTAGTTCACCTCCCTACACGTCCGCTAAGGATTTATTACTTTTTACTGCCAGGAATATTTGTTCTAACGCAGCATGTACACAAACACCTTGGAGATGCACGTAAACGTATGGTTTTGCTCTCAGCCTTCCTGTCACCAGGAACCTCCGGGCAGCAAGTCCTCCCCAGTCAGGCAAAGAGCGCTCTCCATTGCCATCCTAATGTGACTTTCACACAGGAGGCAGACACACTCTGCAGAGCGACCTGAAGGTATTTAAAGATCAAGTGAGAAAAAAGTCCCGAGTACACAAAAACACTACACACCCCACCCTCTCCGTGTGCCAGGTGTGCTCCAAGCTTCCCCGTAACTCCGGCTCTCCCAGGGCCACAGACGGGCAGAGCATCCCCCTGCAAGCACCCGCAGCTCCCCGCAGTGCTCCTCGTCTCTGGAAATTCCGCCATGCAAAGCCGAGTCCCCTGATGCTCTGCAGGCTGGAGTTGCTCTTTCACAGCAGGAGCACACGTTGCTGTCACAATCCAGAGCATTTTTGGTCCTCTCTTGAGGACCCCTCTTGCTCTTCTTGACTGAAACAAAGGTTCTGGAGCCAGGGCCACAGCTGCGTCTGCGTCACTCAGCAACAGTTCACAGACATGGAACACCCAGCTATGGGCAACACGACAAACGCTAAAGCCTGGCTCGCTATCAGTGACCTTGGAAAAGAAACCCGTATTTTACAAAGTGCAGTTTCTGTGAATTTCTTGAAGGTCTTTCTCAGACACAAATACTGCAAAACTTTCAAAATCATCAACTAATTATTGTTGTTCTTAATTGAAATTTTTATCTGTTCACTGACTTCGGCTTAAATCAAATGCATGAAATTTGCCGAAACCATCTTTTCTTACAACAGACACCTGTCCTGAAAGCCGAAAATCCCAGAATGGTGGGGGTTGGCAGGGCCCTCTGTGGGTCACCCAGTCCAACCCCCCTGCCCAAGCAGGGTCACCCAGAGCAGGCTGCACAGCACCGCGTCCAGGCAGGTCTGGAATATCTCCAGAGAAGGAGACCCCACAGCCTCCCTGGGCAGCCTGGGCCAGGGCTCCGTCACCCTCAGAGGGAAGAAGTTCTTCCTTGGGTTCAGCTGGAACTTCCTCGGCTTCAGTTTGTGCCCACTGCCCCTTGTCCTGTCGCTGCGCACCACCGGAAAGAGTCAGGCCCCGTCCTCCTGACACCCACCCCTAAGACACTAAGTAGTTTCCTAGCGAAGCAGTGTTTGAGGGTAATCCTTGTTGTCCTTGCGAGAAACGACATGGATTGTTCAGTAACATTTGCTGTCCCTACAAACAAAAATTTCAAGCAGTGACAGGGTAAGAGTTACTGGACGAGCTCAAACGGAGAAGCACCTCCTCCGTCCCCACAGGTACGCACGGTTACACACCTGGGCACACAACCGCACCAACGCGGTTTCTCCGGAGCAGGTCCGGTGCCTGTTTCCCGGCTCCGAGCGCTCCCAGAGATCGCAAGGGTTTCTGTAGCGTGAGAAAGCCGTTGCGCAGCCTCTCAGGACGCACACTTCTCGGATCTTACTGCTCGTAATGAGGACTGAAGGCAAGCTTATTAAATAACTCACAGACATTAAGAATGTCACCAGCTGCGGTTTCCAGGTTAATGACTTGGCATCAGAGGTACCTGATCAGTTCTACTACAAGCGCTAACTCCACAGACAAGCTTCCTGGGCTAATCCAAAAGCTTTCTTAGGTCACTGGGTGTAAATCAGCAATTTTTCTCCCCCTTTTATGCCTTTCAAGTCTGATACAGATCAGCGAGATGGACCTACCTAAAACCCAATACACAGCATTGGAGGAAAAGTGGAAACAGTAAACTCTGAAGAGCCAACCTGGCTCTGGAGAGTCGCTACCTTATTTCCATATGATTTCATTCTTCTTTGCCCATTTTGTTCCAGGGACTTACACAAATACCTTACTAAAAAAACTGGTCCAAAGCCTATTCATTAAAGAAAATTTCATCATTTCAGCATGTTTATATAGACTCACAATTTGTAGTGTTTCAACAGTAATACATAAAAGGACTGAAATCTAATAAATAAAACATATTAATAAATTATCTATCAATGTAAGAAACTGTCTTGGTCCACCTGTCAAAATAATGATGAGGCAGGTATTTTACTCTTTAGAAAAAATGCATTCTTAAAAATGATTATGCAAATAAAGTTCTAATCTAAACTTAATATAAAAGATGTGACCTTACAATATGTGATAAATATCTCTTGCATAACGGCCCTTTTATTTATAAATGTTTGAGCAATGGTTAAACACACAATCGATACGGGACTAGACACTTCAAAAATTCAAGCTCCACCCATGACTTTCTATTTACACATATTGTGAATCTCAGTGTTAATAAGAGTTCGCCTTGGTTTCCTGGGTTTGGTTTTTTTTGACTGATTGGCTGATGAAAGATCACATCTACTCTTAGGGCACCATTTTAACAGTTGTCACTTGCAGGTTAAATTTAACAACAAAAAAACTTGTGGAAAAAGCCTTTTCCAAGAACGGAGCACTGCGCTTCTTCTCTTTCAGTATTCTCAGAGGAGAGAAAATGTAAAAAATAACTGAATTTTCCAGTGAGCATTCGCACTGCGCTTGTCACCTAAGGTTTTTAGAGAAAGAAATCATTGCAACCTTTAAACCCATGTATTACTGCATCCACCGCTTATGAAGTGACCCTGGGGTCTCTAATACACACACTTAAGATACCAAAAGGCACACGACTTCTATTCTAATTTGGGCAGTTTCTCATGCATCTCAAGAGGAGATTCATGAGCACATTCATGAAGAAAATTGCTTTTTTCTCTTTCTATCTTTGACATGCAAGTATTGATATGTCAAAGAAACAGCATGGTGAACATTTGAAGTGTTGGCACCTATCGTACACTTTGTCTACTCGCTGCGGGGTGCAGCTTCGTACTCTTCGTTCTCTTTCTTACTCCTTGCACTCTCCATCTGGATGCTTTCAGATTAACTGTTGAAACGTCCTCTCCCTGAAGGACAGCCCCCACCACCGGGACCTGTTGCTGGTTCAGGTGTTCTACACCTGCTCGCTCTCCTCCCCTCACACCGTGAGTAACCCAGTCCCTTGGCAATGATTCATTTAAACAGCATAAACGCTCTTTTCCGCTAATGAAATCCAATAAATACATATAGTTATTCTTTCATTACCGGAGTCTCTGGCCATCTGAAGATATTTCACTCCGCTGACAGAAATGATGCAAAATCCCCATTTCCTTGAGGCAATAAAGGGAAAGGTGTTCTTTCATAAAACGAAAGGGGATAGCTGCCAGACGCGCCGTTTTGGAGACTCCCGTCTACTGGAAACAGGAGACCCAGCCCTCGAGCCCAGGCTGGCGCTCTGAAGATGCAGACGGCTGGGCTGAAGGACGGTGGCATCGCCATCGAGCAGCTCTGGGAAATTCGGAGCACACCACTTTCTCAACAATTACAGTCTTTATTTCTACTGAAAACCTGCTTAAACAGAGGTTAAGTCTGAAGGTACTGGTTGGTTATGAACTTTTCCTATGAATTTTTACTCTGGTTGCCTAGGGCCAGAGTGCAGCTCCAGCGCCCCGAACACCACCCGAAGCACGCCATGGCCCTCCTGCTGCTGTCAGAGCAGCGGGACAGGCTCTCCCCGGGGTCAGGCATAGTGCCTGGCCAGGAGGGACAGCATGGGCACAGCCGGGACGCGCACCGCTCCTGCCCGGAGTGACAACCAGGAATATCAGCTGGGGGAGCGACCTTCCAAAACACCAGGCTTTGGCCAAACTCTGCTCCCACCGATGACACCATGACCATTCTCCCTGCTTTCTGTGGCAAGAGTTGGGCCAGTGCCTTCCATTACTCCATCCTATACGAGGAGCTTGAAATGTTTCCTGTCATGCAGTCACGCAGTATGCGTGGTACCAGCACTTAAATCCAACTGGAAGGCACGGCCAAATTCTTCTCTGGCTCGTTTAACCTTCCGAATGCCAGAGCTCATCCAGAGGTTTCGATAAAGCCTGTACAGGGCTGTGTCAAACACAATCCTTTCCCATACAACAGATTTTTTCCAGGGTGTATACTGAAGCAGATGAATTTCAAATTCAGTTTCTGTGCCCAACTGTGCAGGTAAAACGTAACTGCCTACAACCAGACACAGCAAGTAACCACAGTCAGGAAGAATTTGTGTTGAAGTTTCTGTAAACATCTGAGGTTCTGTTCTGTGAGGGATTTTCAAACTGTTTCCTTTCATCAGCTATTTCAGAATAAAGTACAGATTACTCTTCATACGGTTTTCACTCTTATCCTGACAGGGATGCACAGGCAAAATGCTTGTGCGCCATAATGGCTCAGGACATTTGACAAAAATATAATAATGTATTTTATGCAAAAAATAAAACTGCAGACCTATAAACATGGTGGATTTTGTTGTTCTCTAATGTTAAGCCTGACCATACTTCTTAAAAAAGATGATGAAAGGGTGCGAAGTAGCTGAGATTAATGGCCTTTCTCCTCCAAAAAGCTTAAAGGTATGGTTTGTATGTGCTCCAACCTCTCTGCGCCGAGACAACCGCTACTTCTGCAAATTCTGCCTCACCAACACATGCAAACAGCTCAACATAATTGGAACAACCTCATATTAACTGCCTTTTAAAGAAAAACCGTTAAGCTATATTCTCTTCAGCCCTAATTACCTTGAAATCACTTTGATGAGAACAAAGTGGCACATTTTTGGTGCTGAGATCACTTAAAATGGGACATGGAAATCAAAAACTGTGTATCCTGAAGGATATCACAGCATTTGCCTGTAATGATTACAATAAATTTTATCATTTTTTATGCTAAGATTTCACATAACCAGTACTACTACTACCTTTTAGTCACTTAATTGTCATTTGTTGTTATCTTAATCGTTACGAAGTGCTCAAATTTGTAAAGTTATCTCAAGGTGTGTAACACAAAAACATGTTCAATATATACCTTCAATAATTTCTTTGTTGTTTGAAAATTTCCAACTTACAGCAAAGCTGGCATTTTATGGCCTGCAGAGCTATAAATCATTTTTAAAATCATGATGATATTACTCAAAACAGATGTGAAAACATATGTTTGCCACGGCTGTATAAACCGCTTACTTGTCATACTTAATAAATGTTGATACTTTTATTTTAACTACATTCCTTCTTAATAACTTTGAAAATCTTTTCCATGGTAAATATATTTTGCCTTAGTAAAAGTAATGGCAGGTTTTGCAAACCAAAGCTCGTTCTGTATACAAATTACACGTGTAATTTTTGCTGAGCAACCCAGCGCAGATCCCACTCTTTGGTGACTGTCCACAGCTGACTGTGAAAATCATTCAACATCTTTGAGGTGCACCAGAGCCCAAACTAATTTTGCACAAGAGAATAATAATAGTATTAGGAACACAGAATCTACACAGGGGTGAGACCAATCACCGAGGAAGAACGGCACTTGCATGAGGTGAGGGAAAGGCCCAGCACACACAGGCTGGGGACTTCCAGAAGCGGAGTACTGGCTCTGTCCTACTGGTGCAGTCCATCCCTTACTGGGCGCTCCTACCCTATAAAACAGAGCTTCCTACAGGAACTGTAATATAGAGCTGTCACACTGCCAAATGCAAAATCAGCTTAGAATTGTTAGATATACAATGTTAGTGTCTCTAAAATTCCACCATTTCTCCCATTATAATGTCGTTTTGGTTCTGGAGCCATGGGATTATTTGAAAATTACATCTTTACACAACAAAAAAGAATAGTTTCCTGTTCTCACGTTTTCAGAGAAATATTTGACTTGTGCAGACCAATGAGAAAGACAGAAACCTTATTCTGTCTTCAAAATGATAATTTAAAATTTCTCATCATTTTGAAGCACTTTTTTCTGATGTGAGTGAATGCCTGAACATTAATTTCATCCTAAAAAATTATCATAAGTGCATGCAGAAGTAACGTATGTGCCAGTATATCACAGAATCACAGAATGGTAAGGGTTGGAAGGGACCTTAAAGATTGTCTGGTTCCAATCCCCTGCCATGAGCAGGGACATCTTCCACCAGCCCAGGGTGCTCAGAGCTCCATCCAACCTGGCCTTGGACACTGCCAGGGAGGGGGCAGCCACAGCTTCTCTGGGCAACCTGGGCCAGGGCGTCACCACCCTCCTGGGGAAGAATTTCTTTCTAATATCTCATCTAAATCTGCCCTCTTTTAGTTTGGAGCCGTTCCCCCTTGTCCTATCCCTACACACCCTTGTGAAAGCCCCTCTCCATCCTTCCCGCAGGCCCCTTCAGGTACTAGCAGCTGCTCTAAGGTCACCCCGCAGCCTTCTCTTCTCCAGGCTGAACAGCCCCAACTCCCTTTTAAACTCAAGTTTAAAAACAACTTGATATAATCAATTGAAGAGAGATAACACTATGCAAAAATGTCAACCAGGAAAGGAATAAGCCTATCCAACTCTAGTCTTCAGGTGAATTAGGGTACACAAAATGTCAGCATCAGAACTTCGTGATTTCGTTACAAGGAACATTCAACGATCACAGAAGCCTGGGAACTGGATTCACAGATGGTGGGGTTTAAATTATTTTCACTCTTTTGGGGATTTCTGAATTGTCTTTTCTGATTCTTAAACTGTACCTTCCTTCATCCGTCCTGAGTGACAGGACTGCTACTACCAATAGCTACATGATTTGCATCTTACAAGCCCATTCGATATTGAACTGTTTTGCTGAAAAATGACTAGATATGGGGCAAGAAACCATGCACAGTTCATCAAAATTAAAATCAACTACGCTGCCAGATTTAGATTAAATAGTCATCTATGTAATCAGTACAGAAGTGTGATTTTTTGATCTTGGGAATGAAAGTATGGTTGATAACTGTTTAGCCGCTGGTGTTGGTCTGTAAATAGGAGGGAAGGATTTAAGCATGATGATCTAGACAGAGAAATATCTCAGAATGGCACAGAAGGACTCTTTGGAGTTCAGGAGCAAAGTGCTGAAACGCCTAGAGAAACCAGTAAATAGAAAACAGCTTCTCCTCCTTTCAAGAAGAGAGAGAGTTGAGTACGAAATACAAACATAAGGAGGAAGTTTCAGGCTCTTCCTACCCATGACTGGATCAGTCACAGAGGTCTAAGGCATAGAGCTGAGCACATAAAATTATGAACCTGCTCAAACAATTTTACATAACTTTGGACCCACAAGGCACATAGAGCCTCCAAACAGCTCATAAAATTGTCTATACCTGCCTTTTTAGTTTTCTCAGAAAATACATGAAAATCACCTCAATATAAATCAGTTCATGTTTTCATTTATGGTAAAATGTTCCTATTTGCAGTAGACCTGTAGGTACATTGAACTGATGTTATCTCCTCTCTTGGTCACTTCCTTCTCTTTCTTTCACACCTTTTTCACCCTGAAACCTTAGCATCTCCCTCAGTATATGCCTTTGCAATATTTTTCCAGTGTTCACTTACCTTCAGCTTTCTTTTATTTCTTTAACTAGATACCATCTTCGTTTTTTTTGCAGGCACACATTTGGTATGGTGCTTTCTGTATGTAATGCCAGAATAAACCGCTCGCCTATTAATATGATTTTGTTGTTGCTGTTGTATTTTCAAGGAAACAAAATGGCTTCTCCTCCCTCGCCGTGCAGCCACAGACGCCGCACGCTCTCCAACGCTGCAGCCCTTCCCCAGGGCTCGCCTGCGCACACCAGTGTCCGCCTTCCCCAGCACCCCACAATCCCCGCGGGGAGCAGCGAGCGGAGGCGGCACCTCCTTGCCTGCAGGACAGTCACTACCGGCCAAACATCGCCTCTCCCTTCCGTGCTAATGGGGTATTATTAGACACAAAAATTGGCTTGTTTCCCTCACCTATATTACCAGCATTAGAGTAGTCTGCACACACAACCCCTGGAGGCAAAGAAACAATACCATGTGACTAATCAAATATTTGCTAGGAATTTCATAAATAATTGAGTCAAAAGACGGGCAAAATATTAGCCTCATACTATATAAACAGAGAGAAGCGAAGATCTGATTGTTTACACTTCCTAAGGAGAACGCCATGTAAATTCACTGGATACATTATTCATTGCAATTAGGCACTTAGCTCTCTTAAATTTATAATATTATGCCACTGCATATGCCGAATACTAGAAAAAGGAATAAAACACACAGCAAGTGTAATTAAATGCCTGAGATGGAAAAGAGTCTGTAATTTTACCTTTCTCCTTTTGTATTTTTTTTAGGCTGGTCCCAGTTTCTTGATCAATGAGTTCTCCTTCCCTGCTGTTGGTCAGCATCGCTAAAAAAAATCAGAGCGCACAGCTATATAACACTGCCAGTAAAAAAATGTCAGAAGAGAGGAAAATATTAAATTGTATTTCCTCTTTGTCAATATTGTTGTATTTTAACATTGATTTATATTATGTAAGTTCTAAAGCAATTGCCCATTTTTACTGTCCATAATCAACCATTTTACTGTCCCAGTTCAGCACTTAGAGCCAAGTAAAATATGCAGCAAAAGCAAATTTGCTCAAGTTGATTAAACAAAGATACCAAGACACAATCCAAATTACTACGGAGATGAATGTGACTTCTTATGAAATGTTGGAATTAACCAATTAGAAAAGTACTTCACAGAAATAATTTTTGGGAAAAATACATTTAAGGATTTAACTATTAGTAATTATCTATAAAGCAGCAAGCTTAATAAGAAATACAGATAGACAGACAGTAACCCAAATTGATAGATGAAATCGAAAAAACAAAATGCTGAAAGAAATTATTTACTTAACACCAGCAAGATCAGTGAGAGGTGTTAAGTTTAGGATTTCAGGATGTCTATTTTCTTTGTTCTTATTTGGTTAAAACACTTCCTTCTCTGCAATTAACCAGTTACAGAATTTAAAGTTATTCCAGTGAGGACACTTGTTAAAAACTTCATCGCCGTATTTTAGAGAAAGCTTTTTTTAAAAAAAAATTGCAAAAGTAAGAATATATTTATATTTATATAGATACAATGTGTATATATGTATCTTCACAACAGTAAGCATTAGACTTCAACACAGAGAAATATCTGGTTCAACATAAATAAAACCTAGTTTTCTTTAAAAAACTTAAAAAACTGTAAAACCCCATTGCTAGAGCCCAGAGCTGGCAGTGTGTGCTACTACTATTAACATACCAAGTTCCGGGTAGCTTTCAAAAGCTACACTGAGGACAGAAGTCCCTCTTTCACTGTTGCTACGGAAGTTACTTTGCTTGCCCTGTGCATTTCCAGCCCTACCTCACACCTGAGAAAGCTGAGGGGAATCTGCTTTCCACTCCCTGCCCTGTGTGTGCAGCCGTTTGGGCCCAGGAGTTCAGGTTTTGCCGACTGGTTTGAATCACAGAGGCATAGGTTGGAAAAGACCTCTAAGATCATCGAGTCCAACCGTCACCCCAACAACACCACGCCTGCCAAACCATGTCCCCAAGTGCCACATCTACACAGGTTTTTGAACCCCTCCAGGGATGGGAACTCCACCACTGCCCTGGGCAGCCTGGTCCAACGCCTGACCACTCTCTCAGTAAAGAAATGTTTCCTAATATCCAACCTAAACCTCCTCTGACGCAACTTGAGGCCATTGCCTCTCGTCCTATCACGATGTTTGCGCAGAGCCAGCTGTGCTGTGCAGTGTCATGGTGCTGCTGCACGGACCAGAGTCAAAACTGCAAAATCCCAGCAAGCAATGGAGCAGTTATCTGGTGGGAGTGGAGTCTATGCTGTCTTCCATGGCCTGCACTGTTCCCATAGTTTAAATCTAGCTCAGCAATGCCTGCCTGGGCTCCAATCACAGCGAAGACAACAGTGCTGATGTACACCAATGTGAAAAGATGTTAACTGACTTGCCCCAGATCCCTCTTGGAAGCACCAAGAATAGGATCTAAACTTCCTCTAGACTGAATTCGCATTTTAAACACATGATCAATAACGCACAGGCTGTGAAAGCTGTGGTGGAGAGACCAAAAAAATCAAAAAGCCCTCAGCCTCGTGGTGATGAGGGAATGTGTGCATGAGGAGGTCTGAGGAACAGAAAAGCCCATCGTATCATCTGAGACTCTTCTGACATACATACAAAGTAAAACGTATCTTGCTATTTTTCAATTCCAGGTGCCTTCAGAGGCGCTTTCTTACCCCAGCATGCAGGAGAACCTGGCTGTACCAGAGAAGAGGTGGTACCTTCTGTGCGTGACTGGATACAGAAGGGCACAGAATGGATCTGAGGTGCTGGCCTCAGCATAGGGAAGAACCTAGTAAAAATAACTATAGTGATGAACCTTCCGGGGTTTTTTTACCAAGTGAGTGCTTTCCTGAGTTTCCCAGCAAAGCAATGTTTGCCTCACCAAACGTCTGAAATTCGTGAGGTCAGTAACTGTAAAAGGGTGTGAGGCTGTGGAGCACTAACCAATTCTGTCTGGTGTGTTGTCCAACTGGGACGGCGAGCTGGACACGCTGCTGCTCTGGTGGGAGGACGTGTGGCTCCCAGGCCGCTGGCTGTCTTCTAGGGATGGAGCTGGAGAAGGGCTGTCTTGAATCCTTTCCTTGAAACAGAAGCAAAACAGAGTCTGTGCAATTTGATTCATGAACTTCACTGAACTTTGATGAAAAAATTAAGTTGGCTAAACCAGCAGTAACAAATGGTCCTTCCAAGATAAACAGTGAACAGAATTCACATCGAAAGAGCACTATAGTCTTCTACAGCCACAGAGAGTACAGACTTCTACGTGCAATGCATTGGGCACAGCTTTTCATCCTTTGTGTCATGACATAACTCACCACCTTTTTTTTCTTGGTAACTTCTTATTTTCGAACATTTTCACACATAGGACCATAACAAATGTTCTTTAGTGTTGTTTCCGCAAACTACTTTTGATCTCCTGATAGTAAAATTGACGTATATGAGTCACATTTCAAATCAACAATTCAGATTTGGACTAAACCGTCACTAAATGCAGTCAACTCTGCGAACTCGCTAGAAGCTGTACCTGAATAAATCACATCATTAACTTCTCAGGTTAGCGCCCAAACTTTAAAAGCTGCGGCACTGGTAAGAACTTCACTTTTGCATGAAAAGCACCACTGGCTAACAAAAATAAGAATGTGCTTGCAAGTTCTTACTTGACAGTAACCTCTAATTTAAATATATATAGTACTTTAGGTAAGGAGAAAAAAAGGGTAAGAAACTGTAAAAGTCCAGCAAATTTCAATTCTGCAGTTCTGTGTATCTGTATCTTGTAGACTGTCAGAAGATGCTGTGGAATTTTCACCCATAAAAATTTTTCGGAACAGGTTAGACAAGTGTGGCAGAAGTAATAATTCACTGTATCCTGAGGAAGAGAAGAGATTATACGGCCACTTGAGATCCATTCCAACCCAGCGATTCCACATGTATAATCTTTTTGAATTAATTCTAAATTCCAGTACCCTTCCTTCCTGTTCCCAGAACCAACAAAAAATGAGAATCTTCTAAAAGCGACAGATCATGGCCTGAGATACTCTAGATATCCTTAAAATCCCTTCAGTCTCATAAATCTTCTGTTACAAGGCCTTGAAGGTGGAGTTCCAGTGGAGAGACCCTAACGAGGAGACGCTTGAATTTAAAGAGTTCCACAAACTGCATCTTTGGAGATGCCCTCAGCCCTGGCAGTCAGCTGTTCCTTGTGGAAACTCAGAACTCAAATATTACTTTTTTTTTTTTTTTTTTTAAATAAAGGGAGATCCTCTTGCCCCCACCTCATTAAAAATCACAATTACAGTGTAATCTGAGGAAGCTGTCTCAAAGGAACCTTGCAATTCTTCTGCCTTTCTAACCTCTTCTCAAAGATTTTTCATTAGGAGTATGCAATCTGGCTACCTGGTGGCAATTTAGCACACGCTTTTGAAAATAAACTCAATAGCATCTGAACTTTTTATGCTGTTTCTGCTAGACAGTATCCTAAATCAATAATGTAGCTTTAGGAAAAGAATGGTAGATTCTGATAGTTTTTCTATTCTAAATAGCTAGCACAACAGCTTCTGTTCACAACCCATCCAGGCAATTCATTAATAACGCTGGCAGCAAGATCGATGTTTTAAGAATGTTCTGTTACCCACTCAAACCGCCTCTCTCAACCACAGCGATCCTCCTGCTCACAGTCACGTTTGAGAACGACGCACAGGGGAAGCGCGACTGGATCCTCCAGTCTCGACCCCCAGCGCCAGGGCCGGCATTTGCCTGTTCCACTCCCAGCAGCTGAGAGCGTAGGGCTGAGTGTGTTTAATGGGATCGTTATTGTACGTGAAGTAACAACCGAGCCTCAGAACCCTGCGACAGATGCGTATCTATTACATAGCTGTTAATCCTCAATGGATCGGTTTCACTCATTGTCTGTTATTTAATGAACATACAATAACTAACAAATCTTAAAGGGAGACTTTTAATTGCAGTATTTGTGAACGCTAATTAAAAATGTTTATTAAGTTTCAACAGATATGAATCTATTCTGTTGAGTCACAAAGTCCTTAAAGTTTTGAAAACTGAATGGTTTTAAACAAACCGCCTTTCAGATTCTGAGCAAAACGAGTCAAAGTCACGGATCCTACAGTGTCCTGGGCTTTCTTCTTCTCAGGCTCCAAGAGTATTTTTAGAGGTTGCCGAGATAAGCGGAAAAGTAAAAGAGAGCTGGGACTTAATCTGTGGATGGGCTGCTTATTAAGTTACTTTTAACAGTCACTTTCTTACCCCAAGAAGTCTTCTGCTAAATAAATGATGAATCATATATATGCAATCCTGAGCTGCTAAATACGATGCGTCTTCTACCTTTGTGTAAATAATAGCTTCCACACAGGTTACTGCTAACAGGCTACAACTCTGACTGTCATTTTATTTGCCTGGATTTCAGTTTTAACCGCCCTCCTTGGCACTATTTCCTCTCTTTTTACCACAAGATTACTCAAATTACAATTAAGATATCACTTTGAAATCATTAGTTTTACAGAAGAGCAGACAGTTTAAGTAAATTTCATTGTCTATTGCAACCATGAAAATGAATAGCCAAGGAGAGGACATGCCAACTGTTCTGCAAAAAAAACCATGAACAAATACGACTATGAATTAACACTTAGATATCACACAACAGCCATATATGTCATCTTAAATGGGAGTTATCTGAGTCATTCAGAAGCTGATGATTTGGAAAAGCAAAGGATTTGAGCTCCTTCTGGTAACTGCATTTCCCATTGCCTCTTGCTATAAAACAATCTCTGCTTCAAGTAATTTGCCTTCAAACTCAGGGTCTTGGTTTGAAATGTTCAGGCAGAAATAAAAGTGTCAAATAATAATGTCGTTCTTAATCACACAGTGAATCACTTTCTAAGAGAATTAGTTGATTATGTCATCTAACGTCTTACCAGTTACAAAAATTTACATAAACAGGGAAGATACACTTTTCCCTGTAAGCAACAAAGGAGCTGAAATTTTCTCTATATCGTATGTACTACAAATGAGGATAAAGTATCATCGTGTAAGACTGCATATGGATGGAGAAATTGCCTATTTCTAAATGTTTGTGTGGAAATGTAATGCTGAATTTCCCCTACCACAATGAATAACACTATGAACAGACTCCTTTTGCAAGTAAACAGATCCATTTTTCAGTCCCGTAATCAGTATGCATCTATTTAGCTACTTAACAGCAATGTGCTCTGGTTCATTAGGTAGCTACTGTTGTGTCTCAGCCTAGTTAAAATTTCACAGCAAGTTAATCTATTTTATTACAAATGAGAACAGAAGTGATAATGTACCCACCATTTTCCAAACACAGGGTTAACAGTATTTGTAACAAATCAGTGAGGGCATTTAAATAAGAAAATTGCAAATCTAAAACCCTAACATTTTTTTATACATTGATGACTTCATTTCTTTTTTTGTCATCTATGTATTTTACATCCTTGTTTCTTTTCTTATATTTTGATTTTTATCCTCTTGAGAATAGCTCAGTTCCTGCCGGCGCACTGCTGTGCAGCCTGGGTCTACAGTAGGTATGCTCACAGTAACAAAGAAGCATTTCTAAATAAAGTCATAATTTCTCCATTTGTGTTTCTTCCTATTTCATAAATTTGCAAGATTCATATTTCAGGTTATAATGTAATGAATTATATATATAAAATTCACAGATTGTGAGAATTTGACGAAAAATGAAAACATCTTTCAAGGTCTTACCTATTTATCTAACTATAGCACCTACTTTATCTTATCTTTTCTCTTCCCTTTACAGAGCTGTAACATAAATTCTCAAAAAAGACTTTTGCAGTATTTAATCCTTTTGAAGGGTAATATATTTCTGTCTCACTAAAGATCAGTGTCTTGCTCTGGCTCAGAAAATGTAGCTACAAAGCTTGACATTGTTAATTTTAGTTGTGATTTAGGTTAACAGCACTGAAGTCATCAACTCACCCAATTGCCAGATACATCCTTGATTTCACCTCAATATTCCTTTTCTATCCCCTGTGAGGTAGTATTCCACACAAACAATATGAAACACTACATATCAGCAGCATCCACACTAGTTTTATTTGAAATATATATGAACAGCTTACCTATTTTTGACATAATCATCTTGACCTTAATTCTTTCCCTCTGATTTTTTATATAGTATTGATCTTCATTTTGTGTCAAGGGTTTAGAGAAATGATGCTGCTAGATTTTCCTGTATTTTTCTCTATTCTTAGTTCTAATGTAGCTGTAATTACTCTTCCAAATGTTAATCTATTAATGAGTTCCTAGAGGATTTAATGGCATTTCACTGCTGACAAGCAGGTTTTGGAAGTTTGTCTGAGTCCTAGATATTTTATTCAGACATTTATCTTGATATTTCATATTTAATCGAGGTGCTGCTTCTGTACTCTACAGGGCTCTGCAGTGGCAGGAGAGCTGGAATTCACCAGACCTCACTAACGAAATGGAGAGGAAGGAAAAATGGGGATTCTACTGCCTTTTCATCTATTGTAACAAAGATTTAGAGCTGGTGACCATGTTCGAAAAACAGAGAGTTCATAGGCTCTGGCAGAACAAATTTTCCAACGTTAATTTGCACAGTAGTGCCTCACTGGAATGTTTACTGTGCCACACCTTGATCTCCCAGGGCTTGCCAAATGACCATTCAGATTCTCAAAATGGGCTACACAGGTAAAAAAAAATAAAAATAAAAAAAAAATCAAAAAAAAATCTAGAGTTCCATTTCTGTGGAGGGTTCTGTGAAGCCAGGAGCCATCAGCCAGCAGGCTGGCTGCAGACCTCCTCACCTCCTAGCCAAAACTGCCACAATTTCATGCCTGTGCCATCACTGCTCCTATCTCCCTCGCTGAACTCCATCCTCAACAAGAGAAAAGAATAAGAAAAGTTAACATAACTTCAGTTAGCAAAGAATTCAATTGCTAACATTTTTTTTTAGTTAACAGTAAGACACATAGTTCTTTCCAATTGACCTTAGTTGACACCATTTGAGTTCTAATAACAAGTACATTTATAATGGAGTTCTAAAGTTTACAGTCCTTAACTAATGCGGTAGCGAGAAAAGCAATACATAATTGGCATTTAGGCTTTTCAAAGGGAAAGAATAACCCTGACACAATAGGCAGGAGCTGTGCTAAATCTGAAATGCTGCCGGACAGTGGCCAACAAGAAATACAACGGTTGCAGTTACTGTTTTTGGGCAGGAGAACAGTGGCTAGGTTTAAATTTTGAATCATCTCGGTCTGGAAATGGGCACACGCAAGGACCATGGATGACCTGTTGGTCTTCTGCGCTACTCACATTATCTCCAACTGCTGTAAGAACTAGAGATGAACAAGGTAAACAGCTGGTCTAAAAACGAACATAGGATCTGTATGTCTGAAAGCCAGCTGGATCCCATTCATCTTTTGCAGAGTATTGGGAAGTCATTCACTCAAAATACGTACTTTGCCATTTAAAACGCAATTTTTTTCAGTGCATACATATAGTTGTTTCGTTTGTAGTCAACTGGCAACTATTTTCCCACCAAATATAAGAAATCACAAAAACTCTTCTACGTTTACTGATTTTTAATACCAGATGTTCACTTGCTAATTCCATTACCTCGTGACTACTTCCTATCAATTCATTAATTGCCAGCTGCTCAGCCAAACAAGACCGCAGCTAACCCGATGGTATTGGTAAACAGCCAGACAAGAGCCTCCTTCTTCACCACTTCTTAAATTAGCAGTCACTGCGAAAACTACGGCAACCCTCACACGTATATTAAGATATCAGCCTTACATTTTACTTTGAATCTGAACGTATGTTGAGGAAAATTGGAAAGGATCTTGCAGTGGGAACTTTCTACTTGTACCCCTCCTACGAACTGTTTCACCCAGTGCTGCTACCGCACGAAGGCGAGGCACTCTCAGGACTAACGGTGATAACGCTAGGTCTAATCTACGTTATAGCTGTATCAGTTAAGTACAAATGCAAATGACTAAGCCAACACTAAAAAGATCTGAGCCAGAACTAAAAGCTACTATGTGCTTGGCCTAATAATATTCCTTTGCAAGCTTTGCAAAGAAGAGATGTACTTGCTTCTTACATTGTTTTGTTTTTCCACTTGTACATTTAAAACAACTATTTGTTGCTTATTCTTTAACCTAGTAGCTCGGTGTCTCAGGGTTACCAAGCCAGGCATCTTGGCACTGCAGGGAGAGGGCCATGCCTCCCTCTGACCGAGGAGAGACGAGGGGTCCTTAATGCCATTTGCAGGGACCTGGACATCTCCCAGCATAGCAGTTTCTCTGTATCAGCGAATAGAACGACACAAAACTGCACACTCACTGCTCCTTTGCTACCGATACAGCCACAAAAATCAGCCTAAGCAGCAAAGTTAAACTACTCCGTCTCACATGACTCTCCTCTAACACATTCTAGTACCCAGTCCTCCATAAGCTGCCAGCAATGAGCGTGCTATGACAGAATAAATCTAATAATAAGTAAAATAACATAAATTTTATGGAAGTTTTATTTTGCAAATCTTGTAATATTCTGAGAACAATTCAGAATCAATTTAGTGCACAGAGATATGAAATTAAGTGTTACAAATTCTGTAATGAGAAATGTTTTTATACTGAGAAGAATTGTTTCAGAGTATTCTGAGATGGCTACATTTTTCTGGCTGTCAGGTAAATATTATGAATGTGAGTTGTACAGCACAGAAAATAGCACCTCTCAGCAATAATTACACAGCCCATCTGTATTCTCTTTAGGGAACCTAAAATCATGTCATATACATCCTTTACAAATGCTTTAACAATCCCACAAAACAAGGAGAACAACAGAACACAAAGAAAAGGAGACTCCAAAATCTCTACTGCACGTCTAGATCACACATGTACAAATCATGCTTTGTTCTGTTTATCAGTAGACCAAAATATTCAGACGGAGAATGTGTAAGGTTGATGTGAAATACAAGATTTCGGTATCCCTAACAAAACACTGCATTTCACCTAAAATGTCCTTTTTTTCCCCAATTCATTTCAACTTTTCTCTGGGTTTTCCAGCTGCGTTCAACAAATGTGCCACTCATTCCTAGCTGGGACCTGGATAAGAGCAGAAAAAACAAGAGAAAAGTAGGAATGCAACAAACACGAGGGAATGACAACAGAAGAAAAATGGACTGCAGGAAACCAATTTGTAGAAATACTCCTACTCAGGAGAAGCACATCGCTCAGCTCGGAAGAGGCTGCTGGAGAGCCAGAAGGAAAGGGAGAGAGAACGACAAGAAGGAGGAGCGATGGAGGAGGAAGGGCGAGACATGAGCAAGAGGAGCAAGGGAAGTGCAAAGCATGTGGGATGAATGGAACAAGAAGCAAGGAAAAACAGGAAGAAAATGGTAAAAGAGCCTCTCAAATTGCTAGGATCATATTTTGCCTCCTGACTGTCAGTATGCTCTTGACATTTAACGCTAAAGAGAGCGGCTTAAGGCTCCTGGTTTGGACTCGGTCCCCACAGCTGGAAGCCCACCCTCACCACAGTAGCTCCCACCAGCCCGTCTCCAAGGACACCTGGGAAGCGGCCGTTCAGTGAACACGCAGACGCTCGTGCAGCCACAGCTCCGACGCTTGGCTCTTGCCAGCCCTCCTAACCCCAAACCTCCCGCCCGCAGGCTGACATTGTGTAAGCTAATACGGTTTTTAGCCATGTAGGTCCCTTATCTGGCTTAATCTGTATAAACCAAGACTTTAGGCTTGATGGCACTACCTTAACACTCTGATGCCGTTATCGTACACGGCTTGAGGGTCTGCAGCTTGAGGTCTCCTTCCGCTACGCACAGAGTACTGTTCTATGGGCATGGTCTGATTCTGAGGTTCAACAGCACCGACAATGAACACAAGATGCTGTGACATCTCTTCATGCATTTACCATCCGCGTTATGAGCTGTGAGGTCTCAGCTCCTCTGGACCCAATTTAATTGAAATGATCTGTCAAGATTTAAGCGTGCTTTTAGCATTCTATTCAGTTTGTGTTCTCAGCATACATCTTAATGGCTCCTTTATGATAAACTGTACAATATGCTGTGAACGCATATTAATAGTCATGTTCATTTGTTACATAATCAGCCATATTCATTACAGGTCCACTGTAAAATACAAATCTTCATGCTGTGTAGTTACTGCTCTCTGGAGTTGAGCTGTTCTACAAACTCCAGTGAAAAATCCTTTCTCTTTCGTATAAAGGGCCCATTCAAACTTCGCTCCTGAAGACCTGAAAGTATCGTCACTGAGTAGATTTGTCTGAGTTTCAGGAACAAAATTATTGCATGACAGTAAACTACTATAGTTATTCAGTATTGTTTCTAGCCTACACCATGATTCCAGTGTACTTCAGCTAGTTCCACCCCAGACCGCCCCTCAAGGCCAGGCTGGCAAAGCATTTTACACCTAGGCCGGGAACCGGACCGCAAAGTTCATCCAGCTGGAGAATATCTCTGGAAAGAAAGAACTAACAGGAGAGAAGATGCAAGGGGGAGAAGAGGGAGGGTGGTGAAGTCAGTGTCGCCGTCCAGTTTTGGTTTTGCCATACGAGACCCTCGGTGACACAGATTCTCCACAACCACCTGAGCCAAGCTGCCAACGGAGCAAGCTCTTTCAGATGCGCCGTCAGTCCCTGAAAGGCTGGATTTATTACCCGGGCGCTGTCAGAACCGCAGCTCCAGCACTGCTAGCGGGTGCTGCTATAATCACATCCGATCATATTACAGATGGCTAAGGAGGTTTTGTGAGCCTGGCCATTGTGACTGCCTAATTTATAGCGTTCCTGT